>NC_133899.1:92538009-92838009 GCF_964199755.1 Larus michahellis | reverse complement strand
TCTGAGCAACCTGATCTAGTGGGAGGTGTCCCAGCCCAGGGCAGGGGGGTTGGAACTGAATGATCTTTAAGATCCCTTCCAACCCAAACCATTCTATGATTCTATGATACCACAGCTCTGCCCCAGAGGCTCCGGGTCCACCGTCCTCCTGCCCTGCCTGCTCCCAGCGTTGTCAGCCCCACGCTCTCCCCTCTGCACCCCTAAGCACCCAGGAAGACCCCAAAGCGGTCCCTTGTTTCTCTGTGACTCTTTTTTTGTCATCCCCCAACCTCCCGCCTGGCAGAAATTCAAAGTTCAGCATAACCCCAGCGAGACGTAACTCGCAGGTGGGGTCACCAGCACCACCAGCACCAGGATGCTTCACCCCACCACGAGGTGCTGGGCAGCCCTGAAGAGAAACCATCGTTCCTCTTCCCTTAAGCTCGTGGGTTCACTATTTCACATCACAGACTGGCAGGGGTTGGAAGGGACTGCTGGAGATCACCCCATCCAAGCCCCTGCCAGACCAGGGTCACCCAGAGCAGGTGGCACAGGAACGCGTCCAGGTGTTCCATCACTGAAAGTTTCATTGTTGAAGTCCTTCTCCGCTCCTTCCCACCCGCCGCCAAATCCTCCTGCGGACACGCGGAGACCCGACCCTTACGACACGGCACGGTGGACAAGGTGCAAACCAAACCATGAGTCCTGGGTCCAGCTCTCTGCCTCAGCCCCATCATTTTTCACTTCTTCATCCAAGGAAAACGGGGCCCAGACGCCTTCCCAGCAGGGCTGCGAGGCGGCATTTCCCACTCACGGACATCAACGCACAATAAAAATCACCCAGCAAGTAACCGATCCCACTAACACGCGTACACGTGCGCTCTGACGGGCAAACCCCTTCTCTAACACCAACACTCGCTGCCCCGCTGATAAAACGCCCGGCGCTCACTCGCTCGCCCCCGGCTCGGAGGTTGGGGCCACCCCTCCGGCAGCACGGCCGGACCCATGGCCGCCCCGCAAACACACGCTCCTGAGGGCTCCGCTAAAAAAACCCGTGTGCTGGTTCGAGGTCCTTCGTTCCACAGGACGCGCGTGCCTTCCCTGAAACCTGCTCCTTTCTACTTAACCCACTACCGCCTTGCCCAGCTGCAATTTGCCCCCCAAAATCCTCCAAACTTGGAGCGTTCGGCTGTTCTTTCTCCATTTCTCGCCCTCTCCCCGTCCAGCTGCCCCCTCCCCTGCCCCCCAAGCCCTGCTCTGCACATCCTTCCCGATATACATTCTTCAACAACCTCTTATCTCATAAATTAGCCGAGAGAGAGAGAGAGGGATCCCGAATAGCTGAGCTCTGGCGTAACTGTTTCCCTTACGCGAGCGGCGGGCAGGGAGGAAGGTGAGGTTGCTCGCAGGATGCCAGCCAAGGGTCAGACGCTTTCAACTCCCTCCTTTTTTCCTTTGATACAAAATACAAACGCGCTGGGTAAACACTCCCGAAACGCTGTGGAAAGACCAAACGGAGCTCCTTCACCACCGCTGCCCAGAACCTCCAGCATCCCACGCTCTCCGCCTCCACGCCGTCCCAGCTCGGCTGGGCAGGATGGTCCTGGCCACCACCAAACCCGTTTCCCAGCCGTGCTAAGACAAACCAGGCCAGCCACAGCCTTCCTGACATGGGACAGGTCCACCTCGAGGACATTGGGAGACCATACGCCGGCGAGACTCACACTCGCAGCATCCTCATCCCGCTCCCCAGCAGGGCGTGAAGTTCCGCCCGGTCCATCTCTCCCCTCAAGAGACGGGCGCAGGCTTTTCCCTAATCCCTTCCCAAACATCCCAACAAAGCCCTGAACTTTTCACATCGTTCTTCTGCTTTCTCCATCCCCGCTTGTCTCGGATCCCACTCTCGAAGAGCAGACAACCGACATTCCAGGGAAATAAATGAGGATATCCTGCCCAAGCAAATACTGAGAGCCCTCTCTATGAAAATAAAGGATATCAGGAAAAATTTCTTCACTGAAAGAGTTATCAAGCATTGGAACAGGCTGCCCAGGGCAGTGGTGGAGTCACCATCCCTGGAGGGATTTAAAAGACGTGGAATCATGGTGCTGAGGGACATGGGTTAGCGGTGGGTTTTGGGGTGTTGGGTTGATGGTTGGACTCGGTGATCTCAAAGGTCCCTTCCAACCTCGACGATTCCACAATTCCGTGATCTCTGAGGAAACCAGAGACGCAACTCTGGAAGCGGCAGAGCCACCAACTCCCTTCCCCACCTCAGCCCCCGCTCCCCAAAAGTCGGCGAGAAGAGACCAGTTAATCCCCCTCTGACACTTGGAACCCCCCAGGGCTGGACAGACGGGAAAGGATTGCTCGGAAACATGACGGGATCGCTTACAGCAGGCTCCGATCCGGCGCAAATCGGAGCCGAGGAAAGGGAATGCCCGCGTTATTTCAGGTTTTTCGGCGTGCAGGGAGAAATCCCTCTGGCGTGGAATCTCCGCTTGGAGAGAAGACGATCCGCGAGGAGAAAAAGATATTTCACTATAAGAGAAAAACATGGTTTGAACACGCGTTTCCCCAGGAAGGGAATCATCCAACGCCTTTTAAAGAAGTGATGAGGTGGCGAGGAATGGCTTCTACTAATTCACTTATTCCCAAAAATTAAAATAAACTCTAGCGGATCTATTGTTTGCTGCTATATTACGCATCCAGAAGCCACTAATTCTTCAGGACAGCGAGATTCCAGGGTAAATCCGACTCCGTGCTGCAAAGTTAGCAATTTAAGGCACTGACCTTCACTCCCAAATACGAGGGGCTCGGTTTGGCCGCGCGCTGCTTCCCAGCGCCACGATTACAACCTGCGCGAGGGGAAGGAACCTTCTCCCTTCACCCAACCGAGCGGCAACCCTTGGTGGTGCCACCTTCTCCTCTTCCCCCCTCAAACGCCGCGCTGGCGATGATAACCCTCTCTCAATGACTTTAATAACCGCGCCAAAGGGACGTAGCCGCCCAAATGAAATGAACAGCCGCGTCGGGCTCCGCCAAAAAAAAAAAATAATAAAAAAAAAAATTAAGATCGCGGAAATTCAAAAAAGGAAGTTATACACATGAGCAGGTAGAAGAAGTTAAGAAATATCCCTCAGCCGCGGTTTCCCTCACTCTTGGGTTTTACAGGGACAAGACGCTTTTAGTTCAACAGAGGGGAAAAATAGAGAGAGGAAATAAAGGAGAAAGACAAAGAAAATAAAGATAAAAAGAGAAAGAAGGGAAAAGAGAGGAAAGAGAAAGAAGGGAAAAGAGAGCAAAGAGAAAGAAGGGAAAAGAGGGAAAGAATCCCAAAGGGTTGAGGTTGGCAGGGACCTCTTGAGGTCATCTTGTCCAACCCACGGCACCCAAAAAGAAAGGACGAAAACGGACAGAAAAAAGAAAGAAACCTTCCAGCCTATGAAAAGATGCTCGGGGGGAGAGAGATTCCGCTTTTACAAAGAAAACGAAGAGGCGGCCAGCAGAAGCGTGACGCCTGGAAGTCAGGTCGGGGTGCTGAGGAGGGCGCCGGGGAGGCGCTGGGTGCCCCGAGACCAGGAGGTGGGTGGGCAGGATTTAGGAGCTGGGTCCAAGCGAAACCCTAAAAACAAAAGAAGCTCCCCCTCCCACACCCCCCGAAGGGCGGAGGAGAACACAGGCTGGGAGCGCACGATAAGAGCCCGCGTGGCGAGGCTTCCCGTCCTCCCCTAATCCCGTCGCTCCCGGGAATCCGGAGTCACGGCTGGAACAAACAGGGGATGCTTTTTCCTTTGAAGCCGAGGCGATGCGTTACTGAGGCATCACACGGATGCCAGGAGTAAACGAGAAGCAGCGGGAGCCTCTCCTCGCTCTGGAGAGCATCTTCGGCTTGCGCTGCATCTCTGCTTTCCTCCCCCGGTTAAGTCCTTCCACCAGCCAAAGAGACGGAAGGGAGAAGGTTCTCCCACCCCAACCACCCCAAGGTGATGCCGAACACGCCGCCCGATCCCACCGCAGCCCGAGGACGCCGGAGGGGACCCAAGCTCCAGGGCTGCCCCATGCACACAGCTTGCTCTTCACGGACCAGGGTCCACCCCAGCACACCCCAGCTCTGCCACCGTCCACGGGACACGTTGACCGAGGGAGCCTGGCCAGGATGGGGCACGTTGTTGCCCCAAGACCATCTGCGTGCCAGGGGCTCCCACCGAGGGGCACGGCCCCCGCAACCGAAACCTCCACCTGGCGAATGGCCCACCGGGGAAACAAGGGGCGCGCAGCGAGAAACAAAGAAAAGGAGCGAGGAAGAGAAGCGACGACACGGTCAACAAGGAAGAGCCAAGCGTGCCAACAAAGCCAGAGCGGGGAGAAGAAACGTTGAACCAAGGGAGCAACAACAAAGGGCATCGGGGTCCCAACGCCTTCCCAGCCCCACGGTTCATCCCCACCGACCCCTCAGCTGCCACGAGCGACCCACGTTTCACCCCTGCTTGAGAGAGGGGCCAAACTCTCTTTCCAACCACTTTTCCACCATCGGTTGCCACCCTGGTGGGAAGGAGACTCTGATCCACGGGCACGTGGTGCCCGGTGGGGTCTGGGCTGGACACTGCTGGCCTCCAGACGCCGATGGCGTGGGGTCTGCTGCTGGACATCGTTGCTGGAGGATGGGCTATCTTCTAGCCCAAGGAGGAGCAATTTCCCCAGCGCTGCGCCCGCTTCCCACCCACCGCGCCCAGCGGCTCTGGGGACGGGTAGAGAGGCCACCGGTCCTCAGGGGACAGGTACAGAGGCCACCGGTCCTCAGGGGACAGGTAGAGGGGTCAGCAGAGAGGGCAGCCAGGAGTTTGGCCCCGCGGTGACGTCTGCGACCCCTATGCCAGTGTCACCGGCTGCTCCCAGGACCGGCGAGGGCCACGCCGAGGTCCCCGGCGGGGCGGTGGCAGGCGAAGTGACGCTCTCCCCAACCCTTGGGGGTGCCGGGACCTCCGGCTTGGGAGGTGGTGGTCCACCAGGGGATGCGCGCCGTCACCCCGATCCTGCCCCGGCGCCACTCGGGGAGGAGGCGGTGGGGGTGGGGGGCCTGGATGAGCGGTTGAGGTGCCAGGATGGGGTGAGGGGGCTACCCCGGAGCGGTGCCGGTGCCGGGGAGGGGGTTTCGGGACTCGGTGTGTCCCCCCTTACCTTCAAAAAAGCGCTGCAAAGCTTCCGTCTCGTCCACCACCTCCATGTCTGGGCCATGCACCGGCCGGCCGGGTTAGTCTCCGCGCTTGCAGGGGGGCATCCCACCACCCCCACCACCACCACCACCACCACCACCACCAACAACAACAACAACGACGACCCTTCCCTTCCCTTCCAGCTCCTCCGCCGCCGCCGCCGAGCCCTCAGCGCCCCGCACCGCCGCCGCCCCGGCGGGGTCCCGGAGCCGGTACCGGTCCCCGCACCCAGCGCGGCCGCCCGCTGCCCATCGGCCTCCGCCGAGAGCTGGCCCCAAACTTGGGCTGCCGCCCAGCGCTCCTCCCTCCCGGCCGGCCTCCCTGCCCCTGCTCCTCCTCCTCCTCCTCATCTTCCTCCTCCTCCTCCTCCTCCTCCTCCTCCTCCTCCCGCTCCGGTACCCGGGGCTCCCCCGAGAGGCAGCACCTCGCCGCACCCGTCTTCCCTCCCCAAAACCCGGCTTTTTCCAACAGCACGAAGCCCCAGCGCAAGCCAAAACTCAAAAAAAAACACCCCCAAAACTTTAAAAAAAAAAAAAAACAAAAAACACTACACCTAAAACAACTCTCCCCCCCCCCCCCCCAAAAAAAAAAAAAAACCACCCTCAAAACCAGCCATAAATCACCAAAAAAAACCCCACAGGGGCTGGGAGGGGAGGGGGAGGGGGAAGGGGAAGGGACAGTTGTGTTTTCTTCCCCCAGATGCGCCCACAATCAATAATAATGCCTCCAAAAAAAAAAAAAAAAAAAAAATTTAATAAATAAATAAATAAATAAATAACAGTACAGTATCTAAATGAAGTTACAGTTATCTGACCACAGTTAACCAAACGCCGAGCCCCTGCCAGCCCCAGACTGTGGGACCATTCTCTTCGGGGCAGATAAAGCGCACAATGAGGTTTTGTCCGTCCCCACAAACCAATTCAGAAGGGCAGATTCTCTTATATATATAAATATATTTTTCTCGCTCGCACAGCTGTGCAGTGACCAATTCTTCTCTGGGGAGGGGAGGGGGGCCGAGGTTTGGGGATAGTAATAGGTCTATTATTTCGGGGATGGAGAGAAAGAGCTCAACAGCCCTTTTTTCTTCTCTCTCTCCCTCTCTCCTTCCATTAAGACAATTGTTATTCTCTGTCACCCCACGCCCCTTGTTCCCGCGCACACGCTCACCTCCCCCAGCTTCAGGCACAAGCTGCGTGGGAAGGAAGCAAAAATTTATTATTTTTTGGCCCGAATGCCAGCCCAGGCCAAACTCTGGACGGTGTCAGGTTAGATATTAGACTGTTACTAGGTGAGACCCCCAAAATTAAATGCTCCTGCTAAGGATTCACACCCCAACCCTCCGCCACCATCCTCCCAGGGGCACGTTATCCGTGCTCAGCGAGAGCCTCCTGCGTGGGGATGTCAGGAATCACAGAGTGCTTTGGGCACGAAGGGACCTTAAAGCCCAGCCAGTGCCACCCCCTGCCCTGGGCAGGGACACCTCCCACCAGCCCAGGTTGCTCCAAGCCCCGTCCAACCTGGCCTTGAACCCCTCCAGGGATGGGGCAGCCACAGCTTCTCTGGGCAACCTGGGCCAGGGGCTCACCACCCTCACAGCAAAGAATTTCTCCCTCTGATCTCATCCAAATCTCCCCTCTTGCAGTGGAAAACCCTTCCCCCTCGTCCCACAGCTCCCCTCCCTGCTCCAGAGTCCCTCCCCAGCTTTCCTGGAGCCCCTTGAGGGCCTGGAAGGGGCTGGAAGGTCTCCCCGGAGCCTTCTCTTCTCCAGGCTGAACCCCCCCAGCTCTCTCAGCCTGTCCTCCCAGCAGAGGGGCTCCAGCCCTCCCAGCATCTCCGGGGCCTCCTCTGGCCCCGCTCCAACAGCTCCGTGTCCTTCTGCTGTTGGTGCCCCAGCGCTGGGGGCAGCACTGCAGGGGGGTCTCCCAGAGCGGAGCAGAGGGGCAGAATCCCCCCCTCGCCCCCCTGCCCACGCTGCTGGGGATGCAGCCCAGGATGGGGGGTGGTTTCTGGGCTGCCAGCGCACGTGTTGAGCTGAGCTTCTCATCCACCCACACCCCCAAGCCCTTCTCCTCAGGGCTGCTCTCCAACCATTCTCCATCCAGCCTGGATTTGTGCTTGGGATTGCCCCTGCCCACGTGCGGGACCTTGCACTTGGCCTGCTTGAACTTCATGAATCGCCCTCCCAGTGAGCGCACAGCCCTGTACGCCGAAGTTTTCGCTGGAGAACATGCTTGCCCAGGACGTTTCCAGGCACACGGAGGACCTGAGCACCCGGTACACGGGGAAACCTCCCCCTTTGAGTCTCCGCTCGCTCCCGGCCAGGTCTCGCTTGCAGAACCTCCCCTCGAGCTTCACCGCAACGTTGCCCACCCCTAAATCTTATTCTTGTGCCATCAGGCTGATGGCGCATCACCCACACATGTCTCAGGGAGAGCTAATAAATCACGGGAGCGGCAGGAGGGAGCTGGAGCTTCAGTTCCGCGGGCACAATAAAACAACAAGGGAAGGCCAAGGCTATTCCAGGTCACTTCACCGGTGACCGTCAAAAGCCAGCACGAGAACCTGTGAACAGGCCAAGCTGGCAGAAGAACAAGTTCCTGCCCGTTATGGCGTTGGAGCCTAAAGCTGGGTCCAAAGATGACGAAAAGATTTGAAAGGCAAATGACCCTGAGACCCATCCGCCTCAGACTTGGAACGCTCCGGACCGACCGCGTCCGGCTTCGCCTGGGATTCCCCAATCCCAGGGTGCAAACTCCTGGGCGGCAATTTATTTAAAATAAAACGGTGACACCTCTCTCCTTTCCTTAGTGGGGATGGGACCGACCCACAGCACGCCTTCCCCATAACCTGGCGCAGACCTGCCAGCCCCCGGCATGCCACGCATCCCGCTGACACGACACGAAAAGCCCTTTGAGAGCAACCCGCTAATGACGCAAATGAAGGCGAGTGGCCGCCACCCCCGGCAAACCTGGTACATACTCCGAGTCCATCCCGGTGGGGCAGCAGGATAAACGAAACACCCGTTTCTATTGTTCGCGCTCCCAAGTTACCGCAAGAACAGGCCGGCCAATGGCCCAGAAGTAATTTCTGAAAGAACTCGGTGCCTTTGGGCAACAGCATTTGGGCAACCAGGTATTTGCACCCCGCGCACAGCCACGGGATCCCAGCAGGTAGGTTCTGCACGGTCCCACCGGTGGGGTACCGTTAGCAGAGCATCACACACGTCATCGTAGGAGTAAGATCATAGAATGGTTTGGGTGGGAAGGGACCTTGAAGCTCATCCAGCGCCACCCCCTGCCCTGGGCAGGGACACCTCCCACCAGCCCAGGTTGCTCCAAGCCCCGTCCAACCTGGCCTTGAACCCCTCCAGGGATAGGGCAGCCACAGCTTCTCTGGGCAACCTGGGCCAGGGGCTCACCAGCTTCATAATGGAGAATTTCTTCCTTATTTTTACTCTGAATCTCCCCTCTTTCAGTGGAAACCCCTTCCCCCTCGTCCCACGGCTCCCCTCCCTGCTCCAGAGTCCCTCCGCAGCTTTCCTGGAGCCCCTTTAGGGACTGGAAAATCCATCAGCAATTAAGAAATCTTACTCCCAGTTCGCACTGGGAAGGCAGAGGTTAGCACGGCCGCGCTCATCCCAGTCCCAGCAGAGAGCCTCGAAAACACCAGCCGTGTCTCCTGAGCCCAAACCCCTTGGACCTGCCTGCCCAGGGCCGGTTCATCCGTCTTTTCTCCTTCCCTGGTGGCTCAATCCAGCGAAGTATCGATGGTCTGTGTCCTTCTCACCTTATTTTTCTTCGTGCTCATCTCCCCCTCAGCCCTGCTCAGCTCTGTCTCTCCTTCCTGGACCTAATTAAAGGGAGAAGACGGGTTGGGCACACTCCTGGTGGCACCGAGGTACGTATCCGACCTCACCCCTCCCGAAAGGGGAGAGAGCAGCCCGTCCCTTATTGCAAGGGGCTCGGAATCCCGCGTTGTGTAATCCCGGAGAGCTACGAGAGAGACATCCGAGCCCAGGAAAGTTAAAAGGCATCACTTTGTGCTACTATTGCTGCACAAAAGGCAGCACCGGGGGACAGGAACCCCGTCCCCCATCACAGCGTCCCTTTCGGCCGTCTCTCCCTCCCTGCCAGTCCACGTCCTCCGCATTCCCGCGTCCGTTCCCCTGGTCAGACACCCACAGACCCTCCCTTCCTCCGGGACACGCTCTCCGCAAAGGCTGCTCTCCCCATCCCCTGCGCCCGGTCAGGAGCCAAGGAGTGGGTGGAGGGATATTACTCACGGAAGGTGCGGCTGTTGCTCCCTCCAGCGCTAAATTTCCAATTTCTCCGGAAGGGTTTTTAGTCTCTTTTTGCCTTCCCTCCTCAGCACTGAGCACGGAGAGACACCTCCGTCCCTACAGGGGCCGCAGGCACGTGCCCAGAGCCATCGATCCAGGTAACGTGAGGTTCAGCTGAGCAGGGCACTTGGGTCACGAGACGGAAGGCTGCTCCTGATGGGACCAAGCCACCAGATGCCAAACAAGCTGTTGGAGATGCTGGAACACTTGGCACATCATGCTAATGGTTTATGTCTCTCATACTCAGAGAGTGCAAATACCCATTTGTTTAGTAGCGTAGAATGGTTTGGGTGCGAAGGGACATTAAAGGCCACCCAGTGCCACCCCCTGCCCTGGGCAGGGACACCTCCCACCAGCCCAGGTTGCTTCAAGCCCCGTCCAACCTGGCCTTGAACCCCTCCAGGGATGGGGCAGCCACAGCTTCTCTGGGCAACCTGGGCCAGGGGCTCACCACCCTCACACCAAAGAATTTCTTCCCCAGATCTCATCCAAGTCTCCCCTCTTTCAGTGGAAAACCCTTCCCCCTCGTCCCACGGCTCCCCTCCCTGATCCAGAGTCCCTCCCCAGCTTTCCTGGAGCCCCTTGAGGGACTGGAAGGGGCTGGAAGGTCTCCCCGGAACCTTCTCTTCTCCAGGCTGAACCCCCCCAGCTCTCTCAGCCTGTCCCCCCAGCAGAGGGGCTCCAGCCCTCCCAGCATCTCCGGGGCCTCCTCTGGCCCCGCTCCAACAGCTCCGTGTCCTTCTGCTGCTGGTGGCCCCAGAGCTGGAGGCAGTGCTGCAGCGGGGGGGGTGTCTCACGAGATATTAAGGCTCGGTCCGTTTGGGTTCTGACCTAAAGACCACTCAGGTTACCAGAAATGTTGCTGGATTTCACTACAGGAAAAATCAAGGGGCAACGGGGCTGTGTCCCCGTCAACGGTGGCTGTACACCAGCAGCCTTCCTCCCTGGATTTCTCCCGTCTCCTTCGGGAAGCAGGCTTACAAAAACCACGCTGTGGTTTGCAGCTGGGCCTTCCCACGCTTCAGGCTGCGCTAATCAGCCTCATCGACATTGAAAAGGGGGCCAGTTAGGCAATATTGTGTAAGTTTTGTACCCTGCATTAAATGGGATGCACTGGAACTGCCACGCGGACCACCTAGATGCTCCTCCTCAACTCTCCAGAGTGTTTTGGATACGTCAGCCAGGACACGGTAGCGGCTCCATCCTAAAAAACACACATTATCTTAGACTCGACAAACCCTCCGGCTGATTCTGTCCCCTGTGGGAGTCTCCACGGATGCAAGGTGGGAGGTAGAACAACCGCCAGGACCACCGAGCCCCAGCAGCGCTCCTCCACCGGGGGGACCGTATGCTGGTGCATAACCCAGGAAAATGTTTGGGTGGGTTTGGGTTTGCTTTGGTTTGTTTGGTTTGGGTTTTTTTTTTTTTTCCCCTTAAAACACGCCGACAGGCGAGCAGGAGCAAATAAGAAAACTGTGAACGGTTTTACACGGTTAAAAACGACGATAAAGACAGCACGTGGCCCCCAGAATTTTTCACTGCTCGCTGCAGCCACTGGGTTTAAAAAGTCAAGAAATGGCAACGTGACCAATCCCTCTCGAAGGCTGCGGAGAAGGGTTGTAGGAAGAAGGAGCTCTTGGGGCAAATAGTTGTATTTCTTATCTACGGCAGAGAATTTTGCTCCTCACAGGTGCAAGGAGGGTCAGGAGAGTTGGAATTGCAGCAGGTCCCTTTGCTCAGCTCCCGTCGTCCCCTTCCGCGGGCTGGCCAGTGTCACCCAGGGGCCACGGCCACCCCGGCGGGTTGGCGCACTGCAGGAAGGGTCGTGGGACTCGTCCTCGGGATTGCGTGGTGGCCACCTTCACTGACACCCTCCACTGGGGATGTGGCCAGCAGGTGACAGGGAAGAGACGCCAGCTACTCTAGGAGCTGCCACGGCTCCCATGGGTGTCACGCATCCTAGCCCTAGGGTTATGGGGGGCTTGGGGGAGGAAGAGTCTGCTATGTGAAGGCTTGATCTGGGGATGGTCCATGCAGCCTCATCTGTGCTCTACAGAAGCTCGAGGCTGCTCAGAACTGGTGTTTCCCATGGTTATTTGGCCGCACGGGAGGACAGAGAAACTTCTCTCCTTGACCCCACCCGACTTCCCTCGGGAAGAGCTGTTGCTCTTATCTGGTGCGACAATGCTTCTTTGAGCCAGCCCAGTGAATCCAGCACGAACACGGAGAGATCAAAAACCTCCAAGCGAGGACTACAGCTTCAATGAGTAACTCCACGGGAATGCAGTCCATGACGGGAGCCAGCAAGCTGGCAACGAAGCTGCCTCTCACGCAATGCTGAGCTCGGGCAGCTCCGCTCCCCCGTGGTCGTCTCTCTCCAAGCTTCCACCTCCTGCCCACCACCGCCCAGAACCTTGCTGCCAAAGGGGACGCTCCCCTTCCATACTGACGGAGGCCACCAGAAAGGCAGGTCCCCTTCACAGCAGGAGCAACAAGAAGCCACCACTGCTGCAGACAAAGGCTTCCACCTTGGAACGCACAGAGGATGGGCTCCTCCGAGATGCCAGCAGCCACATCAACGGCACTCCAGTCCCCAATGCGTAGGGATCTATCCCTTTGTAGCCATCAACACCTTCAACTTTTATTCCAATCAAAGAACCCTGCAAAGACAATTATTAGATGTTTAAAGCTAGAACATTGCAGCAATCCAGGTCCTTGATCCGTCTGAGCAGGAAGCATGAATTTAGAACGCTGAAGATTCCAGGAATCCCTCCTTCCTAGAGCACCAGAGAAAGCACCTACCTTCTTGTTTTGCAAAACCCAACTGCTCTTCTATACAGCGCTCTCCAACTTTGTCTCTCCTTCTGAAACGTCCTCTCTCTTCACACATACAGAAGGATGAAGTTTCTAAAGGTGTCAATGGGAGTTTGGAATCAACCATCAGTTTGAAGTAGGACCTGAGTGTTTAACTGCGCCTTGCGCCTTGGAAAACCCAAACCTGGAAAGAAAAACACCAGCAGAACGCCAACGTCACACTGCAGCAAGGAGCTAAACTGCTTCCTCACACTGCCCCGGGTTGTGTCCCCAGCAAAGCCCCTCCACCAGACCTCGTCAGGGCACCTGCCACACAGAGCCGTGTTCTGCTCAGCATCTCACTGCGGGGTGATCAGGACATGACACTGGAATAGGCTGCCCAGGGAGGTGGTGGAGTCACCATCCCTGGATGTGTTTAAGACTCGTTTAGATGTGGTGTTGGGGGATACGGTGTAGGGGAGAACTTTCTAGAGTGGGGCTGATGGTTGGACTCAATGATCCCAAGGGTCTTTTCCAACCTAAATGATTCTATGAGTCTATGATTTGCCATGGTCTGGGCCACCAGGACCACACCATGTATTTACCATGGTCTGGGCCACCAGGACCACATTGTGCATTTACCACGGTCTGGGCCAGCCCTATGTCACCGAGCGAGGACTCCAACCTCACCTGTGTCTCCTCATTCTGAAAGGAATTTATAACGGAGTCCAGCTCAGGTCCCATTGAATTGGAGGGTGAACCTGAATGTACCTCCATGCCACCCTCTAACGCAGGGCAGTCCAGCTCACCCCTACATTTAACCAACGTGGGGGAAATAAGGAGCTCTACCAACTTTAGCCAACATCCAAGACTGAAGTCCCTACGGGGAACGCGCAGCATAGCGGCATGGGGAGAGGAGGGATGCTGGGATGGAGAAACTCTATTTGGCAGCTTCACCGCGATGGGACGCAGCACCTCGAGGCTTGCAGGCAAAGGCTGATTCTTTGATCAGTACGGCCAAGGAGGGGAATATTTTGTGGTCTCAACGGTAAGACAAAGGTCAGGTTTTCGCCTGGAGCGTGGTGCCTGCCAGCGAGGTACCGCAGCTGGCCCACGGAAGAGCCGTTGATCGGGCAGAGGATGCGTGGCCCAGGGACTGAGCTAGCTGGGAAGAGGTTACGGAAAGGGATTTTTGGTTGCTGGTTATTCCATCCCGTTCTTACCTCACCTGATGGCACAAACGGAGGGACGTTTGAGACACGTCTGCTGAGCTGGGGGCGGGGATGAGAGCCTTAACGCTGCTCTTCCTCGTTACTACGCTCCACCAAACTTCCCTGCGCCGAACTCGGGGGTCTTCCTCCTCCTCTTGTCTGAGGATGCAGAAAGGCAGAGGGAAACACGACGAGGGTGGCGAGAGGTAACGCCAGTGCAGCGCAAAGCCGGGTGTCGTTTGCTCTGGGGTCATTGGCCTTGTCAGCTCCAACATCGCCAATACCCTTATCGCGGCTGCGTAAGGGACATCCCAGATTGCTCTGCCGGCAGCCTGGGAAGAGCCTGCCTCGCCGAGAGCCTGACCGTGGGCACAGACCCCCTCCCCGCACAGCCTGAGGAGGGCACCCGCCACCGAGCAGAGGGGCTTTGTCTTCTCTCACCTGTAAGACACCCCTCGCCATCACACCGGCGCTTCCCAGCTCAGGAGAGCCCTCCCCGCTCGCACGCCACGGCGATGCCGGACGAAGCGTCGGTGGATGCAGTCAATTCTCCAGAATCCCTGACAGGGAGCTGTTGGAGCGGGGCCAGAGGAGGCCCCGGAGATGCTGGGAGGGCTGGAGCCCCTCTGCTGGGAGGACAGGCTGAGAGAGCTGGGGGGGTTCAGCCTGGAGAAGAGAAGGCTCCGCGGAGACCTTCCAGGCCCTCGAGGGGCTCCGGGAAAGCTGGGGAGGGACTCTGGATCAGGGAGGGGAGCCGTGGGACGAGGGGGAAGGGTTTTACACTGAAAGAGGGGAGATTTGGATGAGATCTGAGGCAGAAATTCTTGGCTGTGAGGGTGGTGAGCCCCTGGCCCAGGTTGCCCAGAGAAGCTGTGGCTGCCCCATCCCTGGAGGGGTTCAAGGGCAGGTTGGACGGGGCTTGGAGCAACCTGGGCTGGTGGGAGGTGTCCCTGCCCAGGGCAGGGGGTGGCACTGGGTGGCCTTTAAGGTCCCTTCGTGCCCAAACCATTCTACGACATTCCCAACTCATTCTCCCTTGAACGGCGCTGATGTAACTGGACTGCGCAAGCCTAAATATGGTCCAGTGAAGGACCAGGGATGTACCACAAGTCCAGCCAGGCGATTCCTTTCCTTGGGTTTGCACTTACACAAATATTCCCACCTTGAAGACCCTTTTCTCCTCGCCCTCCATCCTCTTTTGGCCTTACCCAGCAAGCATCCTTCCCTATGGCGCAATCCGAGGCAGTCGGCACGCGACCCTGTGAAATCACGGTACGTTTAATTCTTCCCCCAGCTCCCCCCACCATCTCCCCGCCCTCTCTGTGGGTCTCTCTCCCTCTCCAAGCTGCCCGAAAGCTTTTTATCTTTGTGCTACAGCATCTCCTTGCCTCAAACACTGCCGCGATTCTTCCCCTCCTGGGCAGGCGGGGTTATTCTGGGGCCCCCCCCCGCCAGCTGTGCAGAACCCGGGCGGTTCATAATGGAAGTCGTGCAGCCACCTAAACAAAACGCCGCTTGCTGGGGCTGCCTCTCGCTCACGATTCAGGCAACTCCTGCCAGTTTCTAGGCAAACTGGAACTCCGGGGTGGGGGGTGTCTTGCTGGGAGCCTGGAGGGGTGCAACAAAAATGCTGAGCGATGATCTTCCATTCCCGGGAGCTCTGTTGGGATGCGAAACGGTGTGAGAAGCCAAGCAGAGGCACCTCCCAGGGGTTTTGGGGCAAGATGGGTCAAATCGGCACACGGCTGCAGTGGGAGACCGGTTTGGCTCTGCTGGCAAACATCTGCTGTCACACAGCACGGAAGAAAAAAATCAAAGCGATGGGCACAGAGACCTTTGTGGACATGATGGGCTGCCAAAGTGGAGGACGGTGTCCTCAAGCGAAGCCCCCCCCAGATCAGTACTCCCTCAGCAGCAGCGCCAAGGCAAGAGCAGACATATAAGAACACATCGCAAGCACCTCAGTCTTCCAGGCGTGACCCAAACCACGCCACCACAAGGGTGGATGGGCAGATGGAGCAGGCAGAGCTTGGTCAACCCTTGGTCTTCCCGGTGTGACCCAAACCACACCACCACAAGGGTGGGTGGGCAGATGGAGCAGGCAGAGCTTGGTCAACCCTTGGTCTTCCTGGCGTGACCCAAACCACACCACCACAAGGGTGGGTGGGCAGATGGAGCAGGCAGAGCTTGGTCAACCCTTGGTCTTCCTGGCGTGACCCAAACCACACCACCACAAGGGTGGACGGGCAGATGGAGCAGGCAGAGCTTGGTCAACCCTTGGTCTTCCCGGTGTGACCCAAACCACACCACCACAAGGGTGGGTGGGCAGATGGAGCAGGCAGAGCTTGGTCAACCCTTGGTCTTCCTGGCGTGACCCAAACCACACCACCACAAGGGTGGACGGGCAGATGGAGCAGGCAGAGCTTGGTCAACCCTTGGTCTTCCCGGTGTGACCCAAACCACACCACCACAAGGGTGGGTGGGCAGATGGAGCAGGCAGAGCGTGGTCAGCCCACGAAGATCCATCCTCAGAGTCACAGAAACCCACGGTTTGGGATGGAAGGGACCTTTAAAGGTCATCTAGTCCAACCTCCCCTGCCATGAGCAGGGACATCTTCAACGAGATCTTCGTGCTTTGACCGCGAGCCTCCTTCAGGGCCACGGAGAGGGCGAGAGAGCAGAGGATGCAATCGTGTCCTTCTCCAACGCCCCGTCCACACCCAAGGCAGCTCCCCCACTGCCGGAGGCGGAAGCAGAGCGCCGCGGGCTCATTCTCTTATCTCCTCTTGGCAAGAGAACCGCTCCGATAAATCTCTTGCTGGTTATTCATTAACCGCGAGAGGTTCGTTCCCAAGATGGAGAGAACACCACCATTGATTTAATAAAATAAAAAAAAAAAAAAAAAAAAAGAATACAGGAATAAAGGACGGTCATGAGTGAGGGACGCCCGTTCCAGGAGACCTCTCCATCATGGGAGACACCAGCACCATCAGAAGGGCAAAGGTTCAAACCAGCACCTCTGGGGTTCAGAACTAGGGCAGAGGAGGAGCATTTGCACAAAAAGAGATCGGTCCAAAGCTTGGGGCAGGTTGGAAAGGAGCTTCTAAGTGCGCCCCACGGAGCTCGTGCCACTTCACAGTCCGCCCGAGGCGTTCCAGCCCCTCACATCTGCTGGCGTTATCCCCCGTGCCTGCAGTATTTCGATCCCTGGGGTGCTCAGCTGGGCGCCGGGAACCCCTGGCGCAGGAAAAGAGCCCACGGCACGGGCACAGCACCCTCTGCTGCAGCACGGCCGAGCGACATCGGGCACCTCGGAGCACGGACGCCACCTCTGAAAGCATCACGATCCGCCTCTGCGTCTCCCGACAGGGGAACCCGAGGTCGGATCGAGCCCCTCCGCTTCGGCGGGAACACCCAAGGGAGCCCCTTGCAAGGGAGCCCCGTTACTGGAAGGAGAAATTGCTGAAAAAGCAGGGAAATTCAAACGCTGCCAGAAAAGCCCGGGATATTCTCACGTGGGTGGTTTCAGAGCCGTACACGCCGGCTACGGGGGGTCTCCCCGGCACCAGTTGCGTCCTTCTACAGGCAGCAGCTCTGCCGTCGTGGCCCCTCACGAGCTCCGGCCCAGCTCTTCCTCTCCTATAATACTTCACACCGCTCTCCCATTTGTACAATATTCCAAGTTTTCCCTTACGCTGAGACCTGGTTCCCCGCCCCTTTGTGCTGATCCGGCCTCATCAGCCAAGAGAGCATCACCCTGCAATTGCGAGTAGCCCCCGCTACTTCCTCTATTCTACTGGTAATTGAAAGCCTTAAATTAACCCGCGTCAAAGCGCCGAGAGCTAACGCCGCCACCCAGCCCGAAATCCTTCCGTATCTAAATTATTTCTATTTCCCTTAAGTTTCCCTTAAGTTTAACTTAAGCGTTAAACTCCGAGAAAAAAAATCGGTTGGTCAAGCAAGGTTTTGTGTAATACAACTGACCAGAACTTTACCTCTTCCGAGAAGCAGACTAATTAAATACCCGTTCATGGCATAATTTTAAAAATACCTTTTTTTTTTTGTTGATTTTTTACCATCACCTTCAGATCACTGTTTCTTAACCTTTTCTTTTTTCCTCTTTTCTAAGCAAAGCGCAACTTCGCATCCTTGGGGAAAAAAACCAAACCAAAACAAAACCCCAAACAAAAATCCACGAGCGACCAGTTTGTCCAACGCTGGTTTCCGTTTAGAAGTCATCAACAGTTAGATCACGGCTTTGACGACTTACGGGTTTCCATTAGTTGTCACTCATTTTCTCTCCGCTTGCCTGGGAACGCATCAGGCCGCCTTCAAATCGGTTTGAAAACTTGTTTTCTGGATGCTTTACGGCCAACGGGGTCGAAAAACGTTTTTTTCTCAATAAGTGGAAATTTCTGTGGTCACCGATATACCTTGGGAACAGCAGCTACGTCCCTACCTACCTTCCACAAGTAAAGGTTTTTAAGAGTAAAACAGGTTTTAAAGCACCATCCACCGTGCCCGCTGCGTACGCAGTCATGTATTTTTCTCCTTAGGAACTGTATTAAAGTATGTTTATACAAGGGTAGTATCCAGAGTTTTATGTTTTTCTTTCCCCAGGAGAGGAAGCGTTTACCGAAGATGCAATATCCTTTTTATGAGGCCGATATAGTTATGGATAGGGAAAGAAAAAACCACCAAACCACACAGCCGGAGGATCAGGCAGGCACTTAGACATACCAGCGCTTTTTATAGGCATTTTTATAGGGACTCAGTAGTTCAGCCACCTTTGAGCTCTTAATTCCCTGATAGTCTCTTCAGGAGCAACCGTAAAAACTATTCCATGCGGCCGTTAATAGGATTATTTTCTTCCAGGCATTCCTTTTCCTGCCTGTATTTCTCATGGCTGTTCAGAAAGCTCCCGTTCCACCGGCTCCCCTTATTCTCCCTCTCTCTGACCCTGTAAAGCCACAAGTACCGCCTTCCCCATCCCAGAATATGAATTATTACGGCCATTATCCATCTGTGAACAGCACGGGCCATCGAGAGCCTGCTTTACAAACCTACACAGACGCGACCCTTGCTCTGCCAGGCTCCTGCCAAACTTTTGCTCATCGGTTTAATCCCGCCTTCTCTGCCGAAGGATCCCAGCACCTCGCTGTTTCTCCCCGGGGGCGGACTTCCACGCTCTTCCTCCTCATCCTCAGCCCTCCTCCGCTCTCCCTGCCCCTTTCTCATACCCTTCCAAAGAGCCCCTTGTCACCAAGTGCCTTTGTTTGGGGTAATGTCGTTCTTTTTGTACGGCACATCGAAGTCAAGTAACTCAAAGCATCGAGTTTCTTCCTTAACTCTCTTCTCCGCAAAGGACCGAGATCGCTCGAGCTGAGTCTCCTGGAGTTTCCACCTTCGGCTGCTGCCCAAAGGCAGGCGTAGAAGCGTCCCCAAGGACACGGATGGTCCCCAAAGCATTTTTCCCCACTCCAAAGGGCTGAGACCCAGAACAGACAGAGCTCGCGAGGTGACGATCGGCCCTGGTGGCAGCTAAACTGTCCCCCGGAGCCTTCCAGAGAGCCGCAGTGATGCCCAGACACCGTATTCCTCATCCCTCTGCACCGAGAGAGCCCGGAGCAGGTTCTTCTTTCTTTCCCACTCTCAAACTCACGCACAACCCTTTAGGACGTGACCTCAGGCCAATCACAACCGTCATTCTCCAGGTCAGACTCGGGAACAGCCACATACACCAGTCATGCTTCTACAGCCAGCTTTATACACGGTGCCATACAATATACAGAAACCTTTATATACATATATCTTTATATAATATGCTATATTAATCTGTATCTTTTCTTTACAGCAATATTAGTTTGGATCTTTCATACATAGGTACAAAAAGGTCACATGAGAATGGCACGTGAGGAGTGCTTTAGTTTCCTTGTAGTCTTCATGCTGGGGCAGCTCGGAGCAGGGATTCAGAGGGCAGCATTCCCGGGATGGGCAGTGACCTCTTGGAGGAGCACGGGGGACACAGGATCCTGTGCTGTGCCCACCCCCACCCCCCCCCCCAACCCCCTCCAATTGCATATGCAACTGCTCTGGGCCCCGCAAGAGGCAGCCGGAGCAGCTGGGAGCTCCCTCGAAGGACTGGTTTCTCCCCTAAACGCAAAAGGCTTCAGCTGTAAGGAGGCAACTGGGGGCAAAGAATTTAATTCAGAGCTACCCTACCCTGAGCTGCCCCAGCACGGGAGGGGACAGAGGTGACACAAGCAGGCAGAAGGGCTTTTCCATAGAGGCATCGGTGTCCGCTGTCAAGAGGAAGGGGGGGACAAGGGGGTTACCGTATGCCATCGCTGCGTGGAGTCCCCCCCCCACCCCCTCACCTCCCCCCAGACGGCTCCTGTCACCCAGAGACCATCGGCTGGGCTCCGTCCAACGCAGCCGCCACTAAAAACCACTGAAAGAAACGGTTTCCTGCCAGTTCCCCTGGTTTTGCCGGCTCCGCTCCCCCACAAGGGAGGACAGGCCAGAGCGGCGGCTGTCGCGGCAGGACACCGGAGCAGAGAACGGAGCCAAAGGAAAAGGGTCCTCCAGGGCAGAGAGCTCCTCTCCTCTTGCCCCATGCACACGGGCAGGGAGGCGCAACCCACCACCAATAATCCCCGTGTTGACATCAGTAATTAAGTTTATCACTAACACAGGAGCTTGAGACTGACTTTTCCCCGGCCGTCACCCCTTCGGTCAGCTGCAGCTTTTGTGGAAGAGAAGTTGGGAAGCTGTAGCCTCAGATGATGCCACTCGGCCCCCGGTGGCCACCAGCAAGCGCTGTGGCCATACCGATAGAGGAGTTTAGACCCAAAAAGGTGTGGGGCAGCGGTCTAGCAAACACACAGCGCCGTGATCGAGCACGACATTCCCAAAGTAGTGCATCACGACAGGACAGACCGTCCGGGCACGTGTCACCGAGCCAGAGTGACACACACGCTCCCTCGTCCTGGTACTGCCACCAAGGGCCTCCCACTCTGAGCCATCAGAACTGCACGAAGCCCGCGATGGAAAGCGGGGCAGCGGAATCCCAATTGAAAAAAAAAAACCAAAAACAAAAACCCAAAATGAAGGCTTGTTCCTGTGCTGCTCTGCGTTTAACGGTTTTGCAGAAAGAAATGAGTAGCCGGAGAGAGATGCCCTCACGGTACAGCTACTGCTGGGCGGGTAGAAAACGTCAGGAAATGCAAAAATAAGAGCATGGGATGAGATGGTGAGGTCAGAGATCTCAAACACAGCAATGAAAGCAGCAAAAATGCCCAACTCTAAAAGAAAAAAAAAAAAAAAAAAAAAGAAGAGAGCCTACCTTTGGAAGATGGCTGTTCCAGAGCCAGCGAGAGAAACGTCAGTAAATCAAAACGGCAGCGGATAGCTCAGAATATAAGTCCCTTTCAACATCAAGTTCTTGCAAAACCAGAGTCAAATCTTGACGAGTAGAAAGAGTTTTACTCGTGAACAGACCTGAGGGAGGTTTTGCTCGTGAACAGACCTGTTAAACACTGCCTGAGGCCGCGCACACCACAGCTAAGGACAGAAAACGCTCGTTTCGCACGAGATGAGGTTCCAGACGGGCAGAGCAGGGTAACGGCGGCACGGGCTCGGGGACACAGCCTGCCTCGGGTCAGGCTTCGCTCTTGGCACTCGGATGCGACCGGAGGCGGTGGGGAACCGTGGCAAGTCCTAGCTGAGGCAGAAAGCGAGGGCAACTCCGCCCCAGGCCTCGGCCGCACGGCATTCCCGGCCACACACCCAGGGAAGAGACAGCGTGCCGAAGGGGGAAAGGGAGCTGGCGGGAGCCTGGTCCCCAAGCAGGAGGCTCGGACCTCAACCCAAAGGAAAACACAAAGGCACAACAGGTATGAACTGAAGAAAGTAAGCAAAAAAAAAAGAAAACAAGGGTACATGCCCTTTAAGCAGACAAAGTTTTGGCTAACAACCTCCTCCGGCACAGAGAGGAACATCTCTCTGATGAAGAAAGGCTGAGGGATTTGGGTCTCTTCAGTCTGGAAAAAAGACGACTGAGGGGGGGCCTTATCAAGGCTTGTAAATACTGAAAGGGGGGTGTCAGGAGGATGGGGCCAGGCTCTTCTCAGTGGTGCCCAGGGACAGGACAAGGGGTGACGGGCACAAACTTGACCATGGGAAGTTCCATCTCAACATGAGGAGGAACTTCTTTGCTGTGAGGGTGGCAGAGCCCTGGCACAGGCTGCCCAGAGAGGTGGGGGAGTCTCCGTCTCTGGAGACATTCAAACCTGCCTGGAGGCGTTCCTGTGCCACCTGCTCTGGGTGACCCTGCTCTGGCAGGGGGCTGGAGGGGATGATCTCCAGAGGGCCCTGCCAACCCCTGCCAGTCTGGGATTGTGGGAGGTGCCGGGCGCAGATATAGCCAGGAGATGGGGAAGAAGGAAACGCAGAAGTTTGGCACTTTGCAGTGTTCCTGCCACCCACGGAAGCCAAAAGCCTCGCTGCCCTCCGCACAACGGGTTATTGTAATCAAGGATCTCCTTCCCAAAATATTTCTCCACTCTAACGACAAAGAGTTTACAAATTAATAGGGTTTAGGTTTCAGACTCTGGCCGCCACAGATCTATCACCCGCCCATCTTGGCAGTGAGGGCCCTGGCTCTCAGAGCTGGAATCTAAAACTCTGAAGCAAACAAACCACAGCCCCCCCCCCCCGGCTTGTCCCTGCCCTCCAACCTGCCCCATCTCGCTGCGAGGGGCAGCGGCTCCTCCCTCAAAGGGAACAGCGCAGGCACACATCCTGCTCCGGAGCTGGCAAAGAGGAAAAAAAGAAAATAAAACCCAATAAATATTGGTACAATCTACATCCCATACCTCTCAGACTTGACCCATAACACCAGTACGACCATCTGACTGGAGTGCAAGGAAGTCCCAGACCAAGTCCCACCTCTCAGCTGCAATTTTTCCTTCTCTGGTTCTTACGGCAGCTGCCAAGAAGGGGCAAACGTTTGCCTCCAGCAGGATACACTCTGCCTGTGGCACGGAGCATCGCCTCCTCCACGCAGGAACGCCATGAGAGGGAGCTTTGGCACAAGAGATGCAGCTCTTCCCAAAATCCTGCACAAGCCCGGAGGAGAACGTGCAACAAGGCTGATTCAGCCAGCGCTTCCGAGCCCAGTGTTCTTTCATTCCGAGCACCAGAGTGGTCCCTGCAAAACCGCTGCTGCATTTCCAACCCTCCCTTTCCTCCGGCAGGCTGAAGAGGCACCAGATACACCTCAAGCAGGGAAGAAGCCGATATTTCACAGCTAAGAAACAACCACCATCCGCGTTAAATACATCTTGGTTTTAACACTGAGCTTTCGGGTTCCGTGCATTAACTATTTGACCCGTTTCCCTTTTATTTCCCTGTACTTCTAACTCGTTACTTCTGCTGCTACAGAAAGCTAACGAGGGAGCACTTAGCCGACAAATACCTCCTCATCCCATGCTTTTCCAACTAGAGAGAGGAACGCAGAGGTTGCCTACACGCTTCCTGAAGCGCGGGGAAGCTCTGCGAGGGGCTGTTGGCGGCAGCATCGCCCTTAAAGAACAGCTCTCAGCAAAACTCCAGCTTTAGGGAGAGGAATTTAAACAGAAGGGACGGCAAACGAGTGACAGCACGGAAGGATTGTCAGCAGAAGCCGTCTCAGACTTCAGTTGTCTGAGTGAAAAGGAAGGAATATAATGCTACAGATCGGAGGAAAGCTGAAGGAGCTTTTAAGCTTTGGGTATTACATATCCCTGTTTTGCTACGAGAAAGATTTAACAGTATCCTACGGAAGGGGCAAGTATCAGGGTGCCAATACAATGGCAAACGACAAACCATGGATATTTTGGGCTAGGAAAAACTGACGCTCCTTCTCCCAGTCTTCCCTCTAGGAATATAGCCACAAAAGACAAACTCTAAACACACGAAGGCATGCATTTCAGCAACCACTAACGCCAACTAATCACCATTGCAAGGGATAATTCTGCTTATACGTGCCCCAGGTTGTAAATTAAACTGGGTATCTGTGCGGGCAATTCAATGAAAATATTGGTCTTTGCCTGCAGGCAGATAAAAAAGCTGAAAAAACCCCGTCTGAGCGCATAAAGAATGTATTAGAAGAGGCCATTTTACAAACCAACAGGATGCTCTCAAACGCGTACAGATCTCATCGCCCCGTCTCAAAGCAGGATACAGGAAGGATTAAAATGAATGTAAAAGTGGGAAGGAACCAGAAACATGGAAAAGCTTTATAGAGAGAGCAGGGGCCCACGTTAATCTCGAGCAGCGAAAAATCAGAGACACCTGGTAAAGAAACAAAACCACTTAATATCTTAAGGGAAGGCTTCAAAATCCCTCTTAATTAGGGCAGGATTACAAACAGTGAAACTGAGCAGAGGGGAACCTTATTAGGAGATGATATTTGAAGAAGTAATGCCATATTCATGCTGTTCGCTGTGCTTGACAGAGATCAGCTCCGCTCGGTTTCTTTTGATGGAGACAGGACACAGCAACAAGTCAGGTCCCGCAGCAGAAGCGGCTCCAAGGAGCTCACGGGATCCCGTATCCCCACGCTTGGTGCTTTTCCTCCTCCTTACGCGCCCTCGTTCACCAACGCCAACCTATTTCCCACCTAAATCCTGTTCAGGACCTTCAGCTTTTATCACAGTCTAAGCAACTATGTCCTAAAAAGCACAGAAATGGGAGTCACTGGATTTGGATGTCCACACTCACAACCAGCTTTGCCATCTCAGTCCTCTGTAGAGAGCAAAATATCTCATAGAACTTCTGTTTGCTTTGAAAAAAGTTCTTAAGAAGTTGTAGAAGTTTGGAATGGACGCTGAAAATGCTGACCACAGACCAGGTAAGCAAAAATTAGAGACAGGCGGAGAACCTCTCAGTGTTGACAGTGCTTTTATCTTTCTAGATAGCATCATCTGCCACGGAAGACAGCAGCTCTCCCAAGTCAATCAAGACAGGAATCCCACATTCAACTGTTCTGGGTCATCAGGAGATCACGGGGAATGGCTTTTCCCCGCTTAAGTGGTGCTATCATGGATGTGGACTAAGACACCATCACCCTGAGAGCAACCGAGAAGAAAGATGAGGTGGCTCCTGGTTAGGTGACAGGAACAGGGAGCAAAGAGCAAAGGTTAGAGAGGGGCAGTTTTAGGAGACAATGCGTGTTCCAAATGGAAGAGCAGGTCCCCAGAGAAGGAGAGGGGATAATGGCAAATATCAGAGAAGGGTTTTCTTTCTGTTCAGCACTTGTACGTACTCAGCACAGCAGGATCCCGTCTGTGTTCTTGGCACTGCTACAGTTAAAGCACAATAAAACCAACTACTATTGATGCAGAAGAGCCTCCAAAACCCCAGCCAGCCACCACTGCATGCTAAGGGCTTGACGATCAAAACTCTCCAGGATATTATCAATGGGATTGTTTTACTCCACTTTGGATACACCCAAAAGGGCTGGAGTGCAGTTTATAGGCGCGAAAAAATGGCCAGCAGCACCAAACCCTTCCCAGAGCAGGGTCAGAGGCGGCTCCCAACTAAGCTGTTGGATGGAGTTCAAGACTCATCTAGTTAAGGGTTGCCCCTGAACGCTTCAAAATTACATTCCACTACAGTCTGTTGGGAATATCACCAACAATCCCGCAACGGCGAGTGCCAGTTACAGAGCCAGCCGGAATCTGCCGCACCAGGGGATCGTGGAAAGGGCAGAGAAGCCCGCCAGGCTCTTTGGCAACACCGCGCTGGTGCAGAGGGTTTCGCTTACTGCGCTTTAATTTTTCAGGTGCACAAAAGCCACTCTCTGCTCTCCAGGAACCTTACCACAAGGATCTTTGAGGGGATTTTAAGGATGTGCCACTGAACTGGGTGGCAGTGCTGGGTGCTGGGGCCCAGGGTGTCAGGCGCTACGAACTGCCCTTCCAGCGCTGCCTCCACGTGGGGTGGAACATCCCATCGAAATACCAAGGGAGCATATACAGATTAGAAGGCACAAAGCTTAAGAGAAGGAAGGAAAAGCCAAGAGATTAAGAAATCTGAAGACGCTTCATGTTTCCAGCCGGCTGCGCAGCAGCGTGGAGCGAGGGCAGAGAAAGCAGGCGAGGGTGTGAAGTACAAATGAAGGAGGTAGCTACAGGCTCAGCATTTATTTTAACTTTCCGGATACGCTCTTCCAGGATGAAATAGGAAATCAGCCTCTCCAAATACTCTTATAGCAAAGGAGCGATGAGAATCAAGACACAGAGAAACATTTAAAGCAGAAATAACGCAAAGAGCGTGGATTTACTTTGTGAGGAACTGGGAACAGAT
The DNA here is from genome assembly GCF_964199755.1 of Larus michahellis. Classification (NCBI taxonomy): domain Eukaryota; kingdom Metazoa; phylum Chordata; class Aves; order Charadriiformes; family Laridae; genus Larus; species Larus michahellis. The sequence continues at coordinate 92,812,123 of NC_133899.1, read as the reverse complement.
CTGCTTGTCGCGAGAGAAGAAGGGAAAACAGGAATTACCCATAATGTGGTACAAGAACCTTAACTAAAAGGGCTGTTTTGCACCTTTCCTGCCTTGATCCATGGCAAGCCCAGGTCACAAGCATTAGGTATTTTTCCGGGCTTTTCAGAAGCAGCCTAATAATCACAGAGCACAAAGCAAAAAAAAAACAAAAAAAAAAAAGAATGCAGCATGCCAGGCTGTTCCCTGCTACAGCCGGCCAGGGCAAGGTAACCCCGTTCCGCTGGGACACAGTTCCAATGGCACAGAGGAGGAAACAGTCACACACAGCGATTGCGTCCTCCAGGACAGGGCAGAGGTTTTCCCAGGTTAGAAGTGACTTTTTAGTGCAATATTGCGACCCATTAAAGAGCATCAGGTCACTACTGAAACTTTTTTTTTTTTTCTTAAGAGGGAGATAATCCACCTTCCTTCACCTTGAATCGTCTCCCTGCCATCCTCCAGTAGGACACCAGTAGTTCCACCTAGTCTCAAAGACCGCCATCTCCTAATACCTCACTGCCAGGGACAGAGATGACTCTTTCGTTAATGTTTGTAAAGTGCTTCGCAGATATAAAGCTCTGCCTAAGTGCTAAGTGTTATTTACTACCCAGCTTCTGCCGACGATTAAGGGCAGAAATGAACTCCTTTTCCCCACTCTATCAAACGCCTGTCAGCAGTCTGCATCAGGAGGTGAGCTAGCCTGCTAGCCTCGGCCTCCCGACGCTCGGCTCCCCTTTTCGCCCTCAAAACCACCCAGTTTATTGTGCGTGTTCCTGGACACCACCTTTTTAGTGGGTTTTTGGGGCGTGTGAAGCAATTCAGCCTCACCCTGCGGTGTGCAATAGCGGATGACCTGATGGCGCTGGCACAGCTGTTCTACGTGAGCTCCTGAACCACACAAGCTCTCAGCAAGGGGGACAACGCTGCTCTTTCATCAAGGGACTACAAAGAAAAATTAACTTCTTGTTGCTCAAAATGAAAGCGTTTCTCTTTTACAAATTACTTTGAGTTCAGAGGGGCTTCTACCCTCCAATTCAAGACAGTGTAGAAAAGGTCACCTTTGGAACCTAAACTGCAGGGACAGTATTTTACTGCCCATTTAACAAAGTTCCTGCCCCTCTGAAGGCACCGTAATTTGTAAGGAGCAGGGGACACAGTATCCCACACCAAACTGTTGAGCGGGAGATGGGCACTCGGACACAAAGCCCAGTTCGCTTCTGAGCACCTGAAGTTCTTTACACCAACGCACACCGGCTATAAACGTGCTCCCGTTCCGACTCGATGGCATTTGATGCCACTCCTCCGTGTGACACCCAGGACAGAGAGCCCTGACCCAGGCCTGGGGCTCCCAGAGGCTGGGCAATGAACACAGCTGGAAGCCAGGGACAACGGGAGCCCAGGGATTTGTCACGAGCTAAGCTCCATCCTCCCGCGATGGGAATATCGCGGCTAAGGAGGGGAAAGGAGGGCAATAACATCTCTGCGAGTTATAAGGAAGTTAAAAGAGGAATTTCTTTCCCAGTGAGGGAGGACAGAGCTCCAGTGAGACTGATCGGTAACTCTGCCAAGCTTTGATACGAAGGCGTTTTGTCAATTAAAGGCCTTCTACAGGTCACGGTATGTTTAACTTTCTAGAGAGGGAGTTTCTCTCCTGTTCCCCATCACTGGAAAGCGCCTGCCCCGAGAGGTCTAGCAGGCTCCTCCGGGCACCGAGGCTCTGCGCAGCAGCGCTCAAGAGTTTTCCTAGAGACTTGGTCAAGCTTTGCAAGGCGGCGTTGTGCAACTGAGAGGCGGATGAGGGATGCACGCAGCTTCCCCCAGACTCCGATCCACTTTAAAAGCAGGGGAACTTGCAATCATACCCGCCCATCCTCTCCTCCCCTCGGTCCCCGGAGGGAAGAGCACAGGAAGGAGAGAATGAACATGCTTTTTGCTTAGGGAAAGCCTCCCCGTTTGCTTAATAAATACCTTCCAAAAAGCTTAGCAGCTCTGTAAACATACAAGAGATTTCAACACTTAGTAAAAGTTCATCTTTTCCCTGAACTCTCAATGGCAGAGGCTGGCACTGATCTGCGATTATGGGTGGTGTGAGGACCCAGCGGAGACCAGGAGACGCTCCCAGGCTCCGCAGGGGCCTGGCAAATAATGCCGTGTGTCGAAAAGCCCGTTAAATTTTTAAGTTGATCCATCCATGCAGCTCTGAGATGAGAATCCTGTCAGTCCTGCAGGAACGTCGCCAGCTCAGAGTGGTCCAGGGAATTGAGGAGCGATGACGGTGACATCCAGGAGAACTCTTTCTGGCAATGGAAGGACGTGGCAGAGGGCTTTGGCTCTTCGGAACAGTGTCCTTCCCTCTCAGAAGCAGCCCGGTGGTCACTGAAGTACCCAGGGGAGAGAAAAGACAGTGCCAGCCCCATTCTGGCTGCGCCTGGCCAGGGGAGGGGAGACTGCATTTGGGGAGAATACAGCCCCAATGGCTTTAAAACAGGAGAGAGTGTCCTACAAAAAGCAATCCCTGTGGAAGTGTGACGAATTGGATCTTGGGCCAGATCCGACATGGTAGTGCAATAGGGCCCAAAGTCTCAATCCGTTCATTTCCAAAACCACTGACACGGTACCAAGGGGGCGAGACGTGGCCTGGCCCCCTCTATCCGATCCTCGAGCTTCAGAGAATCCACCCCTTCACCCCAGGGGATTCCCTGAAGCAGGGTATCTCACTCCCAAACTCAGCAGGTGCCCTGGGGCAAGGAATCTGCCTCCAAAATGAAATGAGACAGGCTGAGGTAGGGAACTTGCATCTACCTTTAGCGACTCTGACCCCTCTTAGCGTAGCAGCCCTCGTAAGGCAACGCTTCTTCTCCCAGCTGCAAGCATGGGACTCCAGCACAATCCATCCTCCAGCGTGCCACCACTGTGTCACCCCAGAAGGAATGTTTCCGGCTGTCTCCTCTGACCCAAACTGCCCAGATGACCACCTCCCTCCATGTATTATCCCAGCATTCAGCCTACGGGATCAGCTCTCAGAGCCGCATCCCTTTATCCTACACTAGAGGGCCGAAATCATGAGGTCGTCCTGCTTGGCAGGGCTGGTTACGTGCCCAGAGGGGGTGGAAGTCCGGATTTTGTCAGTGGCCAAGCACTCCTGGCTGCTCACGCCTGTGGGAGTGATGTCCATGAGTTCTCCAGATGAACTAAGGGGGAAAGAGGGTGAGACTGAGATGCCCGACGAAGGATCTGTTGAGCCTGCAAACAACCTTGGGGGCTTTGGGACTAGGTTGGGTTCGTATTGTGCCCTCAACAGGATCTCCTGATCGCTGACCGACTTGGGCATCTCCGCAAAGTCACTGGAGCTGTCTGACACCATCATGCAGTAGATGTCCTGGAAGGAGCTGCTTTTGCTATCCAAATTAAAGAGGCTGTCTATGAACTCAGCAAATTCCAGCACTTGGGGACTGGGAACATCAGTGAGGCGGCCGTTCTGGAGGGACAACTCCTCGCGAGGGGCTAAGGAAACGCGGTCCCCCTCGCTGCTGGCCCCCTCCTCGCTGCAGCGTCGCTGGGGGGTAGTGCCACCACTGTTGAGGACGTTGTCCGGGGCCTGAGTCTCCTGGGAGTGCTTGGAGAGGCTATCAGCAGCCAGCAGCTCTGTCCGCGAGCTGAGGGAGGGGTTTTCCTCAGGGATAACAGGGTCTATGTAAAAGCAGTGCGTCTCGTCCTTCTCCATGACAGCATGGAGGCTGGGGGAGCCCCGGATGCTCCGAAAACCAGAGGAGCGTCTTGAATCAAAGCTGTAGATGGATTCATTGTCCGAGAGGCTCTCCATGGTCGCCAGAGGGGCACGACGGTCCTGCAGCTCCACAGACAGACGTTCCTTTGTATCCAGGAGAAGCAGCTCCACGGGGTCTTTCTGCACAGGAGAAAGTGGCTTGGTCTCATAAAACCCCTCCAAGCTAATTTCAGAATGGGACTTGCTCCTGCAATGAGAAACAGACAGCGTGAGGCTGCATCACTCCGCAGAACCTCAGGCTGCCAGAACAGCCAGAGGAACCAAGTCTTGGGCACAGAGCTCCTCATAACACACCAAGGGCACATGCCGTTACTCTAACCAGAGCCATCCACAATGGCAAAAAACCTCTTATCTCTCCGTCCTCCCAACTGAAAGTATTAAGCACCGTTTCCTCCCTCTGCAAACTCAGGTTCTTGCCCTTCTGCCTTTTCTCCTGCCTCAATGTCTTCTCTCTCCAACACCATTTTCACCTAAGACCATGGTTCTGCTCCCAGTGAAACCTGCAGTGTTTCTAACCATAGTGCAGTCTCCGTACGTGCAGAAAACCCCCTCTCTCACCTAACACCTCTGTATAAGAGAATCGAGGCAAGACAGACTGAAGGACTTGCCTGCAGTCAACCTACTACTTTCTCTTCCTTCTCACACTCTGGAACCACTCCAGTCTCATGCCTTCCCCACCTTCTCCATGCTGGCAGTCCCTATTTTACTACCACAGAAGGCTGTTAGAGCATTGCCCATGACCAATTCAGCTACCACCTCAGGTAGCAGGCTCTAAAATAGGTTAAAAAGGCAAGTTACTTGACACAAGCAAAGAGCTTTAGAAAGACTCCAGTCACACTAAGCCTTTAAAGGATCGGGCAGACTCCTCCAGAGAGACACCATGACAAAGACACAGGGGAAGGGCTGCCCACACCAGGCACATACAAAACCTGGGATTAGCTGCAGCCAAAGCAACAGCCCTAAAGACAAGAACTTAAGGAAATACCTGGGAAAAGAGCCCGAGCTTGGGAGGGGACTGCTGCACCTGCCAAAACGACGTGATGTATAGGGAAAGGCTTATAAGGCCAATATTTGATCCCCTTTGTGACTTCAACAGAGTAATAGTGATCTGAAAACAGGTTTCAAGAACCCCAGCAACCTGGCTCTAACCTTCAATTAAACACAACCAACCTACCACTGTTGCCACTCTAGCATCTCCATCCTCTCCCCCGTTCCTTTCCCTTTCATATCTTGGAATTTCCCCTCTGCTTTCACTCACCTCAGAGGGAAGCAGCTCCTTGGGTCTGCTCTGGCCATGGCACAGAACCCACAGCTCCTCTCCCTGCTGCTTGACCTCCTTCATCTTCTCAGGCTTACCGTAGCTTTCACAAACATGGGCCGATCTCCGTTCCTGCTGTTTCATCACAGCTGCCGTTCTGTTTCTAAGCTCTCCTTCACTGTCTCTAACCATTCGCTTTCTCTGTGACAAGAACTTTGCCGTTTTCATATTATTTGGGGTCTTATCTTTCTTCTGAATTTAAATCTCACTTGTGTTATCTCAAGGATACTCAGCCCTCCATCACTCAGCACAGACCATCTCACACTGCCTCTTCCCACACACACGGACCTTCTTGTTGGGTCTCTCTACCTGAAACCTCCATAGAAGTGCTTCCCTTGCAAAGAAACAATCCTCTCCCACCCACAATGCTGCCTTCTGTTCCCACTCAACTCCCATTTGCTGCCTCTGACTACAAGCCACCTTCCTTCTCTCGTCTTTGTTTTGTCTGCAACTTTGCCCTACGAAATGCAATTCTGTGATGCAAGTCATGTGTCCCAACTTTGAAGTTAATCTTTGCCTACGATTTTTATATTTATTTTCTTTGCTTCTAACACGTCTGTGGTCCTGCAACACCTCAAATGTTACCTGAAAATCTGCAAGGTGTCTTTCTGCCCTGGGCTCCTGGAGGAAAGCTGTTTACGTACACCACAAAGAACGAGCTCTTCTCCAAACCACTCCTTTTGTATTACCTTCTTGATATTTCTCCAGCTTTTGGCCTTTGCCAGACTGATGTCAGTGCCCAGGGATGGTTCAGCTTTCAGGAAACCACCCCTTCGGCACTCGGAACGTGCCTTTTTCCCCTCACCTGCTTTCCACTGGACTGAGCCTCCTACTCTTGTCCCTCAGAAACAGGACACCAACTGCTCTCCCCCTCACCGGTATCCATGTTCCCAGATTGTCCTGTTTATAATATTGCACAAGTCACATCGTAAAGTGGCTTTAATGCACGTATTTTTGAAAGCTTATGGCTTTCACTGCTCCTCAGCTTTTGAGAATCACCCTACGGGTTATCTTGGGGCACATAAATCGCAAAAGAAAACAGAAATTTGGCTGCAAGACTGCAAGCGTTGCCTTTACAGTTTCAGGGAAAACCCCATTCGTCTGGATAAGGAGAAAAGGGAGTTTCTTCTAAATGCTCAACTTCTAGGTTCTCCTGACCTTGCTGCACTCACAGATTCTCGAGCAACAGAAAGGATTTCCCTCCCCCCAAACATGACACAAGACACACTGAAGCTAAGTAAAAGCCCCCCAAAGGCAGCCCGTGGATCTGTCCTTTCCACAAACATTGATCGCGATGCCCCAAGAGAAAGAGGACACACAAAGCCAACAAATTCTTCAAAGAAATCAAAGATATATTTTTACTTGGTACTGCTGTTCCTTCTGTCCACCGTTATGGCTCCGGTTCCGATCTGCACTGAGGGTCCACTGGGTAAGGGCTGATTCTGGAAGATCAACTCTGGGGTGAGATCCACTTCTGTAGGACTCACCATCACTTTGGCTGCAGAAAGTAAAGCTGTTTTCCCCTTGTTGTAATTCTCCAAGACCTGTTCAAGGCAAGCAGAGGAACAGTAGTGCTTTACCGGAGGTAGGAGTTTTGCTCTTCTCAGCTCAGGACTTTCAAACGGCTGGATTTGCCTCTGTTTCTCACCAATGCCTTCTGCAAAGGCAAGGTCTTGAGATGAAGGATTATATCAATGAATTCCGACATACTCTATGCTGTCGGAATGCCCTGCTGGGAATCCAGTGCTAGGGAGCTGGCAGAGGATGCTGCAGGAGCAGCCTTCAGACCAGCAGGGCAGAGAAGACTTGGCTAAATCTCCGCGGTGGAGCTGCACGGCTAGGAACTGGAGCTTAGTGGCAGAGACCCAGTCTACAACCATTAGGCATAAGCTCAATCACCCTTCAGACCAACAGAGCTGCAGCGTGGAGGACTTCTGTCACAGCCTGGATTTCACCTGAGCTGCAGTCTGTAACGGGCAGCTTCTGAAAGAAGGAACCAAACACCACCCAACCTCACATTATTATGACATTAAGTTTGGAAAGAGGACCTAGTCTGGGACTCTGGGTATTGGGATGGAGATTTACATTCCATTTCCAGACCTCGTTACATTCAACTCACGCCTGGGCATGACTGGCCCAGAGCACAATCTTCTTTCCTCCTCCCCTCCAAAATAAATGGTCTTGTGTATTTAAACAACCAGCTCTCCTGGGCAAGGACTACTTATCCCGTGTACACAAAGGTCCGTGACAAGGCACCCGTTTAATTAGCACACTAATTGCCCCTCGATCCTGATTCTCTACGTTACCTTGTTGAGCCCTTCCATGACCACATATGGGAGGTGTTCGTGCAACATCGCCGGCGAGATGATCACTTCATTAAACGCCTTATTGTCACCCCAGATAGCAAAGTAAGTGGGATCCTCTTGCTCGCAGCAACTGGAAGAGGAGTTGGGATCCAAACAGAAGGGAAAAGAGGGAGCAGGAGATGAAAGAGCAGGCCAATATTTTGGCAGGCAAAAGAAACAGCAGGTTGCAGAGACAGAAAAAGCAACAGGAGGAAAAACAGAGGGAGGAGATATTAAAGTACACATGCTACTGCCATTGCTCTACAACTCTGCACTAGCCAACAGTGACACGACTGTTTTTCTACTCTGACAGTGCAGACACTATCCCTGTCATTAAGACAGCAAAAGAAAATAAATCACCTCCTTCATAAATGGCTTCCTGTCTTGAGGAGTCTTTTCCGAAAGGAAATTTTCACCCCCCACCTGTTGACTCGGCAGCTCTGCGCGTACTCACCAGCACTGCTCGGCAGGATGGTTGTGCACCACGTGGATGATGCGGCCAGGCGGGTAGAGCGGCGTGCTGGCAGACAGGGCAATGGTCAGGTCGCTGGGATGGGTCCAGAGGCGATTACTCGTTACGGAATTTTCTTCCGTCTCTTCGGGGAGCTCTGACTTGGGTATGCACTTCGTAGCACCCACGATGATTCGCCACTGTTCAACATGAGGGGAAGGAGGGAGAATATTGAGAAGAGAAAGGCATCACAGAAAAGCAGAGTCATCTCACAAACACTATTGGTAGGTTTAGACTCAATACCTAATATCAGGGGGAAAAAAAAACCCAAACAACACAACAGGTCTTGCGCCCCGATTGCTTAAATAACAGACATAGAGAGAGATAATCCTGCCCAGAAAAGCTGCTGCTTCCTTTCCTGATTTTAACCTTGGAAGTGCCACCACCTCATCCTTCCTTTCTTTTGTTGGAGGATTTTGTAGAATTAGGGATCCAGAGCAAGCACCAATTCGTGCACCAACTCGTAACTGACTATCTTCCAGGATAAACAAGGGAGATGGAAACTGAATTTTTAATGTACCAAAATAAACAAAAGACTACACAACACAAACAGACAGAAATTTTGTTTAGGCCTTTCTTTATGCGCTAAAAGAAGTCCTAAAAACCCACAAATTCACCAAAAAACCCCGTAAGCTGAACCACAAAAACCATAGAATGCTAACAAGAAAAATAAACGTAAGCTCAGTTTTCTCCCTCTACAGGCCATTTCTATAATATTTTCCCCCTAAAAATCTTAATGTCTTACATTTTTTCCATCTCCGTGTAACAGTAAAGAAGCCTGGGGAGGAACAACGCTCCACATTTCCCATCTCCAAAACATTAACAGACCGCTTACCCTAGAACAGCACCACCCAGCCAGCAGGCAGCAGCGTTTATAAGCAGACAACTGTCGTGCTTCCGAGCCCGTTACCATTTGTTACTGGCCAAGAAAAGCTACAGTGGGAACACAGACTTCAAACCTGGCTCAGACGCGATTTCCTGCTCAGTTATTTCAGACCCGTGAGGGTGAGTTTACAGCACGTGAGCTGGAATCATCACACAGGCTGCAGAGTGCAGCCCTTCGCCCTGACCTCTCCAGCTGCCTTCCAGCTCTCGCCATCATGGAATCACAGAATTGGGGAGGTTGGAAGGGACCTTTCAGATCATCAAGTCCAACCATCAACCCGACACTGACAAAACCATCACTAAACCATATCTCTAAGCACCACGTCTACCTGTCTTTTAAATCCCTCCAGTGATGGCGATTCCACCGCTTCCCTGGGCAGCCCGTTCCAACGTTTGACAGCCCTTTCCGTGAAGAAATTTTTCCTCATATTCATCCTAAACCTCCCCTGGCAGAACTTGAGGCCATTTCCTCTTGTCTCATTGCTTGCTCCCTGGGAGAAGAGACCGATCCCACCTCTCTCCAACCTCCTTTCAGGGAGCTGTAGAGAGCGAGAAGGTCTCCCCTCAGCCTCCTCTTCTCCAGGCTGAACACCCCCAGCTCCCTCAGCCGCTCCTCGTAACACTTGTGCTCCAGACCCCTCACCAGCTCCAGTGCCCTTCTCTGGACCCGCTCCAGCCCCTCAATGTCTTCCTTGTCGTGAGGGGCCCAAAACTGGACACAGCCCTCGAGGTGGGGCCTCACCAGTGCCCAGTACAGGGGGGACAATCGCTTCCCCAGTCCTGTTGGCCACACTATTCCTGATACAGGCCAGGATGCTGTTGGCCTTCTTGGCCACCTGGGCAAACTGCCAGCTCATATTCAGTCGGCAGTAACTCTGGTTACCTAAATAATAGTCACGATGGAGCTGAGGAGACCTGGAGGGCAGGAGATGTCTGCAGTGTTGCTATGTGACACTAAAAGTTATACCATCACTGCTCAGGTGCTGGTATATCACCTTTACTTCAGGTCTCTTAATCTTTACTCTTACCTTTGGTTTGTTACTTCGTTGAAGAACATCCAGAAGCTGCCGGCGAAATCCCTCCAGCTGAGAGAGACCGATTCTGGAAAAAGAGGAAAATGCATTTACAACAGCTGGGCAGGGAACAGGACAACAGGGACACACAGCGCAGAAGAACAAGAAACTACAACAGATACTACAAGAACGCAACCCCACAATGCAGATCATTTCAGAGGAGGGTTGTGGCATCACCCCGGACCAGTAACCAGGGTTTAGAGGCCACAGGAAACCATCGTGACAATGAAAACGGATGAAGTATAATAGCAGAATCAGGATCAGTGGACACAGATATGAGAGAGGTCAATGAACAGATAAGGAGGGAGATGATGCAATCACAGAAAGAAGTGAGCAAGAAACAAGCATAGGATGACACAGAACAGATAACATTAGAGAGGTGGCAGAGAGCTTTATGACACCACTAAACAGATTAGAGGACGGACAAGATTGTCAGACAGGTTACCAAAAGTCGTATTCAATGCCATTTAGTACTTTCCCTCCACTGAATTCTACATGCCTTACGTTGCAGACAGAAATGTCAGCATTTATCTGAGGTCACCCAACAGGGCAGGAGCAGAAGTAAAACCCAGGTTGTCTGGCTCTTAGTCCAATGCCCTGTTCAGCAGAACATGTTCCCAGGAGACGATGAGAGGTGAGAAATGCCAAGCCACGAGAAATGAGGGAGCTGGTTCCGAGATGTGAGATGATATGGAAGAGGTACTCGGGGACAAACAGTACAAAATGAGATGACAGCACATCTAGTTCAGGGCAGAGCGTAAAGAGGTCCGAGATAACACAGGCAACCAGGAAAATGGGAGACGCAGCAGATACCACAATGAGTATATAATTATAAAGTCAGGATATTCACCCTTTTCTTTCATACAGGCAGCTGAGAGACAGGGAGGGATATGCCTATAAAAAAAGGTGTGTGAAACACCAGCATAGGTGTTCAGGTAAAAGACACAGGGAACTAGAAAGACAAGTAAGAAGCACACAAGGGCAGGTAAATGAGGAAACTGGAGACAGAGATGATCTAGATGTTTCTGAGAGGAAACGGGTGACTTTGGGATAGAACAGCAGAAACTCATCAAGAAATTCAGACACTTCTCCACTTGCCTGGGCACTAGATCTTTGCCAAGCACGACTGCAGTCACAAACTCTTTTGAATACTCCATGGCATCCTCACTGGAAGAGAAACAGGACCAAGCAGAAGCAAACAGTGTTTCACCAGCAGCAAAACTGCATTTCATTCCCAGTTTGCCACTGGTGTCAGCGAGGTTACCAAACAGTGAACCAGCATCACAAAAACCACAACCCAAGCTGCTCGAGGCTTTTGGGACTTACAACCTGTTAAAGAAAAAAGCCTGATATTCACAACCCATGCCCCAGGCAACATTATTGTGTAATGGTATAGCTCATACAAACAGAGCAGCTCCTTCCTCCTTACCTGCACACAGCTCTGAATATATTCGGAAAAGGAAGTTCTCTAACTCTCAGTGCCTCATAGATCTTTTCCTATATATGGGAATATATGGGAATGGCCAGGACAGCAGAAAGGAAGGAGAAGATATTCCGTGCTCCCGAGCCTACTCTAGAAAGACAGCGTAGAACTAAGAACTTTCCACAGCAACCTGAGCACCAAGATAAGAGGGAATTAAGGCTTCCAGTCCACAAGCTGGTTCTGCAACCAGGTAACTTCCTAGAGATCATCTTCTGAATCAGTCACCACAGGCAGATGCCACACTGTTGACCTAGAGATGATCCTGGGTACAAATACAGCGCAACAAAAGCGTGGCAGTCAGAGGGGCCTCCTCGAGCCGCGACAGTTGAGGTGACGCAGCACAGCACGGCCCGAGCTATCACACCAACTCGGGAGTGGAAGCTCCGAGCAGAATGCTATGAAACTCTCATGAAACATTCTGCAGAGCAATTAATCTACAGCTGCAGAAGACCAGGGATTACTATCATAACAAGGCACGCTAACGTCCAGATTCATTAGCGGGATGGTTTAAAAGCCTCGTCTGCTCCTGGAACATGACGCAGTAACCATCGCTAGAAGCTTCTGATAGTCCATGGCTGCTTTCAAGTGCCCCCATGGCATCTGTCATGACTAGAAAGACCTTATTTCACATCACAGCAAATCAAGCGTGATGTTTTTGTTTGGCTACCATGTAAATAACACGACCAGCAGGTCTGTTCCAATTTACAGTGGGAGGAGTTCAGACATGTGAGGCAGCTCCCCTCGATTCCCCCTACAGCCGAGGGAGAGAAACAGGCACCCAAGAAGCACGATCCCTCCGACCTATTTTAGGCACTCACTTTAGAACGCCAGAAATCACACCCCAGAAATGCCAGTTTCATTGTCAGCTGCAAAAGGAGCCCAGACAACTAGATCAACGGATGCAGATACCTACATTTGGGCAACTATCTCCCTTATTGTACCTATACTCACAGCAGATGGGGAGAGGACACGCTGGCACTGTGCAGAGGATAAGGAAATTGCACTCTGTCCACTCAACTTCCATTTTCCACTAGTCAGGGTGAAATCAGAGCTACGGTCGCAGACAACTAAGTCATAAACCAGAATATTTGTGAGAGTGGCCACCTCAATACTAAACTATAACAGAGAGCAAAGGCTGCCAACAACCCTCAGCTCCTACACCTGCCTCTCCATTTTCCTGCATCCTTCTCAGGGCAGAAACTTGTCTTTTATGCTTCTTAGAATCATAGAATCACAGGGTTCAAAGGGACGTCTGGAGATCATCTAGTCAAAGCCCCCTGCCAGAGCAGGGTCACCCAGAGCAGGGGGGACAGGAACGCCTCCAGGCGGGTTTGAATGTCTCCAGAGACGGAGACTCCCCCACCTCTCTGGGCAGCCTGTGCCAGGGCTCTGCCACCCTCACAGCAAAGAAGTTCCTCCTCGTCTTGAGATGGAACTTCCTATGGTCAAGTTTGTGCCCATTCCCCCTTGTCCTGTCCCTGGGCACCACTGAGAAGAGCCTGGCCCCATCCTCCTGACACCCCCCCTTTCAGTATTTACAAGCCTTGATAAGGCCCCCACTCAGTCGTCTTTTTTCCAGACTAAAAAGACCCAAATCCCTCAGCGTTTCTTCATCAGAGAGATGTTCCCGTCCCCTCAGCATCTTGGTAGCCCTTCGCTGTCCCCTCTCCAGCAGTTCCCTGTCCCTCTTGACCCGGGGAGCCCAGAGCTGGACACAGCGCTCCAGCTGTGCCCTCCCCAGGGCAGAGCAGAGGGGGAGGATGACCTCCCTCCACCTGCTGGCCACACTCTTCTTGATGCCCCCCAGGATGCCATTGGCCTTCTTGGCCACAAGGGCACATTGCTGGCTCATTAAAGCATCACAACCAGGATCCGATCCAGCTACTACACCCACCCTCTCACGCATTCTCCTGCCCCAGCACCTACCTCAGCAGCCCACCTGGGGGAGAATAGGCAAAGCACTTCAGCGATGGGTACTGGGGACGCAGGAGGAAGGACAGGATGGCAGCTGTGCCAGCGCCGAGGGAATGACCAACCACAATCAGGCCGTAGTGTTTTGTTCCTCTCCCCTGAAAAGAAAAACCAAGAAATTGAGGTCAGACTGCAAGATAAGTCCATAACCCCCCAAATCTGTCCCTTTCCACAGCTGTCTTTCCTACATATGAGCACTCCACACTCCGGTTAACCAGCTCCTCCACCAATGGGAGCCAGTGAGGGAACATTAGATTTTGAAATGGAAGCAGAGAAGGAAAAAGGAGAGAAAAAGGAAATATACACAAGCTCTTGGAGTTATTTAGGATTTGCTACGAGCCTTTTGCTCCTCCTCAAATCTGCCAGCCTTCTGATAACATCCGAGTCCAGGCTCACACACCTGAGGCCTCCTTGGTTCTAGAAATGACTTGCTTTCATTCATTCCACCACTTGCGCAGGCTGAAAAACAGACATCCTAAGTTGCAGTTTGAACACTAGTCTTCTAAGTCTAGATGCTCTCAACAGCTGGCAACTGCTCACGTAATTCAGAGACAAAACTATTCCTTAATGTTTTGTGCTGTTCCTGTTATTCAGAGGCTGGAGCGCTAGGCATGGTTCAGAACCCTAGAAGTTCACTAAGACAACGCTTGAAAAGCTTCAGTCTTGTTTTTCTGCAGCTCTGCCAATGCCCTGTGGGTTTTACTCAGGGAGACAGAATCCAGCATCCGACTCTCCACAGCCTCCCGTCACCACAGGGGTGGCTGTAGCTGGATTTCTGCGTAAGGTGAAAGAACATACACAGAACATAAGACCAGGCCACAAGAATGAAAGATCTATTGTTGTGTCATTTTCCTTCTCAAGATCACTTCTAAGTCACCATCACGCCTGTTACAGTCAGTGAGGTGAATGCTGGGGGAGAATTAAAACTTTATACACCTCACTTGTTATACTTCTTCCCTAAACATCTGTTGCTGGCAACTGTCAGAGACAAGGTGCTGGGCGAGATGAACCTCTGGGAGGACATTTACGTTCTGGCCATACCACTTCTTCAGATAGTCTTCAAAGTTGAGCTGCAGACAGTACCTAGGTTTCTACACGCCTGCCAGCTGCTCCATCTCCTATACATCAAGCTCTCTCTCCAGCCTGGTGGGTCAGGTCCAGCTAGTTACGCTATTTTTCATCAATTAAGAAGGTGGACCCACCACGCATCAAGCCACCTTCAAACAGCACAATATGATACTCATTATCACGCACAGGAGACAGAAAGTGTAGAGCTCCGAACGTCACCGTATCCTGACCAGTCAGGCAGCAACTGAGCTCTACAAGACATCAGGAAAAAATCCTCATGAGTAACAGCTCACTTAAGAGCAATTTGCTCTTTCTGGGTAGAGAGGAATAAAGTACAGTATAAAGAAATCAGACGCCTGCGTATCGCTCCCTACATCTACCAAACATCACAAGGCAGATGCTTGAGTGTCGACTGGTACAACACTAGAGTTTCAGGGAGCCGTTGAGGCTTTTATCCCTCTATTCTTTCTCCCTTGAGCTATTGCTCATTTCCCCATGGGCAGCGCTCAGGCCGAGGCGCTCTTTGGGCATGAGACAAGGCCAGCTGTCTGCCAAGCAGGGGATCGGGCAGTTCAGAAGTTCCCTTCCCAATGGGAACATAGACTGCGCTATTACTGACACATAAACTAAGGTAAGCTGCTTCCTAACATCTCTCTCGGGCTCTCCGATAGCTCTCTATCACGAGAAATGTGCACACACAGTCAGTCAGCACGGCATCCCATTGCTGTCTCCAAAGAGAATCTCCATAGAGATGGGATTTTAGTTCCTGTTGATTTGTTTTTAATGTTCCCTGTCCTGCATTGCCACCAAATGGGACTTCCTGCCTTAGCTTTGCCTGAAAAAAAGAAAAGGAATCAGGAGCTCTGCAGTATCAGTGGTTTCAAAATCAAAAAGCCTTAGGGGAATGAGTAACTCGTTGCCTGTCTGGCAATCCAGAGGGATAGAACTGAAGGAAGATTTAAGCCATTAGTACAACAGATTCAGGGACAGTGTTTTAGGGGAATCTCGTCTTCTGTACAGCCTGCAAGGATAGAAGAAAACGAATACTCACTAAGTCTCGTCCAAAAGCTTGAGAAAGCACCATTTCTTGCTCCAATTTCTTCTTGATGTACTCAGCAGATAGCACCATTCCCTGAGGGAAACACGAAGACAGAACAGGATGTAAAGGGTTGCGTATCGGCCCAGACCTAAACATTTAGCAGACGCGATAGTGCCCTGAACGCTGCATAAGCTCTGGCGTGCCACCCAGCATGTGTCAGGCTGGGAGGAAGAACACTGACTCCACTCCACATTAAGGAATAGACTTCATTAGGCAGATGTCTCAGCTCGCTGATTACCAGAGCCACAAACTGGTTAGAAGCAATGACAGTTCTTAAATTAAGATAATACTCAAAGGCCCTATTCCTTGGCTGGCGGTGCAAAGTCTAGAGAGAAAAAAAAAAGCCACAAAACCCACTTCTTAAACATAAGGTTGTGTATCTGGTAGTTCAGCAGACCCTGGGACCTGCAGTAGAACGGAGAAACAAACTTTGATTTTCTGCGTGTAACTGCCTTAACTGCAAAACCGTACTCTTCCATTTAAATCTGTGAATAGAAGCATGAACTAACCTAACTAGTTCATCGCAGGGAAAATAACACAAACCCCGAGACGCTACTGGAGGGGAAAAAGTGGCAGCGGAGTTACTGCAGACTGGAAAAGGCAGCAACTATTAAAGGGTTTCAGCTGTCAAAAGAAATTAATCACAAATTATTAAAGGTTTTTATTCACTAGAAGCTAAGAACTGCTGGAAGATGGCAAACAAGCCGACAGTCTGGTTCTAAACACTTATCCTCTGCTGATGGCTGCATCCGAAGAGTGTTTCTCCCTCTGTGTAATAATTATAAATGCAGTTGATGTGTTATAAACAAGCAACTAGAATTTGGTCTGTTGCCTAAATTCTTGGTTATGCCTTTACTACAGTTTAATTCAGCGGTAAAAAAGCCCAAACTACAGTTTTCAGCCTACAAAGGCTGAAAACCAGTGATGTAGAGTCCAGGGGGAACCTGGGTAAAGAGAAATCAGCTACTTCTAATTTGGTGATTACAGACCTCAAATAATTCACACTGCCTGGGGTTGGCCAAAAACCAGGGAAGATCATCTCCTCTCCCATTCTCCATTACACCCCTACCTGAAAACAGCGGAAGCGCAAAGCCAACATTATTGAGCACTGTTTAATCTCGGAGACATAAAAGAATTCGCGGCCCCTCTCAAAAAGCAAAGAAATGTGGATTTTTATTTTTTTTCCCCCCAAAGTCCTCGGTATCAAACACACCATCAAACCCAATCTGACTACCGAAGAGAAAGAGCGCAACGCGGGTGACTCTGCCGAGGCTGGAAATGGGACATCTGTAACGCCAGCGTCATTATCAAAAAGCAGGCGCCACGGTATTCCGTGCCTGCGTTCAGATCTCCCAGCGGTACCCAGCTTCAGTGCCGCGTTCCGAAGAGTCTCCATTTCCAACTCTAATGAGAAGCGAATGGCAGACTGCTTTATATAAAATTTCTAACGTGAATTTCGGGTTCTATTTTTGAAAAGCGTGACCTAAATCCATGGTGATATTACTAATGGGCTGTTAGTCAGCCTTATAGCTATATTTTTGATAATTACTGTATATTCTAATATAGACAGTGATTTTAATATTACGGAACGAGATTTTTATCACTGCAAAGTTACATTTAGACGTTCCATTAAAGCAGACACCCTTTCAGAAGTTTCAAAGGAATGAAACTATTCGAGCTTAATTTTCCAGCTTCACAGGCAAATAACCAAACCGACTGGGGATCTAGGAAAAGCAAAATGGAAATATTTCGTATGGCTTTGCAGTTTGAAAGCACAAAACTGCTCTGTGACGGTTGAACTGGGCGTGTAAAAACCCAGAGGGCGCCTATTGGGAAGAAAAACGGGCTTGAAAGTTATTGCTGTTACTGAATGTCCTGTCGAACTGGTGAGAGCTGAGCTTTCAGGCCTTCCTTCTAGCAGCTACTTCTCCTCAGCGCTCAACACGACGAAAAAAACCTCCCCAACACCATCATTTTAGTAGTTTTGTTCTGTACAGTTTCACCAGAACTAAGCGTGGCCTCACGCCCTTGACTTCTGATTATTTTTAAATTAGCTTTGCTATAAAATCAGTGGATTTTATTTCAAAAATAGTGAAGCTAGATTCTTTTTTTGCAGTTAATTTCCCCCACGGATCGTTAAAATCCGCCCCCCCTCCCCCTTTTTTTTTTTGGCATGCTAACCCATAAACCTTAGTTACAGCTATATTTTTTGATCCAAAATAGCTCAGAGACCTCGTATATATTTGAACTGTGGCATTCGCAGCAACCCAAGCAATCAAAGGCTTTGGGCTGTGGTACGGGCGGAGCGATAAGGCGGCTCACGTAAACATCAAGAGTTTTAATTTGTAGGACGTTTGATGGACACGGCGTGAAGCACAGGTGGAGATAAGAGGCCACGCCAACCTGCTGGGCGTGCGGGACGCAATCAGCAAGAAAAATAACACAAATCAAACAACTTACTGGAAGCTCCTGAACAGCCCGAGTACTTTTCTCCAAATGAAATGTAAGCGTTAGCGAGATACTTCATTTATTTTTGTGTTAAAGTTGACTTCTGGACATTAAAAATGCATTAAGACAGACATTTTTAAATTCTATTATCTCCATTAGTTTCCCCCAGGAATCAACAGTACATTATTGGCTGAAGATTAATATCGGTAATAATTGAAGATAAAGCTATATTTCTGTACTAGTAACAATCAAAAAAGAAATAACACAAAGGCCAAATAAAAACTCAATATAGAACAAGGGAACGATCTGATAACGTTTCATATAAGTCACTGGTGTAGGAATATTTTCACGTAGAGATCAAAAGAAAAAGCCAGCTTCTGCCAGGATCTGTTACTCTCTTTGCTGCACATTAAAAAATAGAACAAATTCCCTTTGCTTCCCTTTCGTTCCCTTTCACCTTTCTTTTTTGTACGAACTGTTGATCACGCTGATTGTGCAAAGTCATTTGGAGCTAAATGAATTAGTACAAAACCAGTCCTTGACAGCAGACAGAACGCTTCAGAAGCGTTAAACAAATAGCAAAGATTCGCATAGCTAAATATCAGTTACGTGACAAGCTACTACCCCATTTATCCTTGTGTCTGTAACTTATCCTACGTAATCGCCAGGTTAATTTTCTTATTTGGGGGGAAACAAAGGAAATAGCCATTAGCCAAACAGCAGGTAGACAATGTTGTTTTCAAAAAGACCCACTCTGGGAGACCTGGAGACCACAGAGCATCCAAACAATGCTTTTTTTAGGTAACCACTTCTTTATCAGACCCATATCCAGCTGAGATAAATGCTATCAGCTCCTAACGCTCTACTTCCTAAAGCGGAGCATCAAAGTACAGAGAAGAGGTTTGGCCTTCAGGCAGGATGTCAGGAATGAAGCAGGAGCTCCCAGCTCATGGCTCCCAAGGAGTTACCAGCTCAACGTCCCACCCTAAAGGGACCTGGAGCACCGCGTCCAGTACTGGGCTCCCTGGGTCAAGAGGGACAGGGAACTGCTGGAGAGGGGACAGCAAAGGGCTACCAAGATGCTGAGGGGACGGGAACACCTCTCTGATGAAGAAAGGCTGAGGGATTTGGGTCTCTTCAGTCTGGAAAAAAGACGGCTGAGGGGGGACCTTATCAACACTTATAAATACTGAAAGGGGGGGTGTCAGGAGGATGGGGCCAGGCTCTTCTCAGTGGTGCCCGGGGACAGGACAAGGGGGAACAGGCACAAACTTGACCATAGGAAGTTCCATCTCAAGACGAGGAGGAACTTCTTTGCTGTGAGGGTGGCAGAGCCCTGGCACAGGCTGCCCAGAGAGGTGGGGGAGTCTCCGTCTCTGGAGACATTCAAACCCGCCTGGAGGCGTTCCTGTGCCCCCTGCTCTGGGTGACCCTGCTCTGGCAGGGGGCTGGAGGGGATGATCTCCAGAGGTCCCTTCCAACCCCTGCCAGTCTGGGATTCTGTGAGGAAAAAAAAGCAGCAGCATCTCATCTCCCTGAGCAGCAGCGTTTCCAGCAGCCGCTACGGTCCCTCCAACACACGCAACCACCAGGTTGTATTTTACTTTCCCAATCTGGCACCACGTCCCGAGAGGCTGCCAAATTCCTCATAATCTTAAAACTCAGCGTGTGTGTCATTACTTTGCTGGACCGGGGCAAAGGTCGGCTGTATAATAAATTGATTTAGCCAGCTCAGTCCTGCTCGCTAACACAGATGCATCGCATCAGTCTAATTACACAGACACAAGCCCTGCCAGGATCCTTTTCTGAGGTTCGATGCCTGCTCCCTTGCAAGTGAATTTTAAACGCGTTCTCAGGGTTTGATTGCGAATTCTGAAAAGGTCATTGGAAGAAACAGTAATTTGAAGGACGCCAATAATTTTGTTCTAGGCCTCCGCAGATGCCCTCTACAGTTTCGTTTTTGCTAATTGGATGGGTTTTTTTTTAATTACAGACATAGTGATTTTAGCTGTTACAGCTGAGGATTTTTTTTTTAACATCTCAAAGCCATTTCACTTCAATTCTGTAACATCCTTCTTAAAAGCACCTCAAGCAATTGAGACCACTTTTTTTTTTGCTCTAGAATTAAAAAGTCAAAATATTAGAAAAAGAAGCAGGTGGGGTGGTTTTTTTTTTTTGTTTTGGGTTTGGTTTCTATTCTGTTTACACACCTTGTGTCCCAGCCACGTTCCATGGTGACCCTCAACCGGAAGGCGCTCCGCATCCCCAGTTAGGTCAGTCAGGGCATCCTGGAAGGAGAGAAATCACCGTGTTTCAGGTAAGTCAAACACCAAGCGCGAGTCAGGAAGGTCTCAGACTCTCCTGAAAGTTTGCCAGCGTGGCCAAGGGCACGTGAGGCCACTGCACAGTGCACTTACTTTTGGAGACAGAGTTCCTCGGATACTAATGACCACCTTCTTCTTATCATGGTCCACAGCCACATAGAAAGGCGTTTCATAAACCTGGAAAAGATCCACTACTGTAACAATCAGGTGAGACATTCCTGTTTACTTATTCTCCTGCTCAGGGCAAAGGAGGCAGAGCAGCGCGACAGGTTACGCCTTATGGCTAAGAACTCCTCTGAATGATCTGATTTTTGGCAGTAGCAAATATTTCTGTCCAAGTGGCAGAATTTCTTGTTGGAGAGATAGGATGGGAAGCTCTAGGGTCAGAAAAAAAAAAAAAAGGCTTAAGTTTCCTTCTGTGTACCACTACACCTGGAAGCACGTAAATCCCATTAGGAAGGGCCTTAGGAGCATGCCCCAAATACGAAGGGGGTGGCAGATTCTCCTTACTGCGTCGTGGCAAGATGTGTAAACAATGTCCACTGAGGTCATATTCTCATCCAAGAAGTGGCGCCGGATGGCAATGGCATTGCAGCCACAGCAATTATCCTCTTCAATGGTGACACTAGGCGCATAGCGGGGACGTGAAGGACAGAGACAGCAACATCTGCAGAAGAAAAAAAAAATAGCTTTGAGAACACGAGGAAAGTGGGAGAGACTGGCTGTAGAGCGGAATGCCTGGAGATAAGGGAAAGACAGACCCTGCGTGCCACACTGGCCTCATTAACAGCAGCGATTTCCTTCCCTCTTGCAAAAAAAAAAAAAAACCAACCAGGACACAACTACCGCTTCGGCAGCAAAAAGGGGCGCTGGGATCAGCTGTGGTTTTCCTTCTGGGCGCCAGGGAGAGCTACAGCGCAACCAGTCCCCAGAGAACCCGTGCTCGGTGGGGCTGGGATCTCTCCTCAAGGGATACCGCGCTTGGTAGCACAGTCCTACCTCTCTTCAACACACAACAGCCCTTCAACAGCTAGCATTTACTGAGAGCTAGGTCTATTTATAACAAAAAAGGAAAACAGGTCTAGAATCAATTCCAGAACAAAAAGAGAAGCACAGATTTATTTTTTTTTTCCTTCTTTCCCATATGAGACACTTCACAAAAGTACTCAGAAGGAAGTATATTCTTCCTAATAACGTTCAGCACAGAAGTTGCCTGTGTTAAGCGCAAAAAGCTCAACCCCAAGGAGAGTCTGATGACAGAATTACAGCAGCTGAAAGCAAACATTTAAAACAATGCGGTCCTGAACTGAACTACAGCATTGCTACCGTGAGGTGAGCGCTATACAGCACGGCAGAAAAACAATTAGTCAGAGAGAACACAGCACAAACTCTGGCCAAGTCTCGCCAATGCTTTAATAAAGACCCAAATGCCAGCTCCCTGCATATCTGGGCTTGCTGATAAATCTGATTTCTGAGCTCCAAGATGGCTATTTTGACTCAGTGGGAAGGCAGTCTTGCGCCAGATGAGTTCTTTCTGCTAGCTGTTCAAACTGCACAGGGCCGGCATGATCCTTAGCGCGCCAGAGAGGACAGAGCATGGGACAGTCTGGTTTATTTAACAAGATAAGCAGATAAGCAACTGTAAGGAAGAGATTGAGGAGAAAGGCGTTAGAGTATGAAGGCACAGAGTTACTGATGGAAAAAAAAAAAAGTATGAGAAGGGAGAAGAGGAAAAAAAGCAGAAGAGAAAAAGGAGGAAGAAACAATAAAGGGGTGATGAAGAAAGCAAACTGATGAAAGAAAGGAGAATTCTAATTCTGGGAGAAACAGAAGGGAAAAGGGAAGAAGAGAAGGCGGAGTGAGAGACAGGATGGCCACTCACGAGCAGGATCTGGCCAGGCGACAGAGTCCACATGTGGGCTTCCTCATCAGGTATATGGGCCAGCCATAGGCAGCCAGGGCAAACAGCATGTAGTAACACACCTCTTTGTACCGCTGCATCTCTTGCTGAAAGAGACAAGAGACTCACTAAAGACCTTATTCTCCTTTAGATACTGAGGTTTTTTTCTACTGTTTCCCTTTTTCCATCAGTTAAACACGTGTACCCTTCTTTCTGAGCATCAGCCTTCTCTCGCAGCACCACCAGAACAGCACTGTCAGCGCTTCCAGGGGACTGCAGGAGAGCAAGCTGGTTATGCCGGGCAAGATCCTCCCCCTCCCCAAACCAGCTATGCCTATTTTCCTGAGTGGAGGGGCGCCACTAGCTGCTTAACAAAACCAGAAGTTAGTTCTAGAGAACTCCTCCTCTGTGTCTCGAACCCCCTGCTGCAAAGAAAGGCCATCCTCTGTGGGTTCTGCCCCATCCTACCCTAGCTGAGGAGAAGATAAACTAGTTTAAGTCCCAAGAAGATGAGCTCTCTAAATATAGTGCTTTCACACAGTCACAGGCCATAAGGACGATGCCCAGAGAGGACCATTAAAGCCAGTCTGGGGCCACACGGCTCAGTGCTGTCCTCTATAAGCTCTGCTGACACCTCTCCCCACACACCCCTGTTCAGAAGGAGAGACAGGCTGAGCACGAGCAGGACGTTAGAATTAAACACAACGCAGCCGCAAGCAGGTTAATCACAGAACCACTTGAGCAGAGATGCTGGGATTGGGTCAGTCTTGCCTCTCTTGCAGCAATATCATCTCATCAAGGCGGGGGGTGAATAGAAGAAGAAAAGCCAAGCTTAATCCCCACAGAACAGACCGCAGCCGTTTCCATCCTGAGAAGTGCTGACAATCAGCCCCAGGGAGGAAGGCTCCGTCTCGCTCTGCTGGTGGTACTTCCATACGGAGCTCTGCAGGACGCTCCCGGATGCAGCGCTCAACTCGTACCTCCGGCTTTGGAGAAACCTCCCACTGCCATCCCCCACCCGAGTGGAAATGCTCCCACTTCCCGCAAAGTGGAGGACAGAGACAGATAAGGCTTTAAAAGTGATCTGGAGACAAAATGTCTCCAGAGAGCAAGTGGTGTTATTATATTCTGTTGTACTAATCTTTAATTTCTTTGATCATTCCAGAGAGCGGCAGAAAGAAATAAAAGAAGCCACTGGGAAAAAGAAAATGCGCTACACGGGGAAGCCTAGGGAGTTTGCAAGAACACAGTCCGGAGACTTACCGCATTTTTCAGATCCAGATACTTCGTATTCCTGGTCACTGGCATCCCAGACAGAAAAGCTAAAATGTCATTGTTTGCCTGTAAGTCGAAAACAGACATAAAAATTCTTCTCTGTGACACCAAGACAAAATCTACGCCTGAGAAACAGAAAGCTCTACGTAACCTGGGACAAGCCACTTTCAAGTACCCCAACCAGTCTCTTCAACTGGTTCCAATTCTGCTGTTCCTACTTCTGCCTGATGTGATCACTGCTGTTTGAACCCCACCCTCTGGGGAAAAAAAAAACCCACCCAAACAATCTTCTACTGGGTTGACAATCTGCTAACCTCAATACCAGTAACGGCTTGGGAATTTAGGAATTTTTCCCTAAAGTTCCTCCTGCAGCTTTACCCAGATGCTGGAGTTTTTTCCACATCACCAGATAGGGGAAATAACCTTCCCATTCACTTTCAAGTACCTACCACCGCCTTCAAGGCAGTTGTCCATTTGGGGTCAAGAGCTAAACCTGTATCTATCCCCTGCCTAGAAGAGACGACAGGTTCCACAAGCTTGATTTGGTGTCAGTTGGGCCCTTCGGGAGCCTCAGAAAAAGCTGCTAAAGAAGTCGGTATTTTTATTTTACAGCTCAGTGACTGGCAGTAGCCCATCGCACGACAGAAACAAGGTGGGCAGAGTCATGCGGCCGTCACACACCGAGTCACGAGAGCAGCAGGTAAGTCAGAGACCAACTGAGATGCCCACCACCCCCGTGCGTGGCCGTGTCCCCCCGCCACCCACCTCATCCAGCACAGCGTTGCGCTTCGCCCGCTGCCGTTGGCGCAGAAGAACCAGGCCTGCGATGATGTCAGATGGGACGATGTCAAGGTCTCGGAAAAACTCAGCAAAAAGGTAGGCGATTTCAGAGTAGGCGTCCTGCAAAATCCAGGGAGATAAGAGTTTAAGGAGGAGGAGTTTGGGTGTGGGGAGCCTCAAAACAGGACACAGAACGAGAACCAATGCGGCAGCAATGGCCTCATTTCTGTAGCGGCCTCTCCAAAACATCCACAAGATTTCCTTCAGGGAACACCATATCTGGTCTCATCATATTAATCTCTCTTATTTATTGTAGATAGTCACACTCAGAGGCCTCAGCTGAGACTGGATTTGTAATCCACTGGGTGCTGATGTGTGGGCAAGCAGACCACCTCGACGTCCAAACAGACAAGGCAGACACGGAGGGAGACAAAGGAAATATTTGCATCTCTACATTGTAAATAAGACAGAGGAAGATAAGAACCAAGGAAATCCCAACCCAGTGTCACCTTCAGGGTCATCCTTTCTCCTCAAAAGCAACTTCATTTGAAAAAAGGCTATTCAGGAAGAAAAAAAAAGAGCACTGATTTTGTCCTATTTAACAGCTTCTTCAATGCTGTAACTGTCCTGGGATCATTTTGCCCACACTTAACCCAGACCCCACCATCCCAGACATATCCCAGAGGAAGTGACACTTTTTGGAGCTCTGTAGCTGTTCATTCTTCTCCATCACGCTCTTTGCTACGTGATTTCAAAGAGTTAATCACAACAAGCACATGTCACACATGGCAGCTCCCGGTACTGAAGGAGCTGAGCGAGTTACCAGGCTTTTCCAGGTTTATCTTGGACTACACCCAAGCAAAAGGGCCTGAAAAGGAAAACCTGGAAGAAGATCTGAGTCATTAAATACAGAGTTCCCAGAAGAGAAGGTGACCAAACCCAAAAAAGGAAGACACCACAGGAAGGACAGAAGTGGAAGTGACCCCAGAGGGTCAAGCAAAGGCTCTGAAGCGGAGTGACAAAGATACTTTGAGGAGAAATGTTATTTTCTCTTTAGCTCTGTGACTAGAAAAAAAAAATAACACACAAGATCTTAAGTGAGAACGGTTTGGGAGGTTGGAGATGGGCTGGACTGTGAGACAACGCTGATCTGGCCATCGCTCAGACCACTAAGCTTGAGACAAGGGTGACCCAGAGGTTGGATCAACAAAAAAGGGGACTCAGCAAGAGCTGTAGTAACCAGTGGCCAGTATTTTAACTCCTGCCATCAAACTTTCCTACTTTTCGGCTGTGTTTTCCTAGCATCCTTTCCTCAGCGCCCAAAGCTACGCGACTGCAGTCTTGTCTGTAGAAAGCCTGAGCCGTGCACTTGAAGAAAAGCTGGTCTTCAGGACAGGATCTCTCCATCCCTCTTCTTTGACAGGCAAGAAAGTAAATCCCTTCTCTCCCGAGCAGTCTAGCAGAAAATGACCTACATTCTTTTATCTCTGACAAACTCCTGGAGTGCAAGATTACTTTCTACCATTTTTCACTTGCCTACAAAAGCAAGTTAAATCACCATTAAAGAATGGGGCTTCAGGTGCCAACTGTGCAGGTCTCCATGCCAGCTGTGCCTTTGAAGAGCAAATGGACCGGCATTAACCTCTCCACCATTACAACTGCAGTATCCTTGAAGTCCTGACCCCATAAATCTCAGCACAGTTCCTATAAGCAGACAAGAAATGCAAAGAGCCTCAAATATGACGAACACCCGTTAACCCAAAGCGACAGCTTAACCCTCGGACCAAAGTGAAAAACCATAGTGGAAGTTCAACGTGTACGTTTTGTTCTGAAAGAAGAGTTTTTGCCGGAGCACCCGATAATTATATTCTAGGATTGACTACAGCGTTCTTCTACAAACCCTGCGGGTCTGGGACTGGCAGAACCGGTGGAGATTTAGCACTTCAGACTTCACTCCAGACCCCTAAGAACAGATTCTCGCCCCGATGCCATGTCCACTTGGCAGAACTATTTTCCAGCCCAGAGGACGATGATCCTCTGCTAGAACATTTTTTCCATGAAGACCGGGAGAGACAGCAATGGATTCATTGCTGATCCATGACACATGCATTCATTCCACACACTGTCACACCAGGACACACAAAGTCAGAGCTTGTTTCTGCAAAGAAAAGAGCCTGGAAATTGCTCAGGCTGAATGTAAAATGGAAATTTAATAACAGGAGGAATTTGGAGATTCTGGTATCTGCTTTTATCCTGAACTAAAAAAAAAAAAAAAAAAAAAAGTAGAAACAGAAAGCCACTACAGAATGAAAAGTTTGTTAAAGAAAAGCTTGACATGAAGTGAAATATTCTGCATTCCTGAATAAAATAGAGTTGTTCAGAAACCAGGCCATTGGGATGCCTGTCAGGGCTCTGGAGCCGGGTTGCAGCACCCATGCTGCACCCTCAGGCCGGGTGTCTCTGGGCACGGCCACCTGGTTGTGCTGTCGGGGAAGAGAAGCTGATGCTCCCAGAAACGTCTCTGCTGCGGCAGCGCAGGCAAGCCGAGGAGCAGCAAATTCCCCCCGAGGAAATGCTGCTCTTTGAGCTGCCATGACACAAAGCTTGGTGCCTTTCAGTTTTCCAGATGGATTTTCCTAAGCGGCTCTAGCAGATGATCCGTGAGAGCTGGCAGTCCTGGGCTACGACTTCTCAGCGGGACAGCAGGTTGGGGCTGGGACGTTCCCTGGGAACGTGGTGGCATTTCATCCAGTACTGCAGGCGCGTGCCACTGGGAGGATGAGCGTGCCAGTACACGTCGCTGGATTTCTGCAAAAGGGTTCTGACAATTCCTGCAGCCATCCACGCTTCGGAAACTGCAGCCTGCGGATAACTACACAGCACTTACCAACAAATCCTTTTAATCTAATTCATACTGGTTGCCATCTGTGATGAACAAATGTTCAGGTAGCCTTCACCTGACTCTCCATTATACTTCCGCAGCTCTTCATCTTATTACACCTTTCCCTTTTGAGGTTAAAATCCCAGTCTCATTTCTCTTCCTGTACAAGTTCATATCCCCTCCAATATGCTCCTTTTTCTGCTGCATCTTTTAGGAGACCAAACACCAGCCTATATTTAGTGAGGACATCACCCATGTCGGTCCCTTGGTGTTTTCCCTGTCATTTTCTATGCCCTTCTACTGAAGCTAAACTTTTTTTCTGATTTTTTGGCCACTGCTGTGCACTGATGTCTTTGTCGAAGTGTCCTTGATAACTCCTAGCTCTTTTCCTGAGAGGCTGTAACTAATTCAGAGCCTGCATACATACAAGTATTAGAAATTGCTTCCACAGATGTACACACATTACCTCATCTTTATGACTTCCTTTTATCTTTGAAAACAATTCCCTGGTTCTGCTTGGTCCTTCAAGAGTTCTCAAATACTCACATCATTCTGACCAACTTAAACATTACCTGTAATCAGAAAAATTTTCCACCCCAGTACTCACCTCTGCAGCAGGTCCTCAGGAGTCCTGTTGGAATACCACCCCTAAGGCACCAACCTGCTCCCACTGCTTCCAGTAAGGACTGCTAACTTTTGGGGAAGCAATAGCAAACCCCTTACCCTTCCCTGCTGGACAGATAACAGCAAGGAAAAATCCCAACTGTAGCAACGTGAAAACATCAAACCAACTATCTTCACCTGAATCTATGGATTAAATAATAATTTTTGGCTGTTAGCGATCCAGAAGTATTCTTCTGCTGATTCTGAGAGGTTTACTTTTTCCTGTTTTCAAAGAGGTCTCTCTCCTTAAGTGCATGAAACTGATGCAAACAATGGGAGAAACTGCCTAAGCAAACTGGCTGATAAAGGGAAACTGAAGCTGACCAAAAAGTGCTGTCAAATATTGAACATAAACATAGTGAAAATATCTATTTCTTCCACTGATATCTTAATTTAAAATTATTATACCAGTTCACTGCAACAGTGGGGTAAAGAACGACTTCAGAAGAGTTCAAGACTGACAACACCGCTTTTCAGTGTTAACTTTACCTTCAGAGTCCTGTAATACTCAAAACCAGAGGGTTAAGACCAGCCACTTTGAAAAGCCACCTGCTCTACTCAGCGATGTCACATCTGCATCTAGAGGGAAACATCAGCTTGTGTTTCTGCACGGAATACCCAGCTGCCCCCTGCAGAAATGCAAGTGCTCGTTCAGGCTGCTTGGGCTGAGAGGAAGGAAACGGAACCTGCATATGCAGCAAGATTTCAAGCCTGGTCATTCTGAGGGTAGCTCAGCTTGCTGCTTTTGGAAGGGATTTCCAGTCCTTTGCGTGCACTACTGTCTAGGCTCGCTGGATTCCTTGTGCCTCGAGATCTCAAAGAACGGTCACAGTGAAAAGGGACACACATCGTCCAGGTTTGACAGCAGGAACCCCACGCTGCCACGCTCTGCCGAGTTCGCGTATCGCCACCGTACACGCAGCTTGCTCTCCGACAGGAGATATTTGGTACCCACCGACTGAGAGTCTTTTGTCCGCGTGCAGCAAAGAAAAACTTTGAGCCTGCGTGTCCAGCTGCTGGCTTGCCCTTCTTCCAGGCGGTGCCTATAAATAAAGGGCAGAGTATGCACATCAGGACAGGCAGGAGAACACGACTGCAAGCAAACAGTAGGATCCAATACAAAGTCACAAAGTCACACAGCCTATGCGATCACTGGCAAAACGCGTGCTAAACCATAGTCTTCCATTTATCCTGGACTAGCGGAGACACGGAGACCGCATATAGATTAACAGCTCAGCTCATTTTGGAGGACAGGACGGTTAATGATCAGGTGTTCCGGCCAGGACCAAGCCCCTGTATTTATATACGTGGTGTCCTGCCTGAATGGGACGGTCGTGATGAAGCTGCTGTTCTCTATCTGCTGGAAGCAGGATGTCCAAGAGGACCTGGCAATCCCGATGGAAGGAGGGTCTACTGGTAACCTGGCGGCTGCATCATGTGCTAGGGTGTACTACCACTCCGTAGGAAAACTCTGCCTTGGGGCGAGGGGGTGGGAATGGGACAAAAGACCCTGAGCACTTAGGGGAGGAGCTGTGCAATTTTTTTTTTCCCCGATAAATAGCTTATTTGGAAAAATATATTTATTAAACATAATACAGTCTCAGAACTGAAACAATTTGCACTCTTTAGTCAAGTACAGTGCATAACTCTAATAAAAAAAAAAAAAGGAAAGCAAGCTAAACGTTCTCTTTCAATTTAGAAAAGGTTAAAAAAAAAAAAAGGCTGAATACAGAAGGTTTAGCTCAACCCACATTTGGTTTATATGACATTTCAATTTCAGCTTCAAAATTAGCTAATTGGGCAACCCTATTTCAAATGAACCACAGCTGAGTTCATTCCAATGCTGCGAGCTTGTCCTAGTTACTACTTTTTGCAGGGCGACAGTCCCTTATTTTTGCCTGGCGTACCTGCAAACAATCCTTAGATGGAGCCAGGCTCGGTGGCGTTGAAGCGGGTGACTGCGTGATTCTGTGCCAGAGCACCACGCTACCTACATGATAAAGTTCACAGCTCCTCTAATGCTGGGTCTTTTAATGTCAACACAGACTAACTCCAGACAGGTCAGATAATCAAAACCGACCACTTATTTTCTGGCAGGTGACCCCATCAGGCAAAGACAACGGAGATGCTGGTAAAGGAGTATTTTCCTGCAACAGAAGGAGCAGATCCCGCAGGGCAATCCGTCAACTCACGGCCAAGCATTTTAAAACAACTATCCATAACCTCCAAGGAAGACTCCAAAAGAGGAACGGGAACAGGAGCGTCCTAAGACGGAGCTGGCAGTACTCAGTTTGCTCCACCAAATGCCAAAGAACTCGGGCAGCGATGCAAAGAACTTCACAACTTCACCGCGGGGGTTGAACAAGCAAGTGCGCTCTGAGCTATTTTCACTCCAACTTTTCCCAAATTCTTTCCTCCTAACGTTGAACTTCCACATGTTTAGTGTGAGCTCTAAAGCAAGTTTCTTAGAAAAGCCTCAGCAATTAGCCGAGCCTTTTGTTTTGGTGTTTTATTTTTCTTAGCTCTGCAAGAACATAAAAGCCCACACACATCACGATGCCGCTGGTAAAGGAAAGCCACTGTGTAAGAGAGTCCCATAGCTACAGCACAGTGCCCCAAAAAAGGAAGCCAAAGTTACGTTGTCTCCTTAATGTGACAAACACATCAAGATTTTTCATGAGTTAAGACAGAGGAAACACGGCTCAGGCTAAGTATAATACAAAGGCGAAATTACTGCTATACATCAGAATGCACGTATCGCTGCAGACCAAGGGATTTCGATAGGAATGGCTGGCCCTCGGCACCTTACAGGATTCACAATCCAGAAACAGGCAGAGAATTTTATGATATATTCTTTGGAAAGGGTTGCTTTAAGCGAGCGGAGAATTTCAAAATACCTTCTTTGAAAACAATCGCTTTGGTAGCGAACACATAGTAACATTTTACGTTTCCCTTTCACATTATAGCCCACAGCATTTTGCTTGTTAACATCTGTTAACGCTCCCCTTTCTAGGGTGGAAGTGTGCGAACAGCAGGCACGAGCTCTCCGAAAATGTTACGGGCCTGGAGGGAAAAACCTGGCCGTGGCCCAAGGGACAAATACCTTCACTCCGTTGTCTGGGATCTCAAAACTTCTGGCAGGGGAGATCATTTCGGGGTTCGTTGTGATATACTTTTAAGTTCTCTGGCAAAAAAACTTGCAATCTGTGGCCCAAGAGCTCTG
This sequence comes from Larus michahellis, assembly GCF_964199755.1. NCBI lineage: Eukaryota > Metazoa > Chordata > Aves > Charadriiformes > Laridae > Larus > Larus michahellis. The sequence continues at coordinate 92,781,068 of NC_133899.1, read as the reverse complement.
ATGTAGCGTGGGGTACTAGATCCACAGTATCCTCATCCCGATCTCCCCGGGAATGTCCTGATCACAATGGAGTAATCACACACCTTCGGTTAACGAGGCACTAACTCCAAATATTCGAGACTAGTGTTAGTATACCGGAAAGGTTAGGAAAAATGTCTTACATTCTGCAATTAAAAAATGCTCCATCAAACAAAACTTGCCGCGGGGTCCTTAGAAAAGTCTGTTTTTTCCCCTCGAAAAGACAACCTGAAGGATCCTTTTTCCAGACATTGGAAGAACACGTATTCAAAACACCCCTTGAATATACATTCCCAAGGAGAACGGCAAAATTCGCAAAGTATTTTTAAAAAGCCTCATTTTTTAGCATTCAAAGCCTAATGCCCTCAAGTCCTACAAAGCCACATTCCTCGCTGACCGTTACATATGTCAAGGCTGCATAAAAAATACAAAGCCTGTTTGTGTTGTCCTGCTACTGGGAAAAAAAACTTCTGAAAAATGCCTTGCTTGGTGAAAAAAAGCTTTCATATCCCCATCTGAGTAGCTCAAAGACGCAATCAATTCTTAATTAAAACATCTGACTGCCAACACAAAAGAAATTGCTTCTTGGCCAAGACCATGAGGACAAGAAACCTCAGGCCAAAAGGTCGTATATTGAAGACAAAAATAATGGAGGAAAGGGGTTTTGGAAGGCGGTGCTGCCTCAACCTAAGCAAAATTTAAGCACCGGCTCGCTGTTACCAGGTAAAATACTGCTACGGGATGGACAAACAAGCTGTCGTGGTCAGCGCTGGCTCAAGGGGCTCGTAAGGATTCATAAATCCAGTGACTAACGCACGATCCAGCCAGATACCGCATTGCTTCGCCTCTTTTGGATACAGATGCCCACACACAGCACCTGACAGTCTGAGCTGCATTCTTCCAAAAAATCACCCTCACCAAGCAAAGGGATGCACCTCCTGAAGCTGATCGCTCCCCGAAGCAAGGCAAGGAGAATGTCAAGAACCAAAAAAAAAAAAAAAAAAACACAAAGCATCCTTCCAGAAAGGGCTTTACCGCAGGTTGTACGTCCTCAGGTTGCGCTGTCTCCGCTTTGTGGCACGCAGTTTGACAAAGGTCCGACCTGTCGGGTCGAAGACGCACAGGACAGTGATGCAGACGCTCAGGATGACAACCCAGTTGCACACCACCATTCCTGCAAAGAAAGAAGTCAGGGGCTCTGCCCGTAAGTCTTGGCAGCATCGCTGCCTGCTTTTCATCACACGCATCAGACCCACCTCTATTGCTGCTGGGCAGATAAAGTTACCCCCCAAATACTCTTGCTGCCAGCTGCAGCAAAAGGAAATCCTCCGGAAAGGCTAGGTTTTCCAGCTGGTTTAGGAGACTGCCCGTGCAGAAGGCCGTTAAATAGTCCCCGAGTACCTAGGGGGACTGCAACATTAACATCACATCCCCCAGGAGACTGGCTGAGATTGAAAAGGAGTTCCAGGAAAACAGTAAAGCCGTTTTGAACTGAAGAGGAACCAGGACTCAGAGACTCCCCAGCCCGACCCTTCCATGGGAACAGGAATTCTTGCCTCAGCGCAGACAGTGCAAACAAATGAACAACTGTTCTGAGCAATAACGGCTCAGGAAAACAAGCCCCACATTTACAGCTCCAATCCACTTCCAACAGTCAATCCTCACACGCATGAATGAATGAGCTCTTCCGAGGCAAGAGGATGTCTGCCCATAGACAGGAACGCACACAAGCCACATTCCAAATACGTACCCAAAGTGACGCTCTTTGCTGTGATATCATTGCAGGAAGTGTAGTACTGCGTTAGCCAAACGATGCCCACAATAGCATAGACAAACTCAATCACCAAGATAGCTGAAACAGAAGGAAGACAATGGATAGTAGCAGCACCTCCCTAAGGATTAATAACTGCCTCTCCATCGTCTGGAGAGGAAACCCAATGACAAGTTCTTTAGCAGGACAGTTGCACAGAATAAATGACTGTAGGGCTGGGCCTCAACGCTTCCGAAGGTGATAGTCATGAAAATGAGCCAAAAATGTAATGTGTCCTTAACACTAACTACTCCCTAATGAGGCAAGGGCCACACGCGCACAGACCTGTCAGTGCCTTTGGCTGTATCAGAGGTGTGAAGCGATAGCTGTACCCTCTGCCCACTAAAGACTCCTTCAGCTAAGGAGAATCACCGGGTAACACCACCTAGGTCCTAACCACCTCAAACAGCTGGCCTGATTCAAAGGTAGGAAATAAATAGCATGTATCTGGGATTAATCTTGCTTACTACACTTCGCAAATGTTCCCAGCACCTCTGCCCTTTCCAGTCCTTCCAGTAATAGTTCCCAGGACACGGTCCTTAAGGAGTCATTTACTGGCTCCTCAGCTTTGCACGTTACCATGGTAATGAAAAAGAAACTGGGGGTTGAGAGGGGCTCCCTGAAATAGAAAAAAAAAAAAAAAAAAAAGACGGGAAACACTGCTCTGAAGCATCCATCCTCACGCTTCCCTCTACACGTTACAACCACAAAGTAGAGGAGGGTAAATAGCTTAGTAACGCCCAGCAAGGCTTTGGTGGAGCTGAGACTGAACCCATGTTCCAGCCCAACCGACTAACCATCCACCCTCCTTATCTACATGTTGGCACAGTATCTTTCCACAAGTGACTTACTAAAGACTCTCACTAGCCTGGAAAAACAAGTTCAAAGAGCCACGTAGCAAATAATAATTTTCAACAGCAGTGGGCAAGGAACCAAGGCTGGACTTACCTTCTTAACCGAGAAGAACCAGCCCGACTTAGCATCTTAAACTGAGCTAGGCTTTGCCTACCTTGGCTTGTCTCCCCTCTGAAATTACCTGCTGCAGGAGCACAGATAAGGTTTTCCTGGGTTCACATTGGAATTCCTTCCCTAGATTCATATGCACTAAACAGCACAGGCTTAAAATGGGACAGTCACATGGACCTTGCCCACACAATGGTCACACTCCTATTTCTATCATCAGAACCGATGAAGCCATTTAAGAGTAAAAAGCCTCTCGAAACAATCATATACAAGACTCAAGACAGAGTGTAACTACAGATCCTGAACAAGTGTGCAGTTTAAGGCAGACAGGGAAGAAAAGTGGATGTTTCTTGGGCAGGAAAATGGCTCTGTGGCTTCTCTCTACCTCCCTTGCCCCATTTAGTCTGGTTTTAACACACACTCCTCAAACTGTCAGGCTCTACGTGCTTCCCTAGGGAGACTGCAGTGTGTCTGGGAAACCGGAGAGAACGATTTGTTTGCTATTCACGTTAATGATTTGCACTTCGCACTCAAAGGTGGCAATGTCTCCCAGACAGGCAAGGTTACCCGTAATTTTAGCAAATTCTGCAGGAAAACAATGCAGGAAAAACTGGGGTGCAAAACCATGAGATGCTTGGTTTGGAATGGGTTTGACTCTGCATCTCCAAAAGGTTTCTCTCTTAAAATCTTCACTCGGCACAGAAAAATCTCATCAAGTTTCTGTACCTGGAAGACAACAGAACAGAGGAGGGAAGACAAGCTAAAAGAGAAGCCTGGAATGAGATAACAAGGAACAGTCTCTTTTCTGATCTACTTCTTGGTGGGTGAGTGGAACAGGAAATGTTTTTAGGAAGACAAATATGCACCCAGAGAGAGGATGCAACCAGTGAGCAGGTGGTAAACCTATTTATCTCCTGGTGCCTGGAGGTGGAGTATCAAAGTGCAGGTTGCTGGATGGAGAGATGCATCACGTGTGAGTCAAGAGGTCAAGTACATGTCTCGAGGTAGGCGGGTGTAGATTTAAGTGTCTGTATGAGAGGCAAGGACATGCACATGCCTCGCGGTCAGAACCACCATGATTTACGCAGACATATGCCTGTATCATAGGAAAACGTGTGGAAAAAAGGTGGGGGAGAGGTGTAGATGCATCTCGCTGTGGCAGATCTGTGTGGCGAGACAGAAGGGGAGCATATTTGGTTAGAGGAAAAGGATGTACCTGCATCGCAATGAGGATGACAAGTTAAAGGTTTGCTAGAAAGATATTTGGGGCATTGCATGAGAGTCTTACAGCAATGACAGGGCGCAGTATATGTGATGTATTCAGATGCATATCACATACAAGTGGCCATCTGGATGTCTTTCAGAAGCTGTGTGTTTGTCAGGGTGTGGGGAGAGAAGTCTTCTGCAATAGCAGATGGCAGTGTGGAGGCTGAGTCATTAGGAGGCCTCAGGCCGCTGCCTCTTACCCAGTCTGACATAGAGCACATACTGCATCGAGTCCCGGGGCTCTGTGTACAGGATACTGCCTCGCATGCTGAGCCAGATGATTGCCACCTCTGCGATCATACAACTGAGCAGGATGCCCAGGTAGCCTCTGCCGTGGTCCACCAGGTTAAGCGAGCAGGTCTCGTTGGGGTTGTACACCAGCCCAAAGAGCACCACAGAGAGGATCACAAACCTGCCAGTCACAAACCAGCTTGTTACCAGCAGTAAGCCAAAGAAAGCTGCATGTAATATCCCACACCTGCTCTCCTCACAAAGCTACTGAGGATGCTCAGTGTCCCACAGCTACTTATAATTAATATCAATTTGGCCTGGAAATCTCCTCCCCACAAGCCATCCAGAGGCCCTGCTACCCCGGTCAGAACAATTTGATGACCTGTGTCAAGTCACATTATCCCACAGGATCTGCCACTCCAATTGTTTTTCCTGAGCCCCTGTACAGAAGCACAGCCCCAAACTCCAGTGGACAACCTTGGGTAGCACTGGAGGATGGGGGGAGCTCTGGTCAGGCTCCCTCTTTGGAACCGGAGCTAGAACTTAGAACAGAACTTATCCAAAGAACCAGAAGCTGGAAATATGTTGGTGTCTGTCACAAATGCCCCAAACAAGCCTTCCAGCCGCATGTATAAGCGCAGGAAGAATTACAGCTGCAAGAAACAGGAATAGCCAAAAGAATTCATGGGAGAACTGAAACCATCATTCTGCCATTCTCACTTACCAGGTGGTATGCAGGAGGAAGAGGAAGACGGCTGGCAAAACCAGGTCATCGCTGCCTACAGACCAGCGACGGCGGAACACGACAATCCCTGGCATGGCTAGCGGGTCTGAGGAAGTTCAGCAGGCACGACACTCACCTCCTGGAAAAGAACAGAACCAAAAGATGCTTCAAACCCCTCAGGAGAGCCGCCAAAACCCCACAGTAGCACAAGGACTGCACCTGAGAGCTATCCTATTTAACACCAAAGATGGCAGAGCTTCTTCCTTCCAGCACCAGGGGGCATGGCATGCTCGAGAAGGAGAGCACAGGAGAGGAACGTACAGTTTAAAGAGTGGGATGTATCAGGTGAAGCAGGTGTGTAACTCACTGAACATAATCACCGCTCACCCAGCTCCACTTCACAAGATTACTTGGAATCCTGTTAGGGATGCACGTTGGTAACCAGTCACTGTGGGATGTTCTGGACAGGTTATACCGGCTTCAACTCTAAAGAAGGCCCATTACCAATGTTCTTCCACAGGCAGATCTGCCGCCTTGCCTCTTTTCTCATCCAACAGTTCCCTCGGCAAGCCAAAAAACCCATTAGAAGTTAGTGGCAGCATCTGGGGAAGCCATTGACTGGTTCCCAACAACAAGCACTTAGAGCCGAGGGAGCAAGCTCCTAGGAAATGTCTTGACCATCAGTTGCAGAGAAGCACCCTGCCAGCTCCACATCTCCTTTGTGTTCACGCTGACAGGCACTAACAATTAAAAGGTCGAAGATTGAGGGGCTGGCTGTTCTTCCCTACATTTTGTTTGTATTCCTATTTTTAAAGCCTCACAAACCCTTTTAAAAAAAGAAACAGCAGTGGTAGAAGTCACAAGACTCCACAGGGCTATCCAGACACCTCCTCCCAACACAGCTCTCCCACACCATTTCAGTTCTGCTGTACGTACTCCAGCCTGCTCCAGTCCATGTCCGCCGCATCAGGGCGGCTCCGTCCCTCCCTGCAGCACACCCCATCTCCCTTCTGCATTTCTTGCACAATGCACTTCAACCACAACCCACAACAGAATCACAGAATCCCAGACTGGCAGGGGTTGGCAGGGCCCTCTGGAGATCATCCCCTCCAGCCCCCTGCCAGAGCAGGGTCACCCACTGCAGGTGGCACAGGAACGCGTCCAGGCGGGTTTGAATGTCTCCAGAGACGGAGACTCCCCCACCTCTCTGGGCAGCCTGTGCCAGGGCTCTGCCACCCTCACAGCAAAGAAGTTCCTCCTTGTCTTGAGATGGAACTTCCCATGGTCAAGTTTGTGCCCGTCACCCCTTGTCCTGTCCCTGGGCACCACTGAGAAGAGCCTGGCCCCATTCTCCTGACACCCCCCCTTTCAGTATTTACAAGCCTTGATAAGGTCCCCCCTCAGCCGTCTTTTTTCCAGACTGAAGAGACCCAAATCCCTCAGCCTTTCTTCATCAGAGAGGTGTTCCCGTCCCCTCAGCATCTTGGTAGCCCTTTGCTGGCCCCTCTCCAGCAGTTCCTTGTCCTTCTTGAACCAGGAAGCCCAGAACTGGACACGGAACTCCAGATGCGGCCTCCCCAGGGCAGAGCAGAGGGGGAGGATGACCTCCCTTGATCTGCTTGCCAAACAATGACTTTTGTTTGGTTTTGTCAACATTTGGTTTCTGAGATCATGTCTAAGCGGTCTGCCCACAGTCACCAGCGATCTCCTGACTGCAGCAGTCATTCTTGTGCCTCTTCTACGCCCTAAATCCTGTCACGCTTCTTACCTGTGCTACCACAGACCAAGGGTACACCACATGATGGCCTGTGCCTCTCCACCCCAAGCCACCATCTCAAGAGCGCCAAGTTCTCCCGACTGATGCATCGCAGTTCCAAGTCACAGCACTTCTATCCTAATCCCACTGACCTCCCAATCTTCATGTTCACGCACCGCTGCCAGAGCGCTCCATCCATGACCTGCAGTGACCATGTCGCTCCAAAGCTGCATCTCCAAAGTAATAACTGTTCTTTGTTACCGATCTGGCAATTTGCTGTTAGGCTCATGGAGGCAGAACTCAAAGTGTCCACACTTGTTAGTTACGATGAACTTAGGATTCCCAACAGCATTTCAGAGGGAATATCAGCCATCATACCTCAATGCACCAAGCAAAAAACAAAACTTGTATACGATGTCTCAAATTTAGTCCTCTGGGTAAAAAAATAAAAAAAAAGGGAGGAGTGACATGATCATATTTAAACTAATTTGAACCTTCCAAGTAAGACAAGTGTTGGTTTTGTGACAGAGCACAGACTGTATCACAGCAGTAACAGAAACTGCCCTGTCACATTAAAACCTATTCACCAGTCAGGTGTGGTTACCCCGTCACTTACCTCCTGCGCAGACCATCTCAGAGGAGTCTCCCCTCCTGTACCGACGCCCACGGCCAGTGGACTAGACATTCCTACCCGTTTCAGTCACCAAGTATTGAAAACCTACACAAATCTTTCACACTTTCCGGGAGATTCCATAGTTAACAGGCTGACACACTTCCAGTACGTTACTCACTTGGGTGAAAGAAACGCTCTATTCCACAAACAAAGCAAATGTGAAATTACAACACCATTTGGATTCACACTTCCTTAGCACATAATAATCAGAGCACTCAGTACATTGCAGCTCTACCTTCAAACTGCTCACTCCTCTGGCCATCTGGCGACTTCTAGCCTTGCTGGGAATAACCCGCCTGCCTGTTATGCACCGGCCGTACGAAGGGCTTATATCTTGAATATTGCTAATCTTGCTCAGTATATAGAATCACAGAATGGTTTGGGTTGGAAGGGACATTAAAGCCCACCCAGTGCCACCCCCTGCCCTGGGCAGGGACACCTCCCACCAGCCCAGGTTGCTCCAAGCCCCGTCCAACCTGGCCTTGAACCCCTCCAGGGATGGGGCAGCCACAGCTTCTCTGGGCAACCTGGCCCAGGGGCTCACCACCCTCACAGCAAAGAATTTCTCCCTCTGATCTCATCCAAATCTCCCCTCTTGCAGTGGAAAACCCTTCCCCCTCGTCCCACGGCTCCCCTCCCTGATCCAGAGTCCCTCCCCAGCTTTCCTGGAGCCCCTTGAGGGACTGGAAGGGGCTGGAAGGTCTCCCCGGAGCCTTCTCTTCTCCAGGCTGAACCCCCCCAGCTCTCTCAGCCTGTCCTCCCAGCAGAGGGGCTCCAGCCCTCCCAGCATCTCCGGGGCCTCCTCTGGCCCCGCTCCAACAGCTCCGTGTCCTTCCTGCGCTGAGGACTCCAAAGCTGGACACAGGACTCCAGGTAAATATGCAGACACCCTTTCCAACATGCTCGTTCACTCTGCCTCTGGCCACCGCAGCACCTTCCAGCCAAGCTCAGAACCTCAGTTCCCATCATCCCTTGGCTGCATCCCACCAATGTGCTTTCCACAACTCTTCCACCTCTCCAGACACAAGCTCTGCCTGCCTTCACCACCCTTCTCCCAGTTTAACAGGCAGGGTACCAGCAAGAGCAACATCTAATGTGAATTCCTTATCTACAGCAACAGATGGGGACGGAGCAGAGCAGCCTGTCACTCACTGTCACACTGGAGAATACTCACTGTGGGACTGTCACTCCTAGCTGTATGCTTACCAGGCACTGCAGAAAGAGTCCCAATTAATTTTCAAAGACTGTCTACAGAAAATCAAAACCATGAGGTCTGGGGCCTTGCCACCGGTTTGGAAAGAAGGGAGATGACAGAAGGCCCGAGGCTGTAAAGCCCACAAAAAAAAAAAAAAAACAACAAAAAAAACCCACAAAAAAACCCCAAAAAACTAAAGCTCTCAGTGTGAGGACTCTCTGGCTTCATCCCAGGAGTTACATTTTAAGATGATGAAGATCGGATCTAGTGAAGGAATTGGGAGGAAAGCGGAAGGTCAGGGCGCAAATAGCCTGGAGACCACTGACCCTAGTTTTGCAATAGCAAGAACCCCTTGCACTGTCCCTAAAATCGCTGCTAAGAGTGAAAAATTCCCAGGACCTTGCAAGCTGAACCCCAGTACGAGCATCCCCAAGCTCCCAACACTGAAATTCCGGGGGAAGCACATGCAGGCACAAGCTTTGTGTGCAAGGAGTCCAGAGCCCTTGACCCTCCGATCACAGAGGGATCTACGGAAGCAGAAATCTTACATGGCATGTGGTCCAGCCGCTGCACATCCTTCTCTCTCGTAAGGGTATTTCAGGAAAAGTGTATATCCACGGAGACAGACATCACAAGGGAAGGAGGGAACAGCAAACTCTTCTTGCAGCCATTGAAAATCCCACTCGGCAAAGGGAAGGACGGCGTGGTGACTGCCTGCCGACAGAGCCGAGCATCATCTTCAGAGCAACTCCCTCCCTCCAAGACAGCAACCTCATTTATTCATCGTGGCTGCTGAAAACCACCGAGCCAGGGGTCGTGACTCCCCCCTTCCACACCCCCAACACCCTCTGGAAGGAAGTGACATCATCCCTATTCTGAGGAGATTGTATGTGAATTGTGGGAAGGAGGACCGGGAGCGAGAGCGGGCGATGCTGTCAGAGATGCACAGCGACGGGAGAGAAGGAAAAGCCCTCCAGCAGCAAGCTCAGCATCACAAACCTCCTCCCTCTTGCTGCTGAGAAGCCAGCAGGACCAGGAACGCTACAACAGGGCTTCCGGATGGGTCCGGAGCCCCAGTTGTGTGCGGGAAGCTCCTCGGTTGCAGCCGATAGCATCAGGCAGCGCTTCCAGAGCAAGGCTGGGAAAGGCTCAGGGCCGTTGGTGTCTCCCTCTGGCATGGATTGAATGGCCAGGGGGTGGGAATTGGACTAGACACAAAAGGGGCACAGAGAAGGGGCCACCCCGGTCACAGAAAGGAGAGACTGTTCCAGAGGAGCAGTCTCTCCCAGGCCTTTTCAGCCGTTAATTCCTTGTGACATGCTCTGGGGTATGACAGGATGTGGGGGAAGGGGAGAATTAGCTGTCTGTAGGGGAAGGCTTAGAGAAAAGAGCAAGGGAGAAAAATGCTACAGCGAGACAACATTCCAGCTAAACCTAGGAGATTTAGTCTAATCCAACATCCCATCACGTCTGACATTAGCCTCCGAAGAAGGTATACAAGTAAATACAAGCTGAACACAGCCATAGCTGAAGCAAAAGGGCTGAGTAGATCTTGCACCGCAAGAGACCACCCACACCACGCCAACACCCCAGGAGAGAATCAGCTACTCCCCACCACCCAAATCCACAAGCAGGATTTGCTCTAAGCTCACAGCATCACACAGACACCCAAGGCACATTTGCACCCCCAAAACCCCACACACTCACCCCTGGCAAACCCTCACCCCTGGATCCACAAGGGATGTCCACAGACTCACTCAGCATCCCCACCTCCGTCACCCAAAAACCTCCTCCCGGTCCCCACTCAGCCCCCTGCAGTTCAGGCCGTCACCTGCTATTGCTGTCAAGCAAAAGATGGGAGGCCAACACCACGATGAAATCAGAAATAGTTTCTTCTGACTTTAACAGCCCACTGGCGGTGTCTGCAGAGGCACCAGGAGGAGAAACACCCCTGGCCCAATCCGTTTCTCACCTATCTTTTCCCTCAGCCTGAGACAGTGACCTGCTTCCAACTTCACACAATCCAGGTACAACAAAGCAATCCCATTTAATCTGTGTTTCCCATCTGTCTGCACCCTCTTCCAGCTGATGTCCCCAAATTCTGCACGAAAACTCCTTCAAAAGGAATTCAGCTGTTCAAAGCCCAGCAATCAGACCTTCATCTTCACTGCTTAGGGCTACGGGAAGCCAAGAAGAAAGGGGATTCCTAGGTCTTAGCTCTGTGGATGGTTGCAGGAGTCACTACAGGACAAAGCCCTTTGCTGCTCTGCAGAAATCCAGCGACGTGTACTGGCACGCTCATCCTCCCAGTGGCACGCGCCTGCAGTACTGGATGAAATGCCACCATGTTCCCAGGGAACGTCCCAGCCCCAACCTGCTGTCCCGCTGAGAAGTCGTAGCCCAGGACTGCCAGCTCTCACGGATCATCTGCTAGAGCCGCTTAGGAAAATCCATCTGGAAAACTGAAAGGCACCAAGCTTTGTGTCATGGCAGCTCAAAGAGCAGCATTTCCTCGGGGGGAATTTGCTGCTCCTCGGCTTGCCTGCGCTGCCGCAGCAGAGACGTTTCTGGGAGCATCAGCTTCCCTTCCCCGACAGCACAACCAGGTGGCCGTGCCCGGGTACCCAGAGATCTGGGTTGTCTTAAGGGTGACCAAGATTGTCTTGAGTGCGCAGCATGGGCGCAGCAGAAGCCCCAAGAGGAGACTAGGGGCACCTCCACAGTAAGCCCCATGCGTCACCAGACTAGCCCAGGGCAGTGTCCAGAACACCACCAGATTCAACTCCATCCACTTAGGTCCTCTACAACTGCCTTCTGCCTCCTACCACACAGGATGGCAACCGCAAGTCCTCCTCCACAGCACTGCACAACCTTCCTTGTCTCCTTCCAGCAACAGAACCACGTTCCGTCCCTTGCCACTATACCTGCATTTCCTCTTTCTGAAATTATTTATTAGAGCTATTCAAGATCTCTGTGCTTCTGGCAGATGCCAAAGTTTTTACACCGAAGTGAACTAAAAAAGCAACTGCATTTTAAAATAACCACGTTTGACAAATCTGGGTGACCAAAAATTACATTCAGCATGCTTAACCATAGAGCTTCTGACCCTTAAACGTCTGCCGCTTCATAAAATACAAACCCTTGCCCTGAAATAGCGCTTTACTAACAGATGGTAGGGTTCCAGCCCTGCCAAGTCACCCCTCCTACCTGAACCCCACATCCTTCCTTTCCTCAGGAGCGTGTCCCACATGGGACATGGGCTTTCTACCCCAGGTTGGGTCATCGCCCCTGCAGCTCACAGAAACCTCCTGTTCCCATTAAGCATGCCTTTCTATAAGCGCTTACTGTACTTGACGGAAATCATCAATTAGAATTTGGCTCCAACTTCATCAGCCCTTGTCCAGCTATTTTTAAGGGTTTTCACTGGAGTTCTTTCTGTTTCTGAGCTTGGTTCCTCACAATCTGGGAATTGTTCTTCCCTTGCAGGGAGAAGGGGCGGGGGGGGATGTGGTTAGATCCATACGAAGTGTCCTGAAGCTGGCCAGGAGGCATTTGCTTGCCAATGTCTGCACACACACAAACCCATCTCTCCTCCAGCATCTCTTGCAGGACCCAGTATGCAGCGCGAACTGGATGGCAAGGTCTGGTGCTGTCTGTATCCGCTGTACAATTCACCCATAACAACCATTAGCAAGAAACAGCAGAAACAAGCAGTAGGACAGATGAAAAAAAAAATCCAAACTTTCAAAAAAGCGCCCTTCCAGGGTGGGAATATCTCAGAGCATCTTAGCAGAGGGAGGAACACCTACTCGATGTGGAACAGAGGCTCGTAATATAATGTGGGGATAAACCGCACAGCACCAAAGGAAGACGAGTGGCGAAAGATCTCTATTTCACAAGTGACGGAAGATCTCTATTGCGAGCGATGCCTGCAGGAATTGCAGGGAAAGCTTCTTCCCTGGGGGGAGATGCTACAGCAGCTGCCAGAAGGTTGTGAGGATAGTTCTAGCATGACTGACTACAATTAAGGCAACAGATCTGTACTTTAAAGACTGTTGTATGCGTTAATGTAACGCCTAAGAGCCATATTTACAACCAAGCCCCAGGCCACTGCGCACAGTCAGGGAATGCTGGCAAAAATCAATGGTGTCTAAGTTTGGAGTATCAATTTCGCATCTACTTTTAAGATTCTCCTTTACAGTCTCCCATTTTCCAAGGAGAAGGCAATAAAATGAGTCAGTGCCAGAGCCATGGGACTAAGCCATCAGGTTTGAGAAAGGAAAGGTTCAAAAAGTCTCTTGTGGCTTGGCACATTTCAGAGGCAGCTCCCCCAGGACGAGGCCACCGCACCACAATCATCTCCCTCCAATGTCATCATTACACAACTAATATGATTAGGTGAGATCTGGAACTACAATACTGCCCACTGACACAAATACCCAAAATACATCTCGGAGAATAAACTGACCTTCAAAACCCAGGGGACAAGAGCTTACCTGCACATCCCACCAGCTTAAATCGTAAATGCTGGCTTATATAAATACACCCTTGGAAGTGCAATGGTGATGGTCACAGGAATACACTGGTAGTAACAAGAACAGACTGGCCAGTTGGCCCAGTGCTGGCCCATCTCCATCTCAGCTTATTCCTCCCTAATGTTCCTTCAAAGCCCCTTTGCCTCAGGCAGCATAAACACATCGAGATGTTTTCGAAGCACACGTGCTCCTTGCTTAAATCCATCTTCTTTGTCCCTTTCTCCAAACAGCTCTTGCCTTGGGTAGAAATAGCTCTCACCAGTCCCACACTATCTTCAAACACAGACAACATCTCCTACCTGTTACCTTCTTGAACCTCGCAGCCTTACAATTTATACCCTGGAATTTCAAAAGCCACTTATCAGAGTTTTTCTGAAATGGTTCCTCTTCTCTCACGAGGAAAAAAAAAAAAAAAAATCAGCTCTCAAAACCTTACTACTAGTGCAGAAGATTCAGTATCACCTTTGCTATTCACTCCAGACTCATTATTTTCCTATAGAACAACGCAACCGCAAAGGGTCCAACACTGCCCTTGAGCAATGGTATAGATAACCCCAGGTAGCCTAAGCCATTACCTAAGACATCAAAATTCACAAGTATTTTTAAAAAGAGATGCTAGCATTCAAATATTTAAGTCAGATTTTTGGGCTCTGCACACAAAGGGTTCAAGTTTTCAAGCACTTTTTCTGCAACTACAAGGTTTAGTACTTTTCCCCTAACAACAACATGAAAGAAAGTGATTGTTTAAGGAAAACAACAACAAATACACCGCAAGTTGGCAACAGCTGTTTTCCTCCATTCAGTGGAGTCACACAAACACACAACATGCAAGGGGAAACCCGGCAAAAATGTCACTTTTAGCCTGGGACAGTGGCACATTTGCTTTTGGAGGGCTGGTAGGCATACATACCACTGCTGCCTTCAGGAATGAAGCTATTCTTTGCAAAGTTGAGATACAATTTGAGCTGAAATATATTTTCTGAATTATTATTTTTTTCTTATAGAGACACCAGAGCAACCAACGTATCTGCTTGGTACGTATTTGTCTACACTGGTGTTGTCTTTGGAAAAAAAAAAAAAAGTATTATCTTGCAAATATCACTGGTTTTAGTGCAAGAGGATGGAAAGGTCTTAAGTAAAGTTAAATGATACCAAAACACTATTCACAGCATTCGTTCACTTCCCCCCCCCCTTTTTTTTTTTCTTTTTCCAGCTGGGATACTCCATGGGCCAGGATTTGTCCACAGACAAAAAAAAGGAAGAAGTGTGTAGGGATAAGCAGTCCTCTGAAAAGCACTTTCATTTGAGTACATAAAGACAGCGATCACCATGAGCCATTTCAGCCGCCCAAATTAAAGGAAGAATAATGTTCTGAGAGAAACGAAGGGAGCCTCACCCTACAGCTCCAAGACTACTAGGACATTTCTCCTTGACCTCAGTAGGAGCACAATTTAAACTCCAAGCTTCATGTTTGTCAGACTACAGAAAATTAAAAGTCTTGATGAATAACTGGTCAAGAAACAAGGGAAGTTGACAGATAAGCTTACCTTAAAATGAGCCACTTTATTGAAAACCTAGGAGTGGAGAAGGAGCGCAATCCAAGTCTGCTGACACTAATTTAGTTAAAAACAACACCCAATCGTTGTATCAATGCCGACATATCTGCAACCACCTACATTTTGTGCTAGCGAAGCCCACAATCTGAGCTTTCTGACAATTCCAAGCTCGAGCAAAAAAAAATGTCCAAGTTGCTAGGGGGAAAAAAAAAAAAAAAACGTATTAAAAAGTGAAACTAATTTTGTATTTTAAATAGAACTTGCTGTTCTACAGGGTAATAAAATCTGCTAATGTTTAATAGTCAGCAATCAGTGACAAGAAAAGCTGGGCTTGAATGGTGCAGGGGAAGGACGTGGAAAAATATCGTTCGGATGAGCTGACCTAACTCCGTAGATACGAGCACCTCTCAAAAATTCTGAGCACCCCAAATCTGAGTAGCATCCGCCGGCAAACAACCCTGGCCAACCCACACTCACATATGTGGTACAACACTCTAATTTGCCCTGGACACAATTATTAGGGATCGAAGTTCTTTGTTTTTGTTGTAACGTCCCATGGCTGTATTCAAAATCTGTTAATTCACGGTTGTAAACCACACAACCATTAATTTGTCTATAGGAAAAATAACAATGGCTGGGTTAAGTCAGCCAGGGCAGAATGAAGTGGTAAATGGTACTTACGAAAGGAGTATTTCAGATGTAGCTGACTGGTGCCAATCTGACAGCCTCATTTCTTTAGGGAAGCTATTTTTTTTCCACTACAATACTGGTAAATTCAAAATCTGTCAGTTTTACTCCACCCTGGAATGCTTACCAGATCAGCCACCTTAAAAAAAACAGGAGAATAAATAAAAAAAAAAATCAGGAGGAGCATCTTTCAAGGTGAAAATAAATATATTCAGCAACGTATCCCTGCTACAGCTAATCTTGAAGTGACCTGCCTTTAGGAAGAGAGAGGACAATCCCTGCCACGCTAAAAAATAACTGTCTCTCTACGATACGGCAGGCAGGCTCCCCGGCTTCCTAGTTTACACTAGTGGGCAAACAGTTTTCCCAATAACTTGACTCATTGCTTCAGGAATTCCCTAGAGGATGAGTCACATCCAGGGAAAGCCACCAGTCATTCTACGGGAGCTAAACGGGACCACCGCTGCCAATACGAGAAGAGTGAAAGAAGTGGGAGAACAGAAGATCGGTGCCAAACTCGGGGAAAAAACTGTGCGGTCAACACCACCACTCCTTGGCAGTCCTTCCCGGCTCTTCTCCCCAAAAAACGTGCCGGCGAGCAGCTGCACACCCGTTCGAGCAGCGGAGAGGCAGCACCAGGCTCCCGAGCAAACGGAATCACCGCGGAAGTGTTTCCTCCACATGCAACTGCCAGGACAGAAGGAGGAAACGCTGTCTCTGCTCACAGACCGCTTGATACAGGAAGGGAAGGTGGCTCTGGAAGGAAAGGATGCTAAGGAATTAAAAATTGCCTCCTTCTCCCTCCACGCTAGCACTGGAGGGGATATAATCAAGACTAATAGGGACACAGGCAGAATTTCAGGGCCTCTGGCTCCTCACTCTGCATTGCAACCCCCTCAACACCAGGGTTCACAGACTGCGCTTCTTTTTCTGCTTCACAACCCACTACAACTTATCCTGGGGTTTTGGTTTTTTTGTTTTTTTTTTTTTCCTTTTCTCACATCCCATTGTTGAGCGGTTAGGCAGGTGTATGCCCCGTTGCAAATCAAAAATGCTGCGAATCATTGCGATGTGGCAAACTGTTTGGTAGACTACACCCTAACGCACCTTTTTTTAATACAATTTGTAATCATTAAATGTGGATGTTAACGGTAGGAAACTGCCAGGCTCAACTATGTTGGAAATTGGCTTCTGAGAATCCAGACCTTACTTGGATACAATCCACTCATTTTACTGGTGCTGCCCGTTTATTTCAGCGATTTCCCCCCATCATGGCCCTGATCATGGGACCCTGGGCTGACAGCTCTATTTCTAATCAAGCTTCTGGCCTCTACGTTGTTCCTCTGGTCTCCGCATTTTACATGTGCACTAAAATACATCTGCTGATCTCGTCGGACGGCTTGTGCCTCCGCTTGGGTTCAGACTGCCGCTTTTGCTTCGTATTCTTTACTTTGGGCAAGAACATGCCTGTATCTTACATTCTTAGAAATCAGACTGAAAAGATTGGGTCATGGAGGTCATACACCCCAAAGGCCACGCGTGTTCTGTCATGTCCTCAAATCACCCAGGACGAGATCTGAATTTAAGAGCGCTCTCTAGGTTATCGTAAATGACTCAAACAATTAAGCTCTCACTGCTTTTCCGTGTCATTCACCACTAAGGATTGCTTCTTATAACTTGCAACGAATTACCCTTTGCGCTAAATGTTCTCCCATTACATCTCTACTCCCCCAAACAGCTCCATGAATGCAGTTAACCCATTTCACAACAATCTTTTAAACAGGTCACTCCAAAACCACGAACTCCTAGAAGCCCACCTCTCCTGTCAGTCCCCCACAATCCCCGATCCATGTTTTTTTCCAATGTTCAAATAAAACTCCCAGTAGATAGACATTAACACACTATTCATGGGGTCCACCTCATTCTGCAGCAGTGTTTCAAAAAGGGAGTATTCTCAACTGCTGTGATTGCCCTGAAAATGTATTTCAGGGAATATTTCCCATGTCTGTATTTCATCACAAATGCACACATCTGCCTTCTCCCTTTACTCCCCAAATCTTCCCAGGTTCCCCTTTTCCAATAGCTTATTCCTCCCGAGAGCATCAGCCTTGCACCTTATGAAGCAGAATCTCTCCTTTTTCTTGCCCACAACTCTGGATTTCTTAGAGCCTTCCCTGAAAACTAATCTAACATCAGAATACACCTCAAGCAAGGGTATCAGTTATTCTTGCAAACACATTTAATAAAACAGACCCTAAAGCAGTATTTACGGCATCCCGTTTAGAAACCTACTTCTGTATTAAGATCGTTCCCCTTCCTCAGTATAAATCTGACTTCACAGAAGTAACCTCAAAAAAAAAAAAACAAACCACACAACACAACATCCTGAATCCATTTTTTTTTTTCCCCAGTGAGACCTTGTGAAGTCTAACGATCTCCTACCATCCAGAGGACTGCTGCTTTCCAGAGGAGGGCTTCTCTCGGCACAAATCCCGGCCACGTGCCCCTGTGATGGAGCAGATCCAGTTTCACTTGAATGTTTACCCTGGGGCATTAATGAAGTAAAGATCAAACACCAAAGTAACGAGCTCTACCTGCTGAAGGATATGTGTGTTGCACAGGTAGGCATTTTCACCAACGCAAGTGTCAGCGCCGCAGTGATTACCTTTAATATACGCCCCACACAGCACAAACACCACATCGTATTTGCTAAAATCCTGTAGCAGAGAATGGTGAATTTCAGCTTGGAATTTTCCTTGCCTTGGATAATAACACTTCCATATATACACTGTAAGAGGCCTTATAGCATGTGACAACAGAGCATTGCCACCGTCTGTCACAGAAACACAGATATTAACCATCTGTATCTGTACGCTGACCCTCTGTGGTTCTCAATCCATCACTTTAAAATCTGAAAAGCTTCCTTTTGAGCACCCAAAGGAAACAGGCTTTCAAGGTAAATGACAGCAGAACAGCTTTGTATTGACTAACATGCTTTTCTCATCCTAGACCAGCCCCAATTAGTACAGATTAGAATCTTAAAAAGATTTTTTTTTCCTATCGCTTCTAAGCTCAAAGTGAACATTTAAAGCCTAACTCTGGATTTTCAGATGCTGGTTTCTGCAACTTCAGAAGAAATGTGGTTCTGCCCCTCCCATCTCGTGGCTTCCACCTCAGTGCATGAGAACAGCCCTTGAAATAAAACAAACGATCAGGCTAAGTAGTCCCAGAAGAAAAGAAAAAAAAAAATCTTTCCTTATTCCTGCAGGGAGAACAGAATCTTCTAAAGAAAGCTGCCAGCTCTGACCCGGCTCATGTAAAGCTTGCTAATTACAGTGAAAATCTGAAGAAAGCAAGAGCAGGAGGGAGGGAGAGCCAGACTCCAGCTCTCCGGCTCACACAAATGACAGCTTGAGCAAACTTTTCCTGCCTCAGTGGTTGCTGCTATAAATAACACCCTCCAGGGCTCCATGCTGCCGGAACCCAAATCCCAGTCACCTCCCAGAGACCCTTCTGGGATCTGCACTGCTCTGGACACACACAGTGCTTTACAAGCAGCCTCCTTCCACGGTTACGCACACACCAGCGAGCTTCTCCTCCCTCACACATCCTCGCAGACCTGCCGGTGACAGCACCTCCCTGCACTCAGAGCAGTCCTGTTCTCACACACACCCCTATGCACACCAATTTCTGAAAGCCTCCCTTGTCTCCTCACCCAGTCCTTTGGATTTTATACATCTTTTCTCTCCTCTGGCAGCCCACTCCCCCATTAGACTGTCATTCTCTTACTCCCTTTTCTTTTTCAGTCTCCACATTTTCTGTGGCTTCCCCTGATTCCGCTGCTTTGCAGCCCTCCATCTATTTCTCCATGTTTTTTGTTGCTAAGATGCCCTGGAGAATCTCGAGAGAAGCAGAGCTCCTCCTTGCCAGCTGCTGCCAGCTGTTCGCTAGCCCAAAAGGCTTGTCCGTTAGGAATCACAAGGAAATCACCGAGGAAGAGCGCAGCGTGCCTGCAAGAAGTAAAACCACCAACTGTTCAGCGCATCCAGCTCCAACTCCCTCCCGGCTTAGGAAATTAAGTCCCAAATTCAGACCCAGTGGACATCAAATCCGGGCAGTTCCCCCATGACTTAGTTTGCTTTCCCTCTAGCCACTTTCTCCAGCTGGTGCTTCAGATAAAGATGCTACAACCGCACGTGCTGCAAGAGGCACAAGAAAGCAAACAACAGAGTAGGTCCCACACCTCTACATACCACCCATCGCCGGGACAAGCAGACCAAACGTTTCCTTCTCTTCCTAGAAATTCTTGCTGGTCCAGTGCTTCCCTAATGACACAGCAAGATAAAACCTGAAATCCTGGGCTGAATCCTGCCAAGCTTGAAGGCTCTTCCTGAATCTCAGATTTGGATGCGTGCAATAGAAGGCAGGAATCCTATTTTCATTTTGCTTATGTAAGCAAGGATGAATCAAGCCCAGGTTTCTCTGATCTCGTGTCATATATAAGCCTTATATATATCTCTCTCTCTTTCCAAAACCCAGAGCTAAAAAGCCCTTCTCTTCAGACAGAGCCTCCATTAGCTACACTTCTAAACACCAGCACACACATCCCTCCTCCGCACCACCCACGCACAGCACCTTCTTCTGCACACACATACAGCATGGATTCGGCACGCGAAGCTCCTTCACAAACCCCCCGGGCCCTCGGTGGCTGTGCCGAGCCCGGCGGGTAACAGCACACACACCTCAACCCACCCCTCGTGAGCAAGTATCCCGTCCTGCTGCTCCCCAGGGAGAGCCAGATCAGTAGAGACCTCAGTTTCTAGCTCAGTAATTATTTAGACAACTCAATTTTAGAAGATCTCCTATTTCAGTTCTACAGTCCTGTAGTTTTCCAGCTACGAGTCCTGCAAATATTCTTAATTTACTCCAACTTTTTTCTTGTTCTGTCACAGAGCTCACAGACTTCTTAGGCCTGCTTTTCTCTGTGGGTTCATCACTCTAGTGTGTGGAACAGCTAATTACCATCTCATCCTCTGCTCCCCAAATGTCTGACAAACTACAGGCAGCACAGCCACATGCTCTGTCTTCAGCCAGGATCCAAGGCATCTCCTCGTGGCATGCCCAAGTTTTCACACATTGCCTAAATTATCACTCCCCAATTTTCTTCAGGTGTCTCCTTGCTATATTGACCATCTATACCTCCCTACTCTACCTTACAGGTCTTCCCAGTTGAGGGTGCTTTCCAGCTGACTTTCCTTGCGCCTTGACCAGGAACCTCACACAACAAGCTATTCGCTGCTCGTTTCATAGAATCATGGAATTGCCTGGGTTGGAAGGGACCTTTCAGATCATCGAGTCCAACCATCAATCCAACACTGCCAAAACCACCACTAAACCATATCTCTAAGCACCACGTCTACCTGTCTTTTAAATCCCTCCAGGGATGGCAACTCACCCACGTCCCTGGGCAGCCTGTTCCAATACTTGACAACCCTTTCAGTGAAGAAATTTTTCCTAATATCCACCCTAAACCTCCCCGGCGCAACTTGAGGCCATTTCCTCTTGTCCCATCGCGTGTTCCTTGGGAGAAGAGACCAACCCCCCCACGGCTCCCCCCTCCTTTCAGGGAGCTGTAGAGAGCGAGAAGGTCTCCCCTCAGCCTCCTCTTCTCCAGGCTGAACACCCCCAGCTCCCTCAGCTGCTCCTCACAAGACTCCTGCTCCAGACCCCTCACCAGCTCCTCTGCCCTTCTCTGGACCCGCTCCAGCCCCTCAATGTCTGTCTTGTCGTGAGGTGCCCAAAACTGGACACAGCCCTCGAGGTGGGGCCTCACCAGTGACGAGTACAGGGGCATTCATTACTCTGGCTCCAGAAGAAGGTTACGTGACAGGGCAATATGGAGCAGACTGTGGGGATTACTCCTACTTCTTCATACAAACGCATGCATGGCATAACTTGTAGCTAATTATATAAAATCTCAACGTAAGCAAAGTGTTTCTAGCCTGTCCCAAGGACTACCTTGATAATTTCATGAAAACACATATATTTTTCTCCCTGTTGCCACCATCCTCCCTGTTTCCATAGACTCCTCGCTTTCTCTCATTAGCTGCTGTTGGAGAAGTCACTAAGCACATGTTGGTAGGAGCTAGAAAAGCCTGTCACTTCAGGGACAGCATCGCTACCCTCCTGGCCATCCAGCTTGGTACCTAGAATGAGTTTAGCAAAGATGGACAAAAGCAAGGTGAAAGGAGGTGAGGCAGAAGCAGACATCCCACGTGACGAGAGGAGAGCTGCAGCAGAAGAAATACCCTGGAAAAAAAAGCATTCCTTGGCTTCAAGCAGCTGTACAGACACACATCGAAAAGCACGGATCGCAACTGTCTGTTTGTGTGGCTAACAACTGGTTATACTCAAAGAAAAATCAGGAACAATTCTTCCCCAAGCTAACAGAGTGCAGGAAACACGGACTAGCCACACACAGGAGTCCGCTAACTCCGGCATTGCAGACTGTTAGGGCTGCGGTAGGAGGTACAAAAAAGCAGCAGGAGACTATTCAGAACATAAATCAAAACCATGGTTACTAAAATAGAGAGAGGAGAACCATGAAAATAAGATGAAAGGGATCAGAGATCAGAAAAGAGGGACTGGGAAAGGAGCTGGGTATCTCCTCCCTGCCAAAGAGAAGCGGACAAAATTTAGGTACAAACTCCATCTAAATGACATCAGTTTGGTTCCAGTGAACTGCAAAGAAGCCAGAAACATGAATAGCCGCCTTACCTGTGAGCAAGTAACACGTGAAGAGATCTGCTAGACAAAACAGCACAGCCACAGGCCCTCCAGAAAAAAAAAAAACACCGCATCCTATTTTCAAAATTGACCAGTTGTGCTATTCTCTTTTCAAAAGAGGGTGGACTGGACCCTAAAACCATCACTGAAGTCCATGTCTGGCTCAATCAAACAAGGAAAACGTCATCTTTCCCAAAGAAAATCAACAGGGTCCTGCTCAGAGCTGGACATCACCTTGTTATCTGCTCCCAGGTACAAATCCAGGAGCTGTGAGGATGAGTGATCTGGGACCCGGCTGCTGCACATCCTGGATAAAAGCCAGGTGAGCTCAGTTCAGATCTCTCTCTCCATTGAGCTAAAGTCAATTGGAAAATTCAGACATGGGTAACTTAGCAGGTTTTGTAAAACAAAAGGAAAGCAATTTCCCTTTTCCATCAATGAGAAAGATAAAGAAGAGAAGTTGACCCCAGATCTTGTCCAGAAAACTTAACTAACAGAGGCAGGCTCGTACTCAGCAAACGGACAGGATCGTTACTCCAGCAGCTGTTTGGAAAAGGATGCACTTCAAAAATTGATTTCCATAAGAGAAACCACCTTTCCTCTAGTCTAGCAGATAAGACTTTCAAATGCTAAATGAGTCTTCACACTTGAACTTATAATCCAAACAGGATTATAAGAGAAAAAAAAGCTGTTTATTCAGACATACCCCAGGACAAGTAATTGGCTCTGAGCCAACGCACTTTTAGGCTATTAGAAGAGAAAGTACTTTTTTCCTCTTATGCTGTAGGCAATGCATCATTATCCCTGTAATTAAATCTAGTGCCTTTGTGGCAATGCCTTCTGCAGGATTTATCTAGGTGTGGACTTTTTTTTCCCCTTGCCTTTAATTATACTATAATTAACCATGAAGTGTCCGTTCATTTCGAGCTTTTCACTTGGGCTTCAGAACTAAGTGCCTGAAACAGTCCTTGGCGAGAACGTTGTGATAATCTTGGAAGAGATCACAAGCACAAGATCTGGGGTTTGGTAACCAATTCATTTATTGTGAACTTTCAAAGCCTGCAAAAAAAAAAAAAAAGTATCTTTATTTCATCTTTTTCAGCTATAGTACTTGATTAGAGCTCAAAGGCTTCAGAGCAATATTATACTGCAATTAACCCAGCTGATTAAGGCACAATCAAGCACCGAAGTATCAGGCATAAGCCTAGCCCAGATCTGAGCTCTTCTGCATCATAATCCTGTGCTACTTTTTCCCCCTCCCCTCAATTTCTTCACTCAGTCACTTAAATTCTGAACACAGGCACAAACATTCAAGCTGAGGTTTCCTACAGTTCTTTTCTGGGCAATGCGGGAAAGTGTTCCCAGCCCTTTTGAAGGGGAATTATAGGAATTACGCCTGCATTCTTGCAGAAATGTTTTGTTCGCCTTAAACTCTGCCTAGACCTCGCAGACCACCAAGCACAGCCCACAGGACTAGAAAATTATTATCTTCAAATCGCAGTCTGAGAGCTTCTGTGTGTACAACAGCGTGCGAGGACAAAAGCTACAGCAGCGTCTTGTCGGATGGCTCCAATTCTCTCCCAAAACATGACTGTAATCACAATCTCTTTGAGAAGGCGATCCGAGTGCTCCATAACCACATCACAGGACAATTGCATTCAGATGCCAGGTAGCTTTTCACGTACCTTCACGGCATTCTTGCTGGCAGTCTGTCCCACGCTCCACGCTTACTCCAGTGAAAAATCTATGCCTCTAACATCTGAAAAATCAAATTCTGGTGACCTCAAGAATCCATGCTCGGTCAAGCACTCATCTCTCTCCAGCCTTTCCCCATATGCAGCCGTCCATCAGTCAGTTCGGTTTTCTGCATTCCTTCCTTAGAACTTGTAGCGTTGGGGGTACATGCCAAGAGGTGCATTACAAAAGGGCACCTGATGAAAATACTGCATAACTTTCATTGTGTGGAAGATTCATTATCAGAACCAGTTAGCGATTAGGTTACTGTTCGAAGCAAGATAACGAAGAACTCTTATTTATACATATTAGTCTCACTGTTCTTCACATGAACAACTCATCTTTTTGTACATCTTAGGATGCACAGCATCCAATACATCCCGTGGCAGCAAGCTACATGATAATTTATGATTTTATTTTCATTGCAAAGAGGAAAACAGCAGAGCAGACAAACTCAGAAAGCTTAGTCTGCTACGGCATCCAGTTTTGAGCAATGACTTGCCCAACACATGATGAATTCGGGCATTCTTTAAACTGGAAAAAAAAAATGAACGTGCACTGGCTTTTTCCTTCCTCTGCTGCACTCCTCAGCCAGAGCAAGGAGCAGAGGGTCCAGCCGAAGAGCACGCAGCAGCATACAGTATCCCACTTCAATTGAATGAATGAGACCAATAGGCCAAAACGCTCGCTCTGGAGTAAGGAAATAAGAATACTGACGGAATGACACTATGAATAATTCACCGGCAGTTCAGTGATCTCTCCTGGCACCACTGAAATTTTAAAAGGTGCTCCAGCTGCCAGACTGAAGTTAATCTGGAAAAGGAAAAAAAAGTATACAAAGGACACAAGAATGACCCCACTCCCTTTCCACGAGTAGGTTTTAAATTGCAACACCAGCAGCCTACACATGCCTTCCTCCCTCTCTCCCTCCTCCTCTCCCTATGCTTTACCCTAATACGCCAGGGAGGAGACAAACACAGCAAAAGGGAAAAATTATGCATTTCCACCAGTGACAGGCTGTACATGAAAGAAGCAGGGGAAGGGCAGAGAGACAATCTGGTCTTTGAAATGTGTTAGGTTATGGGATAAAAAGCTCACCTACACACACAGGAGCCCAGAGACACAATGGCAAGTGGGGGAACCCAAATAACAGCCTCACCCAGGTCCCCCCAGGCCCATCACAGGAGCCATCACCCATCAAAGGCTCATCTCCATGAGTACAGAGGCACTACAGCAGGCAGGGGAAGCCCATTAACCTAGATAGAGAAGCAGAGCCTCTGCCCTAGCTTCTCTCCAGGCTGTCACAGGACAGTAAATACATATATATATATGTACATTAATGTACGTGTTGTATATGTATTTGTGGACTTACATGCTCAGCCTCACTGTTGGCTGCATCTGGGCCACAGCGCTTGAGTGGCCTCACCTCCATTTGGCTACCAGATCTGGCAACCCCTAACAAAACGTACAATAACAACTTACTGTCTGACCCAAGCAGTTGAAAAAGGATTTGGAAAGTAAATAGAAGATGAGGAGGGAAGACGTTGGAGACACTGAAGGAGTACAGCCAGAGCCTGCCGCTTTAACACCCCTCCCTCAGCTACAGCCCCAGGCATCACGTTCCTGCTCCGGGCTGCCAGCAAGGGCTGCGAGTGACCTTTGCGCTATCCACCTCTGGAGAACACCAGAGACACGCACCAGAAGCGCACAACTAATATTCAGTTTTTCTTCAAGTGCCTCCAACTTTTTGACATACCAGTTTTAGGGGAATTCGAGAGAAAATTTTGTGATTTTTTTGTAGTCAAGAACAGAAGCTCAAACTCTCCCCCCCCCAGCCATTTCTAGGGTGAGCTTTCCTCCCTCCACAAAGAAGCTGAAATCATGTTCTCTAAATAGTTCCAAGTCTTCAGTAAGCACCCTCAGTATAAAAGGCAACAAAGAAGCCAGAGCTATTCTTTAACTAAAGCACTTAAAATGTTCTGCACACCTAAGTGATCTTAATTCAAGTTGCATTCTACAATGTTGGTAACACAGAAAACATACAGACTATGAAAAAACAGTATTATTTACACACGGTGGAGTTTTTAAGTACCAAGCAAGCATCATATTTAACGGCCAGCTACCTACTCTAATTGATGACCCATACTTTTGACGGCAGGAAAACCTGACAGCCATCCTCCTTATAATAAAACAAGAGACAGTAACCTACAGGCAGGAGTCCCCAGATGTGCCGATAGCCACCCAGCCAAAAGGAAAAGCTCCACTGAGCACAGCTGCTTCAGTCAGGGCCCCAACACCTTTTTTTATCACCGCACCAGCGAACAATCCTCACCGCGGCGCTGACGAAGCATTCCTGCAGTCTCAGGCACCATACCCACTGCTCATACCATCAGCAGATGTGAGCCACAGCCCTAGTTTTGCTCGCTGGCCATATTGTGTTGACTTTGTAACAGTCAAAGAACCAGGATGTGCAGCTAAAAAGATAAGGTATATGAAAGAACATGAAAGGGAACTTTTTCTAAGAGGGAAGTGCAAGATGATGGGTTTTACTCACCCGACAAAGTCCATTTTAAGACCAACACCCCTTCTTTCGCTGAGCCTTTAGCTACCATGACAAACTGCCAAAGCCACCAGATTTCTCCTTTTTTTTTTTTTTTTTTTTTTAAAAAAAAAAATAAATCTGTTGCTGGTGCCCAGGAAGCACACCCATCCAAGAGTCAGCAAGGCACCACCCCTAGGCGGGTGCCTGCTTTCCACTGAACTTAGCTGGAAACAAGACGCTTATTGTTAGAAATCTAAACCTCTTCATTAATCGAGCTCCTTTCTTTCTGCCATTTCCTTTTCAATTTACAGGGAGAGCAACCTCAACTTTGGGACCGCAATTCCTCCTAGGTCACATAATGCAGCTGTTTTCCTTGATATACCGTGAATCTTTTGCCACCCAGGCATTCTGAAGAGGGAGAACCTACTCACAGCATGTCGGCTGATCTCCCCAGGAAGAGCCACGTGCCAGACGGGACTGGGCAAAGTCCTGTATTTCCTAGGAACTGCTCTAACAACAGGCTGCAGCTCAGTGCAGCGGAAACAAATCTGGATATCCCTGCCCTGAACATCTTATCTACTTTAAATGAGGTGGTAAGAGTGGATTCAGAAATAGTTTAGTCTGGAGCATTCATTCAGACGGGGTTACTAACCCTGCTGCTGTGTTTGCATTCTCATCCAGCCGCCTTTTTGCTGGCCCCCTCCATCCAAAAAGAGCGACTGAACTGCTGAGCTGGTAAAACGGCAGCAGGGTGGACTCGTGCATCTCATCGTCCAGCTTGTAATTAACTCTGTGGCCATGCAGCAACGAAGCAGCCTTTGAAGACACTGCACAAAATCCTGTCTCCTCTGCGGCAGAGACAAACTTGCAGTCAGGAGCCAATTGGGGAAAGAATGAATATTAGTTTCCCACTCAAATCAGAAATTAAATCCTTTTCCCACTTTTCTTGACAAATCCCCTTACAGTTGAGAATTCAAGCCCTTGCATCTCCTATCTGTTCCCATAGGAACGTAAGAGCCACAACTGCTTCCAACCTTTTCCAATAGCAGAAATATCTAATGAAGTCTTGGTGGCCTTGCTCCTCTGCAGCAGGAACACTATGAATATTTGAAGAAAAGAAAGATAACGCTTTTCTCATCTCTTCTACTCCTGCTCCCTACAAAAAGGGAGCAGCAGCCACGCAGTCCTGAGGGCCACCGAGTCTTGGATAATCGTTATCTTCCTCCCTTTTCCTCTCTCCTAATTGGCATCCGCCAATTTTTTCCCTCTTGAAAAATCTAGTTTAAACAAAAAACTCCATTATGAAATGCAAACTCCTGGAAAACCCCTGCACAGAGGCAGCAGTTAGGTGCAAGGCAGTTGAGCAAACACCAGTATATTCATTTAAAGCACAAGGAAACAGGCGGACACCTTTGCTGGAAACAGGATCTCCTGCTTCTTTAGGCTTGGAGAACCAGGAGTTCCAGTATCCCACCCTCTGGCACTGCACCTTTTCCACAGCGAAAGCCTTGCACCTCCAGTTCCAAAGGCAGAAGACAAGTCTGCAGTTCCTACTGGTAACACAAAAGCTGCAACCCCAGACATACTGGAAAGACGAAAGCAGTCCAGTGCAGAACAGGAAGAGAAAAGGGGGGTTCCCTCACACTCCCCCACCCAAAAGGCTTCCTCAAATATTAACATAAATGCAGGATATTACTGAGATGGTTCCTGCTGAAAGAACTGAAAGTTCAACTTACTCTTTCTTCGGGAGGGTTTAGCCCTTGTGGTCTGGAGCAGAGGCTCAAGAGCTGTATTTTCCCATGCTAGCCAAGAGGGAGTGTTTTGGCGTAACACCAGGTAACTTACAGTCCAATGGTTTGCAAAACAAATCTATGTTAACATTGAGATTTTCATGTCATAAATCAGGTAATTTAAAGTGAAAAGGTTCCCGATTGCTTTAACCACACCCTTCACGCTTTGGCACTCAAAAGGATTTCGTTTCATAGCTACAATATACAGAGCAGTGACACAAAATGCCAGAGACCTGCAGCTACAGCACCAGAAACCAATGTGATATTTTTTTTCCCCCCTCTCAGTTTAACTACGTTATTTTCCAAAACGCATGCCTGCCTCCTTGTCTGGTGCTGTGATCATCTGAATCAAAGGCCTTATTCCGTAGGAACACATTTAAGTGGGAGCAAGAGTGGAGCTTTCTCTCTCTCGCTCTCCTCTCTTCAATTAAAACCCCATCCATTGTCCTGCTTAAAGTCTTTTTTGTTTATAACAAATTAAGAGTTCAGTAGAAAAGAAAGATGAGCAGAGCAGCTGGAAAAAAAAC
Organism: Larus michahellis; assembly: GCF_964199755.1. Classification (NCBI taxonomy): domain Eukaryota; kingdom Metazoa; phylum Chordata; class Aves; order Charadriiformes; family Laridae; genus Larus; species Larus michahellis. Next base: position 92,752,275 of record NC_133899.1, on the reverse strand, counting down.
CCCAGTTTTTCACAGGATAAATACAGCAGCAGCTGGGGACATAAAGGACATTGACTTGTCCATTACACAGCATTGCAATGCTTTAAAATAATTAGCTCAGGTATCTCAGAGATGAACAGTCCAGGATAGTCGGTGTTGGAGAGACTTCCATGTTGCCTTGGGCAGTTCCATCCTCTTCCTCAGCCTGCCCAGGCAACTTCAAGCTAACAAAAGCACCCCGCACATCCAGTAGTAGCTGTCACTTAATTTTAAAAAGTAATCTAAGACTTCATATTATCATACTTACTCATTTCAGAGAATAAGCACAGCGTATTTACTTCCCTTCTCTCAACTCAAGATATATTTCTGAGAGTTGGGAGTCATTAGAAGCGGTCTCAGAGCAGATCTGCTGCTTCACCTCCCCGGCTTCTACAGCATAACCTCAAAATGCAGAACAGCAGCAAGTCTTTATCAGACTTTCAGTTCACATTATGCCAAAAATTCAAGTTCCACAAAGACTCATTTCCTTTTCTTGTTCCCAATGCGGGACACTTTTCGTTAATTTATTTCTCTGCCAACGCCTACCGTCTTGAAACATCCATTTAACCTCACCTAGCCACCCCCAGCTCCTCCATCAGCAGGCCCAGACACACACCAAAGCGCAGGAGAACAAAGATGTGAGAATCTGTCGGATAAAGAACAGCACAGAGCAGCCGGCTGAATTCCTTCGCTCTCCATCACTCCCAGTAGAAGGAAAATCGCTATTTCTGAGGTGAAATCACAGAATGGTTAGAGTTGGAAGGGACCTTAAAGCCCACCCAGTGCCACCCCCTGCCCTGGGCAGGGACACCTCCCACCAGCCCAGGTTGCTCCAAGCCCCGTCCAACCTGGCCTTGAACCCCTCCAGGGATGGGGCAGCCACAGCTTCTCTGGGCAACCTGGGCCAGGGGCTCACCACCCTCACAGCAAAGAATTTCTCCCTCAGATCTCATCCAAATCTCCCCTCTTGCAGTGGAAAACCCTTCCCCCTCGTCCCACGGCTCCCCTCCCTGATCCAGAGTCCCTCCCCAGCTTTCCTGGAGCCCCTTGAGGGCCTGGAAGGGGCTGGAAGGTCTCCCCGGAGCCTTCTCTTCTCCAGGCTGAACCCCCCCAGCTCTCTCAGCCTGTCCTCCCAGCAGAGGGGCTCCAGCCCTCCCAGCATCTCCGGGGCCTCCTCTGGCCCCGCTCCAACAGCTCCGTGTCCTTCCTTGCCAAGAACTCCAAAGCTGAACGCAGGACTCCAGGTGGGGTCTTCACCAGGGGCAGAATCCCCACCCTCAACCTGCTGGCCACGCTGCTGGGGATGTAGCCCGGGATGCGTGTCCTTATCATCCCCTTGGGGACCTGGTCAAGGTAACTTATCACAAAACAAGCATTGCGTGTCTCAAAGAATAAAGGTTAAGATGCAAGACACCTTAGAGTTCCAAACCAGAGGCTTTCAAGCCATTCCAGGGAACGAACACCTGAGGAGCCAGCAGAATGAGGGACACAAAATACAGGTTCCTTACACCATGAAGGGCATGGGTGGCGTTTCTAAATGCAAATCTAAAAACTCAGGCATATGTCCTGCAAACTTGCCCACTAGATTATAGTGAAACCACCAAAGTATGCATATTTATGTTTCTTCTCCCCGAGTACCTGCTCCCCACCTCACAGCGGTTTTTCAGGCTTCCTGCACAAGCTTTGACACCCTCTCCCGCTTCACTGGGGCAAATTAAACATACTTGACACTTCTGGGCTTGCGTGCAAACTCAAACACCGCATACTCCGAATTCACAAACTCTGTAAATATTACCAGCAGGCTCCCATGAGGCACTTGAGATGCATGCACCACACTTACTCAGCCACCCGTTCACAGAAGAACGAGCATTTTCTGCAGCATCCTACGTGGTTCCCACCTCCAAAACCGCCTATACTAATTCCTCCGCCCTCATCCAAGAGAAAGTCAGACCAAGGCCTCAGAGAATTGATAAATTCGATTCTCTTTCCCACCAGCAGAGAGCTAGGGTCCTATAAAGCAAGGTAAACTAATAGTTACAGGCAGCCCGCAAAGTTCTCCATCTCAGACTCTTCCAGGCCGGTAACATTTGGAGGCACCAAGGACAACACTGCATTTGTGGATGTCCCCATTTCCTATCAAGTTAAATTTGATTATGTCCCCTGAGGTGTTCAAAAGGCTTTATTCCAGATCTGAGAGCAAACCATGTTCCTTTTTTTAGCTTTTTTTTCTTAAAAAAAAAAAAAAAAATATCAATGAGGATAAAAGACTGTTTTCCAAAAGCAAGATATTGAACCACGAATAGGCATGAAATTTAGAGGGGAAAGGGCTTCTGGAGAAAGAAGCCCATGGCTTCCTGCAGAGCGAAGCTTTAACACCACAATTATACAAAGGCATTTTGCACTGTGCTCCTCTCATGTCACTGAAGTTGGAGGAAAATTCTGCTCTTTCCGGTTTTAGAATGTGCACGTAACATCTCAGGAAAGGCATCTCTCGCTTCCTATGCGCTTCATTATTCATGTGCCAAATAGTTTTAGCCCCATATTAACCTCGGAAGGAAGACTTGAAAAAGAAAGAGCAGCCTCTTTCTCTGCTAGAAAATAAGTGAAAATGACAGAAGTGAGGGGAAGAGCAATCCCACAGCACACAGACAGAATCTCTCAAAGAAATCTGTCATTATTCTCCATTCTATTCAGGGAATAAAAAAAAAGCACCCACTACAACAGGAACTTAAGAGAAGTCGCAAATTACTGCTTCTTCATTTTGTTTTAAGGATGTAACTTATGCAGAGCAAATGGGAACTTTTTTTACTTCTTCTGAAAGGGGAATCATGGGCACACGTTTCCCCTCCAAGCAAAAATACAGAAGTTCTTATCTGAATACTCTCATTTAGTGAAGTGGTTGTCAGTAGCGGATGCTTGGATGCCGTGGAGATGGTGACAAACAACTGAATCAGAACAGAATCACAAAAAGGGCACTGTAGTTTAAAAGGTTGAATCTGGCTGAGAGGTAACGCTCACACAGGACCTTTGAAATGGAAGGACACATCGTCTTTGCAAGGATATCCTGGAAGGAGAGCCAGGCCACCAGGCTAGAAAACCTCTGCTGTTTCCAGAGGGTCTGAAGTTCTTGAAGGCTGGCTGGTGCACTTTTAAAAGAGGGCTTGTTTTGAGTTCAACAGCAGACAAGCAACAAAGTGGTCCACTTACTGTTCCAGAAACATTTATCAATGGAGAGTTGCACTGAGTTCATTCATTTCTCTTCATATCTGAATTTTCAAACACCAAAATCCAAGTTGTGTTTCAAAAAGGAAAGAAAATACATTTTGGACACCGACAAAGCCAAGCGTAAAGGGAAATTATCAGACAGCTCTAGGTTGAATTTCAGTGATGAACACTTTTAAAGGGTCCTGATACGACCAAGAAATATAGTATGCAAGACAACACAAGAAGGTAGGATTCACTTTATTCAGGACAGTCAGAGGCTGGCTGAGATGCTGCAAACTCACAAGAAGCATCTGACTTGCTCGGATTTTATGGGAGGTGAAATAGTTAATTTCCCATAAGAGAATAAAGCACAATTTTGCAAGATCATTTGGCAGATCACATGGGGAAAAGACAAGCTTCCAGAAGCTCAGACTTTTGAGCTGGAATCTATATTCCAAAAATACATCAAGGCTGTATCTATGGCTGTAAACACCAGCAAGTACACAGTACATAGATCTGTGCTGAAAAGACAAGCCATGACATAGTATTAGATTTCATTCTTCTTTCTAAAAGATGCAGAGCTGTGTAAATTCCAACTTTTAACAGACATGGAGCAGCACAACAGATCTGAATGGAAACCTTTCAGGGTAGAATTGCACTAGAGCTTTTTTTTTTTCCATACAGGCCTTGCCATTTCTATTGTACTTACTGCAATGAAACTGTAATAGCAAGGTCCTGAATTTCCTGGTTTCTTCCTATTATCCAGTTCAATTTTATTTAAGGTGGCCTAAGGGATTCACCAGTTTATTTGCACATTTGTTGTTCTTCAGAAAAGTATAAGGACTCAGTCTAGAAGCCTGCCTGGATCTAAATTCAGAATCTCTCAGATATGTGCTGATAATCTAAGACCAACAAATCACAAAGAAACAGATGTTACAGAGGAAAAAAAGACATGACAAATGCTCAGAGCACCTATTATGGTAGCCTTCTCATATTTATTGATTAGCTAATTACTCCTAGTAACCATAAACACTGTTTCAAATTATCTTACTGTGTCTTCACAAGAAGAGGAGAATCTCATACTATCAATTTCAGTACCAGCAAGTCTCCGCTCTCCTTCAGCAAAAAGTAATTAGCTCTTCAATAATATGACACTCATTGTTTAGACGCTCCAAGCAAATCTTCCTGTCTCGCATGTCGCAGAGAGCCAAACTGTATGAAATAAGCTATCCCAGCAGCAACGGTGGGAGAACAAACTCCTGAAAAGGATCATCAGTGCTCACTCATCCCTAAAGATGCCAATGCCCCAACAGAACCCAGCATGCTGAGGATGAGGGACTGGCACAGATACCTTCCAGGATTGTGCCTGACAGCTTTCGCAGCTGGATCCCACCCAGGGCACAAGGACATTCTCACTCCGAGTTAAGACTTGGAGAAAATGGAAGTGCATGCAAGCAGCACGATCCTATATCTACAGGGAGGAGCTTACAAAACTTCTTATGAAACAGCAGGCATTTAGAAAATACACATAACTTAGAAAATACACATTAACACACATTAGGCACAAACTCCACCCCAACTAGGATTGCCACAATAACCCTACCAACAGTCCTCTGCAGGTGTGTGCTGGAGCAATCACCAGGTTATTGCTGATGCGGCAATGTAGATCTGTGTATAAGGTTATGGAAACGCGATCAGTTTAAACAAACTCGGACACAATTTATCAATCATATTATTAGTTTACTAGAAGTTAGTTGCACTGCGTTTGTTATCATTGCTTGCTGAACAGCACCTTTGCTAAATGAAATGGCAAGAGCAGAACACAAGGAAAATTAGAATTTTTAAGACTCCAGGATTGTATCTTGTATCCTGTTTTCAGGGAGAAATTCTTATTAAGGTCAAAGACATCACTGAGGAATCCACTTGTAGTTTTAATTTCACCCAAAGGGAACAATGCAAGAACCAAAGCAGACTGGCTACTGATATGACAGCTTGAACAGAACTAAAAAGCCATGAATTCTCACGCAATTCCACAGACATTTGGAGTCAACCTGAAGGAGACCAGAAGGTCAGGCCAGAGGGACAGAAACTCTAATGGGAGGCCAGTGAGGAGGAGGACTTCCAGGGGTCTGCAAGAGCCCGTAGGAGCACAAGTCTAGTTAAAGAAGCCTTGGTATAAAAGCAAAGAGTGGAAGCTTGAGGGTTAAGAGCCCATGAGAAAACTCCTTGTTAGTCAAGCAGTCTCTGCTTGCCATGCAGATTTTTCTACTCTTGCTGCAAGGAAAAGAAAAATAATCAGCAGCCTTTTTTATTTAATCTTTTAGCTTGACATCTTTTCAAAGAAATCCAGTCTATGAGGTAAGGGACCTGCACCCCTTTCACCAGAAGGAGCAGGGAAAAGGATAAAAAGGAGGAAGGGAAAGAACAGAAAAGGAGAAATGACTGAAGACAGAGAGCACATTTTTTCCAAAGCTCAGTAGGAATTCTACCTTCTATTCAAAATCATCAAGGTACAGCAGCATTATGCTTTGCATTTAAACCCAAATTTTGTATGCATTTTATATTAGGATATTCCACTTTACTATATGTTGCTTCTAAAATATAAACCCACCAATTTTCACATGCATCGTTATCATTCTTTAAAGCTTGTAATGATGCTTTAAATAGTTAATTAAGTAGTCCACGGCATTCTAGACTTTTTTTTTTTAAAAAAACGGATCAGGTATGAGTACATTCTTATATACACTTAGTTTTATAATGATCTTAAGTCATGGTGCCTGGCATCTTGATCCTAACTCATGCACCCAAACAAGCCAGCAGAACAAGAGTGCTTAACATCTTGCACTACAGAATTATACGCAGAGGAAGGGCTGCTGTAGGAGACAAAAAAATATATTGTATTACTGGAAAGCAGAGTGAGATCTAGTGAGCAGGATCAATGTGGCTGCACAGAGGGAGCAGACTGTAGAGTCTATTTCTGTGCCCTGTGAGTAGACTATCAACTCCCAGCTATACTTGTGCAATTTGATTTTAGTTTTTTAGTGGAGAAACTTTTCGATTTCTTATCAGAATCAGAACAAAAAAAAATCAGTTTCATCTGCCTTAAACATTCAAAGCTGGACAGATGCTGCACCTGGCAAATTGTCAAGATTTTTCCTCTGATTTCTCTTTAGAGATACACAAAACAAAACATCAGCTTGAAAACAAAGGAATGTAGCTCTAACTAGAAGCATCGCAATGATTCTCACCCCCATGAAACATGTGCCATGTTTGTTTGTTCTGGCAGACATATGCTTAAATTAACAGTATGATGTATGTACAGTGCAGAATAAAGAAAATAGCAGTGCAAGCTAGCTTCAAGTTAAAAGTCTGATTTACTCAAAAAAAAATCTATTCCAGTGAGAACAAACATCCCAAAGCTATCCACAGATCCCAGAAGAGTCCATTTGTCACGCTGCTGATAGCACAAAGGGCACTTTCATGAACTCCTTTCCCCCAGCTCTCTAGAAATTCCAGCCCTGCAGCTCTCTAAAAGCAGATGAAAATCAGTTTCGCTCTTCCGAGCATCTCAATTGCTGTCTCTTTAAATGTAACTTCCTCAGACTGCTGAATCCAGCTCAGGATGTACTTATTCATCTACTGGATCATTGTCAGAATCCGAGAGACTGCCAGCTTTAACCAAATATTATTTGCTGCTACCTAAGTGGCAAGCTGAAAAAAAGGAGTATGCTGATTACTCAAAGGAAAAACAGGGTGCAGGCAGACTCCTCAAAGTAAAAGCTGCTTGTTTTAGGGTAGATATAAAACTTTGCTACGCAAGGAAGAAAAATCTCAAACATCCTTCCCCTATCCGAAGGCATAACAGAATCACTGCTGGTTTAATTCAAGTGTTAGCACCCTCGTATCTCCTACAGGTCTCCAGCTTGCTGGTCCTTGCCTGGAAGTGACCCACAAAACCAAGAAGATTGGTATTTATGTTGCTTGAAGGAGAGTTTTCTAAGTCACAAAGGCTTGGAAAAAGTATATAAATCTTGTTTGCAAATCCGTACAATTTTATTGCAACTCAGAAAGCAAAGTGACCTAGTTTTGATGAGCTAACTCAAAATTAATTCACTTCTAAAGATGAAGTTGCACAGGAAACACCCCTCTGCCCGTTTTTACACTCGGCACCGTAAAACTCAATTACCTGCAGCACCCTGGGATTAAAGGTCGCATCACAAAGGCATAACCTGAACTTCACATGGATTACGTGGGAATCCACAGCTGGTACACTCAGATCCCACAGGAAATGCCAAACTGCTTTACAGAGGGAAGCAAAGGCAGGTGGGACTGATAAAAACATGCAAGTCAAGTGGGTCTCTCTGCTAGAGGGCTTCCAAGTTTATGTCTCCAGTTTCTGTTTAGATATACGCAGTGTTTAAGGAATATATAAAAATCTCTTCTGTCTTAGAACAAACCGAGGCAGACACAGCGCAAGGAATGTGACATTTATATTCCCACCCAAAGTCCAAAAGCACATCTGTGCGCTTACATACAAAGAATTTTTTGTCATAACTATTCGTTCATAGGAATTTTGACAAAGTTTCATAAAACTCTGCCAAAATCTAGTAGAACGCAGACGCACTGAGTATCTGCTGAAGACAAGTCTTCTCAACGCTTTTAGAAAGTCTGTTATCTACATTCAGATATTTCATGAAACAGACTGATGGGTGTTTTGGTTTGCCCTATTTCTCTTCTCTAATTTTTTTTTTAAACATAACTTTGTCATTGGCGGGAGTATTTTTGTTCTCCCTACTTTTCTTCCTGGAGCAGCACATTTCTCAATTTTAACCGCTCAGATCACACTGTTGCACAACCGGCCCTTCCTAAGGCTCTAAAGAGGAACGGGTGGACGCAGCCCACTGAAGTTTGCCTTTCTCACTGCCCATTTCCCAGCAACGATTATTAAGCTGTCAGGGACTTAGAGCAATCCCTGTTTCTTTGACTTCTGGTTTGATTTTGTCTATAGCAATCAAAAGGACCTAACCCAGTGCCTTAAGTTAAAATGATCAAATCTGTTTTTACAGGTTGGCGCTATCAAGATCAGTGCCAGCAAACATATGTAGTTCACGCCTGTAATTCTGACTCTATGGCATGTTACAGAGGGAGTGAGTTTTTTGTAAAACAGCAGAGATGGTTAACTCCCAAATCTGTTCTTTTATTTAAATACGGATTAAAGGGGAACATTTGTCCTCCTCCTTTCTGAAGGGTTTTGGTTAGAGAAGTTCCAGGCTATATGCATCATTTACCCCGGAGCAGATGCTGTTCAAGTTTCTTGTCCCTGTTAGCCGTTACTGGTCTGCCTGTCCGCTACAAACTGACACACACTCAACTGGGCTGAGCAGTAAGCTAATCAGCAGCTTTAAGAACCCAATGTAACTTTTATCACACAGAAAGCTAACACCTAGGACACTAATAACTTCACCTAGATAATGTTTTCTACTTTGAAAGCTTTCCACTGGTGCCCAATAGATACTCCTTCCTCCTCAACCACAAACTAACCTCCTTAACAGTTTAGATACTTCCCCACTAGATACACATTTCACCGAAGCCAAATGTCATAAAACCGAGAGATTAAAGACTGTCTGTCTTTACAGAAGCCACTTCCTACAATTTCAATATCTCCCAACCATGACTATTTTAAAAACTCTCAGCCTGACCGCACAAGCTCAGATACTTCTCCAGAAAATGACACTCAGCGGGATGTAGCAACTCATCACCAGGTAACACAAGGTTTTATCCTGGCAGGCAAGTAATCCCCTTCCCACCTTGGCAGAGGTTATACTTTCCCACAGAACTACTTCCTTCAACATGCTGGCTAATCCATCGCGTGGAGATTTGCTGCTTTCAGTACGCAACACTTAGAAACACTCCAGCGTCCCAGAAGCTGTATATACTATCTTTGGCAATCATTATGCCGTTTCCCACCTGGAACTGGCTGTAAGTACCATCCCACATATCAGGACCTGCAGACTCGGCAATCCCCATTCCTATATTCCAAGTGACAACTGAAGCCTGTCCCAAACACACCGGCAGGTACCAATTCCTGGAATGGGCACAGCATGAATTCTGGCTGAGTGGTCTGGCAACATCCCAGCTATAAGATCTCAGAGCGATCTATCTTTTACTTCTACAAGCACGCAGGTCTCTGTGACCCTAACTGGGGATTTCTATCGTCAGGGCTCATCACCCACTGTGGCAGATCCATGTCACTGAAGTTCTTTTAGTGCCAGCTAACTGTTTCAGATACCGGTCCCTGTGGAAATGTAATAAAGGCTGAAAGAAAGAATCCCTGTGTCACACCCACCCTCCACACACCACCAGCTTCTCCCTGTACAATCAGCCAGCAGCACCCAGCCAATCTCCCACACCGGGCTAGCACTGACAGCCGAGGCCAGCTTGGACTGGGGTCTTGAGTGCCATTTCTGACCCCGCAATCAGCCTGATGCACTGCCTTGCACCTGTTTGGGGGGGGGGGGAACCGCCTATTTCTCTAGGGAGCAGGCCGCCTTGTGAGGGGGCCCTGCAGCTGAAAGGGAAAGAGGCGGCTCCCGCAGGAGACAGCCGCCCCGCCGCCCCTGCCCCGCCGCCTCCCCGCAGCACCGGAGGCAAACGCTCCCTCCGGGCACAGCTCCGCCAACCCCTCCCACACCTACCCCACCGCCTCCGGAGCGGGGCGGGACAGAACAAAGCCCCGCCGGGGTGAGGGGACAGCGGCCGGCAGTCCCCGCCAGGCCCGCACCAACGCCCGCTTCGTCCCCAACGGCCTCCTCCCCTCACGGCCCGCGGGGACCTGCCCTCCCGCCGCGAGGAAGGCCCCGCCGGGGCGGGGGGCGCTGCCAGCCCCCCACCGGGGCCTCCCCCGCCACCCCAGGGCGCGGGGGTCGCCACCGCTCTCCCGCCTGCCCTCACCTCTCCGCCGCCGCAGGCCCAGGGCCGCCGCCGCCGCCACCTCCATCCCGGGGGCCTGGCGGCCCCCCGATTCTCTAACACCGCCTCCGCCCGTGCAGGGGCCGCCCCCGCCCGTGCCGGGCCGCCCACTGCGTCAGCTTCGTAAGGGCCGCTACGCACCCAGCGGTCACCATGGCGACGGCTGGAGCTAGTTGGGGGGGAGCGCGTACGTGCGGGAGGAGGCGGCGGCGCCCCCTGGCGGTGCTGAGGCGGCGCCGCGGGCCGGGCCTTCCCGCCGCCGGCTGGAGGCAGGAGCCCCGCCGGCCCGTAACGCGGGGCCACCACTGGCCAGGCCGCACTCGCCCCCACCTCGGCGGCAGCCGAGCCCGGCCAGGACCACCCCTTTCCCCCAGGACCACCGTCCGCCTTCCCTGCTTGGCGTCAGGGCCGCAGCGCCCTGAGGGAGCCCACTCCCTCCCCACTGCCAGCCCCCAGCCAGGGTAGGTACATCCCAGCCCTGCGGCTTGTGGGAGCCAGAGCCCCCCTAAAAACTACTCCGGGCATCAAAGCAGCTTTATTCCCCCAGCGCTGCTTTCTGGACAGCCCCAACACCACCTTTCAGAGGGAAGGTGGGCATACGCAGCTCTCCCCAACACCCCTTTGCCAAGAAGAGCCCCCCAGCACAACATGGCGGCCTCCCTCAGAGACACACACACACCCTCCCAGGCCAGGCCCCTGCTCTACTACAGCTTGCACACTTGGCACACCCCTTTCAGCCCCCAGCGTGGAATAGGCAACGGTTTACTACAGCTGGGCTTGAAATATAATCGCCTTTTAATCAAAAGGCTTCAAACTATTGCGTGAGTTAAATGGAAATAACGTTTTGTTGGCTGTAGTCGCTTACAGCTCTATGCGACCCGGCCAGTGCTCTGGGTGCCATTTCTGTTTCAGATACTGGTTTGCAATCCGAGTGCAATTTTTTCCTGCTCGTGCATCACTTACCGACAAAATCCTCATAAGGATGGATTCGCTAACAGCCTTCTCCTGGTCATGGCATTTGGGTGGGAGGAAGGACAGCAGTGGCTCAGGTTGGACACAGCAGTGACCTCAACGTATCAAAGTATCAGCCAAGGACATCACTTAGATGCTTTTATTGCCAGAGACTAGAAAAGTAGCAAAAAAAAAAAAAGTTTCCTGTAGGTAGGAATACATGTCCCAGAAAACAGCTGAGCTCATTCAGCGGGGGATAACAGCATATACCCGTCTGTCCATTCCTCCTTAAAACAAGTAGAGCAGCCTTCAAATGGTCTGCTCAGTGATATCACCGTACCTTGAAAATAAAATAGCCTGACAGTACTATAGGTGGTAGAAAAACATTCAGCAAAAGCTTTGAAGCTCTGGTATTCATTTATGCTGAGGTCTTTGTATACCATTCAGGCACAAAAATCACACTCACGCTCATTTTAAGTCCCTTTATCTTGCCAGACAGGTGTAAAGTGGCTTGGGTTTAGATGAAAAGCTGGTGCCAAATATAGTATTTAGACAAATCATTTTATCCTGCGTGTGGCACTTCCAAGGTCTTCCTTCAGCACGAACCGTTCTCAGCAGAGCGGTGCCAACCCGGTGGGCAGGGACTCCTGGAAGCGCTGAAACCTGGAGCAGGTAGAAGCAAGAATCTCAGGAAAGCTCTAAGTCGCTATTTTATTAATGAAAATGCGATCAGTTGCTGTTCAAGACTTTCAGTTCAAGGGGTGGTATAGAGTGTGTACCAGCCCAGATCCTGCCACTTGAATCCTGCCATCCTGTACCCAAGTCATCACAGGCAATTAATCTCACACAGCTCAGGCTTTCTGCTTGCGAGCAGCCCCGGCTGCCCGTATCTAACTCAGCTCCACAAAAGCTCGGCTGGTTCGCCAGGGCCAGGCTTTATTTTATTTATTTTGTGTATTTATAGCACGGCTCCAGCAACAGAGTGCATCACAGCCATCGGCAGCTCTTGCTTTCCAGCCTCCTATATGGCAGTGACACAATTTACAAACAAATTTGGACTTTGTTTTCCGGTAAGCCTGTTTCCCTAACACTCCCTCAAGTGTTAAGGGAAGGACTTAACACCCCCCCAGAAATCCCCCGTCTCTGCCCTCGCGCGAAGGGCACTGCCCTCTCTCACTGCACGCGAGGGCGGGTGGCAGAATAACCACTTGCCAGAAAAAAAAGCTGCTTGATTAAGACATTAACGGGTGTCTATCGCAAGAAATGGGATGTTCGCTAGGCTCCAGAGAACCTTTTTAGCCCTGCTGAGCCCGGTCCCCACCTACATCCTCTGCAGCAAGAACATTAACTTAGAAGTTTCCCCAACCTGGGGAAAATGAAAGAGTTTGGGTTTGAGTGCCCAGGGCAACGGTGCAGAGATGTACATGCCTCAGTGCCAAGTCCTACACCTTAGGAGGGATGTAGGAGAGCGGAGTTACAGCATCAGAGGTAACTATACATATATCAGCTGGGTTATCGCAGCGGATAACTCGGACACACACCTATTAGGGTGCACTTACACAGCCTGCTTTATTGCCTCTCCATCAGGAGATCTCCTCCGCTGACACGCCGCTATCGGTTTCACAATAAAACCTTCAGCAGCAACACTGGCTTAATAAATTGCCGGGCCCTCGCCATCCCTGCTCACCCCTGGACTATTCTGGCCTGTTTGTGCAGCTGCTGAAGAATAACCCAGGAACACAAGGACAGGGGACGTTCTCTGTGTTCGTCTTTAAACAGGAGTGTGTTGTACCTCAAGCACACAGGCAGGTGTGGCACAGGGCTGCTCTGGCACCTTGGAATCACTGATATCAGCTCTCCAGAATGAGTGAAAAGTCCAGACCGCTGTGAGCAGACTTGGTGGAGCTCCAGAGATCTCTATAACATGCCAGCAGCGCACAGGAAGGATGCGATCAACAAAGAACCCATCCAGGTCTGCTGATCTTGGTGTCCTGAAGAAAGCCGGTGGGATTCCGGGGTTAAGGATCACATTCTCCTGAACCTAGAAGCAAAGAAAAAAAACAACCCTCTCTTCAGGAAATTTGGAAAAGTAACGAGTCTCTGAAATGTGTAAACCCAGGAGCCATCAGCTACCAAAAATAGCTGTGTACATGGGAAGATTTTTATTATTATTATTATTATTATTCAGCTTGTTTTAGTTACCACCGCCCCCAAGCGCAGCACATCCAGTCTCTCTGCTCTTAAATCCTGCTCCCGCTTGCCTCCCAGGCAGAACCAGACAGTTCGTTACTCCCGTGGTAACGAGCCCCTCTCCTCCTCAATCCCAACCCTGCCAGTTTCCCTCAACCGCTTCGCAAGGATTACAATAAAATCATAGTGGGGTTTCGGGGGGGGGGAAGTTATTACCAAGCCTACACGGGATCTTCTGAGAGGACAGCGGTCTCCTTGACACGGCGGTTCAAGCGTCCAGGTCACCCAGCCGCCTTCTGGCTCCTGTTCAAGCCCTGCAAAACACCAGACCAGGATGAACCCCAGCAGCTGCAGGCATTGGGCCAGGTTTCATCTCTATTTCTTCTTCTCTTGCCGGCTAAAACTGCCTTCAGATCGCTTTTTGCATGACCGCGAACCCTCACCACCAAATGATCATCCCACAGCTTCTTCCGCCACGTGCATTGGGAAAATAAAGTCATCTCTTCGCTGCTTTGTGACAGCTTCTTCACAGCGGAGGGTATGGGATGTCTGAGAGAAACCAGCCTCCAGCCCTCGCCAGGACCCGCAGGTGACAGTGGCTGTTTCACACGGCTAAATTCAAAAGAGGGGACTGCAACAAGTGCCTGGGCAAGATGTTTCTGTCATTCTCAAAGGGAGGGTCACTGGGGACAGACCATCACCAAAAAGACGAACAATAATATTACCCCGCTATTCCCTCCAGAGGCAAACACCCCGGTACCTCACCCACCATCTCTCACTCTCTTGGGAACGTGCATCAAACCTATTTCCACAGAGAAGTATCACCAAATCGGAGAGACACCACACTGGGTTTCCTTCAGGTGATGCCAATGCCAGATACAACCAGAATCTGGGAAGCGCTTTTAAAAACCAAAGCAAGAGGCATCCCTGTCGCCCATTTCCATGGCATCAAGCGTAAAGTGCCTGTGTTTGCCTCCAGCACCCGTGGTAGCCGTGCCTCCCCGGCCTGCCTGGCAGCTCTCCGCTACCCAGCGCGACTCCCGCCTGCAATTAGCCACAGCCACCAGCCCCCCATCGCCTACAACCAAAGCGTTTCTAAACTAGCACCTTCAGGCGGATCCCGCACAGCTTCCGAGAAGCTCCCGGAAACCCAAGTCCTTCATCATCCACTGTCAGACCTCCCGAGAAGCCTGCTCTGCCTGGGTGCCCACAGAAGCAGCTGTAATGCCGCCACGCAAAGCCACCACCTCCCAGATTGTCCCTGTCTTCTGCTTCCTCCCATTCCTGTCGCCTGCACTGGCACTGTAAAGCTCTCAAGGCAGGGACTAGCAGGTACTGATGCCCCCCCAGCAGGACCAGCTGCTGCAGCATTGCAGACAAACAGCATTACTCAAGTCTTAACTAAAAATCACTATCCTAACGACAGTGCTTCTCCTGTGCTCAGCGTGCTTGCAAAAATCTCCCCCCACCTTGGGTCAGAGCCTTCTGTGGTTCCTCCAGGCGATGCCCTGGAGGGGAACTACTCCCCCGCTGCCACCTCCTCACACCGTGTTCAGGACTCTGCACCCAGGCTCCCCTCTTGTTAATGAAGTCACAGAATCACAGAATTGCAGGGCCCTCTGGAGATCATCCCCTCCAACCCCCTGCCAGAGCAGGGTCACCCAGAGCAGGGGGCACAGGAACGCGTCCAGGCGGGTTTGAATGTCTCCAGAGACGGAGACTCCCCCACCTCTCTGGGCAGCCTGTGCCAGGGCTCTGCCACCCTCACAGCAAAGAAGTTCCTCCTCGTGTCCAGATGGAACTTCCTATGGTCAAGTTTGTGCCCATTCCCCCTTGTCCTGTCCCTGGGCACCACTGAGAAGAGCCTGGCCCCATCCTCCTGACACCCCCCCTTTCAGTATTTACAAGCCTTGATAAGGTCCCCCCTCAGCCGTCTTTTTTCCAGACTGAGGAGACCCAAATCCCTCAGCCTTTCTTCATCAGAGAGCTGTTCCCGTCCCCTCAGCATCTTGGTAGCCCTTTGCTGTCCCCTCTCCAGCAGTTCCCTGTCCCTCTTGACCCGGGGAGCCCAGAACTGGACACAGCGCTCCAGCTGTGCCCTCCCCAGGGCAGAGCAGAGGGGGAGGATGACCTCCCTCCACCTGCTGGCCACACTCTTCTTGATGCCCGCCAGGATGCCATTGGCCTTCTTGGCCACAAGGGCCCATTGCTGGTTCATGGGCATCCCGTTGTCCCCCAGGACTCCCAGGTCTCTTCCCACCGAGCTGCTCCCCAGCAGGTCACCCCCAACCTGTCCTGGTGTGGGGGTTTAATCCTCCCCAGGCGCAGCACCCTGCGCTTGCCCCTGTTGAATTTCCTAAGGTTTCTCTCTGCCCAGCTCTCATTAGCATTTTACAGGCATGTTCCCAGCTAAGCTAGCCAGCAGTACCACCCAGGGAAAGGCTCAGGGAGTTGTACAAGTCAAAGCAGGGATGCTGCTGATTCAAGTACTCTACAGGTACTGCTGCCAGGGTCCCCCAGGAGAGGGGTTTGGTGCCTGTTGGAGACAAACAAACTCCCACTCAGTGCAAGCTGGGTGCTTTGGCCCCCATTCGTGCCTTTTAAAAAGCAAGAGGCTGATCTAATGTGGAGCATCCCAGATTCCTGTCCCACACCATGTGCCTGAACCCCTAGAATAAGCTGATTCCTGCTGGAAGCACTAAGGCTCATTTCAGAGCTGAGACCTCTCCAGCCTCAGCCAGTCTAACCTGGGGACAGATGCTCTGAAGACAAACTGGAAGCGCAAAATCAGGCTCTTTGACACGCTGGGGTTTACAGACTGCTCCGGGACCTGAAATGCCACCCAAAGGAAGGGCAGGGACTCTACTCACAGGGGTGACGAACCTCTGCCAGGCAGACCGTTATGGGGCTGTGGGGCAGCACCCAGTTCCCAGTACAGGCAAGCAGGGCAGAGCACTGCTGGCACCTTCCCGACCAGTTTGGCACCTCCTTCGCCTGGGCACAGCTCTTTCCTTCCACACCAGCACTGGTGAGCTGCCTCTTTTGCCCAGTTGTGACGTTTCCAAGCTTTGCCTCCACAGTGAGACCATTTTTCCAGCCATAAAGCTGCTTTCCCGGGTGCTGCTCTGCAAGATCCCTCCCTTTTCCAAGCCACCTTCCACGCAGGGAGCCAGGGCGCTACATGCCTTTACAACGCCGCGGGTTCGCTTTTGGCATGTAGTAAATACATACGTGTGCGCACGTATTTATTTTGCCGGCCTTGACAGAAAGCCTAGAAACGATTTCTCCCCCAGGTTGCATTTGGTAATTCAGCGCAGCCCTCGCTGCTAATGATTCCAAGCACAAACTCATCCTCCAGCTGCTTTTCTAAATTTGTGCCAGGATCTAACTATGGAAGCCAAGCCTCAAAGACCTGCTATAAATCCCGCCAGCGCTTCCCCCCCCCCCCTCCCCGCCTCCCAAGGACATTATCCGGCATTACCCAAGCTGTGACTCTTCAGCCCAGAAATTTCTCACTGGTAAATAGCCATCTCCACTGAAGAGGAACATTAAATAACATTTCACTGGAGTTCTCTCGCTGCTGCTGAGGCTGCTTAGCAAAGCTCAGGGCCTTTTCCTGCCCAGCAGCTGCAGGTGGCCTCTCCATCAGAGACAAGCGGGTGAGTGGTTAAAGCGATGCTCTGGGCCATCGGTACATTTGCTGTCGTCCTCCTGCCACCATCCTTCACCAAACCCCTCATTCTCAGCAAGCCCCGCGCTGAAGTTTGCTTTCCCCCCCCGCCCCGCACCATCTTGGATTGCAAAGCCCATGGTTTTGCAGGCAAAAAAAAAAACAAAAAAGCAGCGTGGAAATGAACCCTAAAGGCTCAGAGGGGAGAAAAACGGGGACCTGACTCATGACCTTGTGTTCGCAGCGCTGGCAGCCCAGCGGAGGCCCCGGCTTCATCGCAGCGCTGCCTAATTCAGGTGCAACAACCTGAATAAAAACAAAATGTCATTTTCTTTATCTGCTTGACCCCCCCCCGTCAAATTCCTACATGCTCTCTTATTTCTGCTCACCACCCACCTTTCAAATGCCCCTGGCTCCATCCTCCTTGCTAAAAACCTCTTTTGGAAGGAGAGCTCTAGCCCAGAAATGAATCAGGATTTTTTTTTTTTTTTTTTAACAGGATCTTTAGGGATGTGGGATGCATTCACCCCCACAAGCCGGAGAGCTGGCCTTTTCCCAGGGCTCCACAGGACTTGGGCAGGTGGCATTACCACAGCTTCCCTGCGGAGGAATGTTGGCCGAGATATCAAAACCATGAGAATTTACCCCACGGGCTGACCAAGAATGAGCTGCTTCTTGATTGTCAGGAGCTTGCTAAACCTCCTGTGAGGGGAATCGCTGCGGCAGGATAGGGAAGTTTACGGTTCAGCTGTGTTGTGGCTGTCAGCGCTGGAGAGAAGCAGCGACAAGAGAGCACCATGTCTGCTTCTTCCTTCACCAAGCAGCACCTGCAGCCTGCCAGGCTCTCTAGGAAGCGAGAAGGACTGTGAACACCGCGGTGGGATGCGGGCACCGCAGACGCTGCACAGAGGATGCCACCCCTCCCCGTGTTTCTGGCCATCAGGCAGATGCAATTAAAAAAAGCAGCAGCTGGAGCCAGGGCGGTCGGATAATTTCATTAGGCCAAACGCGCGCCCCTTCTCTGCTCACTCCGGAATCTGCGCTCGCTTCTGGAGGCAACTCTTAAAGCAGGGCTGAGGCAGTTGGACGGAACCGGGAGGTTTCACATTAAGGATTCCTCTCTGGCTCCGCTCCTGGCTCCTTTCCCTCTCCTCACACCAGGCTGCAAAGCCGGCCTTCGGTTCTCCAGGACCTCAAAGACCTTTCTAACCCACTTGGCTTTAGCCCAGCTCTGAACTGCCGGAGGGGGAGTCTCTGCTCTCGCCTGGAGACTCGGCTTCCCATGGAGATCCTAATCCTCCTCCTACTATCCGTTAGAGCACGGCGCTCCTCCGCAAAGCCGTGCACAGAGGTGTTGGGATCACAGCCCGTTGGGCAGATGGGATAGGGACCTAGGAACAAAGTGGAGGTTGCTATGATCACCAGTATCCCGGCATAATTATCCTATGGAGAAGTTCCCACTTTTCCCTTGCAGACAGCAGCTCTTTTTTGTTCAAGCCCATGAAGCATCGCAGAGCAGCACGTCCTCCCTCCTTCAAATACAGGTCGTTCAGCGCTTACAGCAGCCGAAAGTCACCGCTGTGCCTTGAGTCTCCAAGATGGTCTTGGTTTTGCAGGGAGTAGGGCAGCCTACCTCCCCGTGGATCTCTCCTCCAGGACCTCTCTGGTGGAGCCCTGCTGTGCCACAGCAAGAGATACACGGCAGTTTTTGGGTTTACGGTGCACCAACACCCTTATGCTTGCCCCAGAAGGACAAACCAGCCCAGTATTGCATCCAGTTGTCCTCTAGGAACTGCCCTGACCACCCAGAACCCATTTCTGATGGGAGAAGAGCAGCAAAACCCAAGGCAATCCTTCCTTGTGCACCTTTGGGTCAAACTACAACACGGGGAAGGAGCAGAAAGAGATAAAAAATTGTAAGCAGCAAGGCTGAAGCAATGGAGCTGTTAGGCAGATGTGCGGCACTGCCAGGGGTGCTGGGTTCCTCTGCAGGCTCATGCCAGGGACCAGAGGCAACATGAGGAAGAGCGAGTATGGACAGCAATTTTCCTAAGACAGGCATAGACAGTTGTGGGGGTTCAGCCTGGAGAAGAGAAGGCTCCGGGGAGACCTTCCAGCCCCTTCCAGGCCCTCAAGGGGCTCCAGGAAAGCTGGGGAGGGACTCTGGATCAGGGAGGGGAGCCATGGGACGAGGGGGAAGGGTTTTCCACTGCAAGAGGGGAGATTTGGATGAGATACTGGGAAGAAATTCTTGGCTGTGAGGGTGGTGAGCCCCTGGCCCAGGTTGCCCAGAGAAGCTGTGGCTGCCCCATCCCTGGAGGGGTTCAAGGCCAGGTTGGACGGGGCTTGGAGCAACCTGGGCTGGTGGGAGGTGTCCCTGCCCAGGGCAGGGGGTGGCACTGGGTGGGCTTTAAGGTCCCTTCCAACCTAAACCTTTCTATGACAGGCAGCGCTGGAAATGCAGCTGCCCAGCTTTGTTGGCCATGCCCAGAGCAGAGATGACGGGTGTGCAGATGTTGAGAGATGGGGTGTTGGGAGCACCCTGAGCCCCAGCCATGCACCTCAGTGCTATAATTTAAGCTATTTTGTCCTGGAAGTCTCTAGTTCAGTACCCACGTCATCAGCCAAAACAGCAGCCATCAAATCAACACATGCCACAGCTCCGGATGCAAATCTCCAAAGCCTCTTCCCTAAGAATTACTATTTAATCTTTACCCTGCAGCCAGCAGCCCGGTGGGTCGGAGCCCAGGTGTGCTGGGGACATAAGTGCCAATCCTTGTTCCCTTCCAAAAAACCCGGCGCAGGCTGAGGAGGCAGCACATGGATCAGGGTGAAGGCGAAAGAGAAGGAACTGGAAAAGATCAGGCTGGAAAGAAATAGCCAGCAGGCAAGCGCAGAAACCAGAGCCCGCCCAGAACGTGAGCAAACACAGAGCCTGTCAAAACACGAACGCGGCCGTGTCCCCTGCGTGGGAGGCCATCGTGTTCCTAGGTAAGGAGGCTGCGCAGCAGTGACAGGCAAGAGGGATGATCCAGAGAGCCAAACGCAGGCGAAAAGGGAAAGGAGAGAGGGTCTGACAGTCAGGATCTGCTTCAGACACTTAATGAAGGAGAAAAGGACGAACGGTTGCTAAGGGAAATGGGACAGATGGCTGGCACAGAGAACTTGCTGACTCTTGGAGACTTAAAACTCTTTTTTTTTGGGGGGGGGGGGGTGGCAGAGGAGAGCAGGCAAATACGCAGCAGCAAAAGCGAGGAGATGACCAGTTGCCCCTTTTCCCTCGCCCCCCCCCACCTCCAAGTGTCAGGGTAGATCATCTCAGAATGGAAAAGGTCACGCAAGCAGCAGGAGACAAGATGCACTTGCACTTCTGCTCATCAAGAGCTCTCCCCCCAGCACCGCCAGCCCTTCATCCCCGCTCCTCTTCACCGGAGGCCGCAGACACCGGCATCATCCCCACGCTCCTGGGCTGGGAATGCCACGGGCAAGTCACAGCACTGTCACACAACAGCAGGCCTGGGGACAGGACCGGGCAAAGTCACAGCTCCAAGAGAGAGGAAAGCCAAGGGGATGCTGGCTCTGGAGATCAAGCTGTCTGTAAAATACCACAGCTCCTGGACATGCTGTCTCTGAGATACATTTACACCTCTCCCTGACATTTAAAACCATCTGAGCCTTTTGGCTTCTGCTGCTGTCATCCCTGTGCCAGGTCTTTTCTGGCTCTAAAAGTCTCCAACTTGATTTCCCTGCAAAGACAGCCCTTCCCAACAGGTCTCAAACCGCAGTGGCGGGGCAAGGGCGGGAGTTTCGGCTCCCATGGCATTTTGCTGGGGGTGGGAGAGCTGCCAAGAGCCTGTCAAACCCTGACGGCCATAAACAAGTCTCTGAAGGGAAGAGCTGAAAAGGAAAAAAAAAAAAAAACCCACAAAAAAACAAAAAACCTTGGCAGCAAAGGCGGCAGAGCTCAAACTGAGACACGCACCACTGTGTGGTGCCGAACACAGCAGCTCTGTGCTGGGATTTGTGGGGCGCGAGGTCTAACGGGTAGAGCCGTGGGTTTGGGGAAACCTCTGTTCTCCTGGGGCTGGACCAGGCTGCCTCCTGTCACCGCCTCCCACACCCCCAGGGTGTAATCCAGAGGGATTTGTGAAGCGAGGCAGGGCTCTGGGGGGCAGCAATCGTGACTCCGCCACCCCGACTGCTGTCACAGGAGCCTCTCGGACTTGAAATCACCCCAGAAAGTCCAGGAGGAGCTGCAGATCAGCAAGCTGCCCATATGGGACCCTCACCAGGCACTTGTTCCCAGCAAACACACATCCATGCACGAGCACACACGCAGCCCTGGGGGGATTCCTGAGCAGCAGGGACAAGATCAGCCACTTCCCAGCACTGCTCCGCTCCTGCTGCCAAGAGGAAGAGGGAGAACTTGCTCTGGAGGAGGAAGAATTTGCTCTGGCCACGTCGGCAGCACACAGCTCCATCCACAGAGCACCTCCGCATCCCAACCGTGGGGACCCGCAGCTGCCTCAGGAGGCACAGCTGGAGCCAGCATTACGGAAAACATCCTCGGATATTTCAAGGCAGCTGATGCTCAGCAGAAGGAGGATGCACCGCTGGCAGGGCAGGACATGCCACCATCCTGCTGTGGCTTTGCTTTGGGCCACCATGGATTACCAGAGAATATGAGGATAGGTGCAAGTGCCAGCACGGAGCCGCTCGCCCAGACCGTTCAAGCTGACTTGTGTAGGCAGCTACATCTTGGAGCTACGTTCAAAGAAGCTGCACATAGCAGCAGCTACCATATTGCGTGCCAAACTGCCATGGCTGCTGTTGAGATAAACCCACACAAACAAACAGATGCTTAGACAAGCCAAGAAGATATAATACATCAGCCCCGCTCGCATGCCACGGGCTGTCCGCAGGCTGGCCGCTCTCCAGCTTGTCCTCTCCTAGCGGTCCTGTCGGGAAGGAGAAGCCATCAGCACATCTCGTCCCCGTACATCAGGGCGACAGGGGGGGTTGCCAGGAGCACACACACAGCCCCCGCCTGTTGTGCCTGTGTGACAGCAGCTCAAATTCAAGTCCAGGCAGGCAGCAGCGAGTGGGAATGCCCAGGGCTTGGGTGGTAGAGCTTGGAGAGGAGCATCAGCAAACAGACACAGGGACCAAAGCAGCCTGCTTCGCTTGTGGGCCACGCTGTCACTGAAGGCCACCACCGTGCTTGGCCTCCACGTCGGCAAACCCACCCTGGGACACTAACACAGCACCTCTCACCGGCAGAAAACTGCTTTAAAAGTAAGTATTTCGGAAGACCCTGGGAGAGCCTAGGTGTAGGTGGCTGGGAATTCAGGCACCTCTGGAGCTCAAAAGTGTTTTTTCCAAATCCTCCCTCCTCACCTTACAACCGCCAAGATAGAAGGACATGAACAAAAGTAAATGCGTTAAAAAAAAAAAAAAGGATGCTGTCCCAAGCCTTTGGCTTTCCTCTGCCCATGAACCCAGAGCCTCCCCCTGCCTCCGCAAGGACTTCAGTGTCCTCTGTCCCTTCTGCCTCCGGCTCAGCCCCACCGGCTGCCTGGGTGCTGATGGGGGCACACCTTCCCCTTCCCCTCCTGCACTGCGGCGGGCAGCGAACCCCCCTCTTTCGGGGCAGAGGGACAAGCGGTTGTGCTCTGTCTACCTCTGGCGGGCACGGGGCCAGGGACACGCGGGCGTCACAGCTGCCCAGCTGTTGGCACAGCAACCCCAACTGCGACAGGGCCGTCCTGCAAATGAGCTTGGCAAGACCTTAAGAGCCTGATTTTCAAAATTAGGCTGAGGTAATTACTCATCCTAAAAGCACCGGCCTCAGCTGCTCGTGGTGATACCAATTACACCCCAGCACCACACGGTCGTTCCTGCTGTTGCTGACGGGTCACCCGAGTGCACTGGTACTACAGCCATCCGACAAGGCATGGAGCACGGCACAGGCACCGCTGGCCTCACGCGGCACAGCCCGGTGCTGGCTCTTCCCAAGGTCCTTTCAGCAGAGTTTTGATGCCACCGGCTTGGGGATTGGCACAGGCACAAGGTGACGCTGCACAGAGCTGCTCGAGCTGCTGCTGGGACAGCCCCCACCACGATGCTGAGGTGCGGACACGCTCCAGACGCAAGACCCCCAGGGTCCGCACCCCAAAGCGGTCACGCAACGGGGGGAACTGGGGCAGGCAGCTCCTGGGGATCACACCACCGATGTAGCCCTGCAAAGCGGAGCTTTAACAGTCTCTCCTTGAAACGTTGGGGTTTTTTTTTGCCTGGTCACCAGCCCGGTTATCAGCGACACTGACTCATCCTCAGGAGTGCTCTCGCTGCCGGTTGCACTCCAGATCCTATCAGCCAGCGATCCCCACTCATCTCCTTGCCTTCTCTCTGCCATACGCTCCCAGCCCATGGAGGAGCATCACCAGCTCTACCAGCCAGCTGCTTCTCCTAGCCAGAGGCTGGCTGGGCCACCAGCAGCGTGTCCTCAAAGCCACAAGCACCCAGAGCCCTCCCAGAGTCAGGGAAGCAGCTTTCTGATGGGAGGGACACAATTTCCTTACAGTGACATTACAGCAGGGCTCGGGCCAGCCCAGGACCACGATTTGGGGTTCAGCCACAAAAAAATGGCATCAAATAAAAGCAAGAAAAGGTTTTATAGCAACACAGATGAGTTTAACACCCAACAGCCAGGTCACGAGCAGCTCAACCAGAAAAGGCCAGGGCTGTGCTGGTGCCCCCGGGCAGAGTCACAGCCAGGCAGTGATAAAGGGGGGAAAAGTTATTTGGGATGAAGTTGGAGGCAAAACCCTGGTCCATCCACAGGGCCATGCGCTCTAGCCAGGCTTCAGGAGGTAACTCACCCTCCTCCGATGCTCCAGAGCCCCATGTTGCAGCCAGGCCTTCAGCCACAGCAATGACCCTGAGACTGTGCTGCTCTCTTCCTAAAGAGGCTCTGCCTGCCTTGATTGCTCTTTTATCGGGGCCCGTGTTATCACTCATCTGCTCCAGGTGGGAGGGCTTGATGCCCAGCACCTGGGCAAACTGGTGTGGGCAGCTGGGGCTCAGTCCTGCCTCCAGTTCACCGAGGGAAGCCCCAAGCCAAGGGCGATTTGAGGATGCTGGAGCCCGTGCTCAGCCTGGACGCACGCGAGCCTCCCCGCTGTCTGTCCGTCCGTCCATCCCTGACAACGCCGTGCCTTCCCTCCCCTCAACTGGCCAGCCTGGCGTTACCTCCCCACCTTTCAGCTTGCACCCATTTCCTTGGGATAATGGGCCCAGTTGTCTTTCCCTCCCACCCAGGGGTTTCCAAATCCCCTCCTCCTCAGGGCAGAGGCCGATTTGCACGCCCCGGCCCCGCGTAGGTGCAATGCGGAGATGGAGGCAGCTAATGAGGGAGCTCATTTAGCCGCTCACATCCGTGACCTAGATATGCTGGCGTGCTCTGCTCCCCTGCCTCGGCGCCTCTGTAATCCGAGGAGGGGCACGAGTGGGATTTCTTTGGGGGGGAAAAGGGCCAGCCCCTCTCCCTCCCGAGCCTGGACCTGCAGGGTCCCCCATCCCTGTCCCCTCTTCCCGGGGGGGTGCTGTTCATGCTCCCTGCTGTGCTCTCTGCTTGGTAGCCCTCCCTGAACCCACAGCAGGGGGGCTGCAGCGTGGGGCTGCCACCCCACAGCAGCCCCGAGGGAAGGGCTAGCCAGGCTCTGCTCCTGCCCAAATCCCTTCTTCCCACTGGGAAATGATCCCAGGGGAAAGAGGGGCCGTGGCTGCTGGCAGCCACCCCGTCCCACTGTCCAACCCTGCTCCAGGAGGGGGACGAAGCCATCGGGGACCAGCCTGACCTCCCTGCGAGGAACAGGGGCTTGGGGCAGCAAGGAGCAAAGAGAAAGGGGTGGCTGCGGTGGAATATTCCAGCACGGCCAGCCTCACCTCCTCGTCTTTGCCTGCTACTTTTTAAAGCCCGTTTCCCTCGGGACGACGCAGCTAATTTCGCCAGAGGTCAGTCTCCCTGGGTCAGCGCTGAGGAAGGATGCAAATGGGCCAGCTTGCTATAAAAAGCGCCTCGCAGCTGCCTTTTTTTTTTTTTTTTTTTGCAGCCAGGTATTGATTTTTCCTTGTGTATCTATAACTGGAGGGTACAGGGTGTGGGAGGGGCGGCTCTGCCCACGGGGGATCTGGCCGCCCCTTTCCCAGGCGAGCCATGGAGCAGAGCCGGGTGCGATCCCGTCAGCAGCACATCCCACTTGCGTCGGCTGGAAAGGGTGATGGGAGGAGGTGGAGCCCCACCATGGGGTCCCAGCACCCAAAACCACCCCGATCCCACTCTACTCCTCTCCCCTTGCTGCCAGCCATGCCTGCGACACTGCCAGACCCTGCTGCATCCATGGGGGACCGGCAAGGAGGAATTCCTGTAGCTGGTGCTGGGAATATGCACTTCAGGGGCATTTCTCATGGAGCAGCAACAACCTGCCGGGATGGGGACACAAAGCATTCCGCACAACCCCTCCGGGCATCCCCACAGTGCAGGGAAAGGGGCACAGCCCTCCGCAAACGCGACCGCCCGCTGCCCTGAGGGTCCGGGTTGTTCCCGTTCCTCCTCTCCCCCTCTTATTTTAAATACCTTTGCCAGCAAGGGGGAAAAAAAAAAAAAAAAAAAAAAAGAAATTGCTGCTCGCAGCAGAAGTGATTTTCCACTCGCAGCGCTCCTGCCGTGCTCCCCGCACTCCTACCCAGCCAGGGACAGTGGCCTCAAATCATATTTCATGGATTAACTTAATGCTTTCCTGGAAGCAGGCAGAAACCCTACCCCGCTGCCGCACCGGGCTCTCTCGGGGTGGCTGGTGGCTCTGCGCAGAGAGTGGCCCACGCTGGCCGGGTCCC
Source organism: Larus michahellis (assembly GCF_964199755.1). Classification (NCBI taxonomy): domain Eukaryota; kingdom Metazoa; phylum Chordata; class Aves; order Charadriiformes; family Laridae; genus Larus; species Larus michahellis. Next base: position 92,726,375 of record NC_133899.1, on the reverse strand, counting down.
CGTGGGAAAGCGAGCCAGGGATGTGGCCGTGGTCCCATCCCGGGTGGCTGCGGGGCCAGCTCCATCCCTGTGCCGGGGTCCCCGTCACCCCGCGTTTCCCGGGGCGGTGACCCCGCGGGGTGGGAGAGAAGCACCGGGCCGTGACCCCACGTCCCGCCGCCGCCGCCTCGCACCTCGGCCCGGCCCCGGGGCTCTGACGGCGGCCGCTGCCGGTGCCCGGTAGTTCTCCACGGGAGCCACGAGGAGGAGCTTTCAGACCGCACCGCCGCCCGGGGCTCCCGGCGCATCCCGGGGCTCCCGGAGCATCCCAGAGCTCCCTCCATTCCCAGGGCTCCCGGTGCTCCCAGAGCATCTCAGAGCTCCCCCTGTTCCCAGGGCTCCCGGTGCTCCCAGAGCATCCCGGTGTTCCTTGTGCATCCCAGAGCTCCCCCTGTTCCCAGGGCTCCCGGTGCTCCCAGAGCATCCCGGTGCTCCTTGTGCATCCCAGAGCTCCCTCCCTTCCTAGGGATCTCGATGCTTCCAGTTCATCCTGGTGCTCCTGTTGCATCCCAGAGCTCCCTCCATTCCTGGTGATCCCAATGCTTCCAGTTCATCCTGGTGCTCCTGTTGCATCCCAGAGCTCCCTCCATTCCCGGTGATCCCAATGCTTCCAGTTCATCCTGGTGCTCCTGTTGCATCCCAGAGCTCCCTCCCTTCCCAGGGCTCCCAGTGCTCCTTGAGCATCCCAGAGCTCCCTCCATTCCCAGGGCTCCCAGTACTCCCAGAGCACCCTGGTGCTCCAGTTGCATCCCAGAACTCCCTCCATTCCCAGTGCTCCCAGTGCTCCCAGAGCATCTCCATGCTCCTGTTGCATCCCAGAACTTCCTCCATTCCCAGGGCTCCCAGTGCTCCTGGAGCATCCCACAGCTCCCTCCATTCCCAGGGCTCCCGGTGCTCCCAGAGCATCTCGGTGCTCCTGTTGCAGCCCAGAGCTCCCTCCATTCCCAGAGCTCCCAGTGCTCCTGGAGCATCCCACAGCTCTCTCCATTCCCAGGGCTCCCGGTGCTCCCAGAGCATCTCGGTGCTCCTGTTGCATCCCAGAGCTCCCTCCATTCCCAGAGCTCCCAGTGCTCCTGGAGCATCCCAGAGCTCCCTCTGTTCACAGGGCTTCTGGAGCATCCCTGTGCTCCCAGTGATCCCGATGCTCCCAGTGCATCCTGGTGCTCCTGTTACCACCCCGGGGTTTCCTCCCTTCCCAGGACTCCTGGTGCTCCCAGAGCATCTTGGTGTTCCTGTTGCATCCCACAGCTTGCTCTGTTCCCAGGGCTCCCAGTGCTCCTGTTGCATCCCAGAGCTCCCTCCATTCCCAGAGCTCCCAGTGCTCCTGGAGCATCCCAGAGCTCCTTCTGTTCACAGGGCTTCTGGAGCATCCCTGTGCTCCCAGTGATCCCGATGCTTCCAGTGCGTCCTGGTGCTCCTGTTGCATCCCAGAGCTTCCTCCCTTCCCAGGACTCCCGGTGCTCCCAGAGCATCTTGGTGGTCCTGTTGCATCCCACAGCTCCCCCTGTTCCCAGGGCTCCCAGTCCTCCTGGAGCATCCCAGAACTCCCTCTGTTCCCAGTGCACCTGTTGCATCCCAGAGCTCCTGCTGTTCACAGTGCTCCTGATGCTCCCAGCGCATCCCGGTGTTGCATCCCACAGCTCCCTCTGTTCCCAGGACTCCCAGTGCTCCTGGTGCATCCCTGTGCTCCCAGGGATCTTGACGCTCCCAGTGCATCCCAGTACTCCTGTTGCTCACAGTGCATCCTGGGGTTCCTCATGCTCCCGTCACATCCCGGTGCTCCCGGTGCTCCCAGTTCACCTCAGCCCTTCACACCCATCCCCAGGGCTGCGCTCTGGGAATGCTGAAAGGGGTCAAGGCTGCAGCGCCCTGGGGGTGGCAGGAGCTCTGTCCCCAGCCCCGCTCTCACATCTCCTCCTGTGCCATCCTACGGGAAGCCACCCAGGAAGGGCTGGATTCACGTTGGAGCTTTACTGGACCCCCCCCAGGTGCTGCTCAGGCTCCTGCCTTGTGGAAGGTCCCCCATGGGGTCCCCCATGGCTGTGTGGCTCGATAGCGGCGATCGGGGGACGTCACCGCTGAGAGCATGAGCAAAAGAGACGTGGGAGCAGCCCCAAGATGGGCACCTGCGGCCACACTCATGTCCAGTCCCACCACCATGGTCCTCCCTGTGCACACGGGAACTGGAGGTGGATGTTGCGCTGCTGGGAAAGGGCTGCGTGGACTTTTCCTCTGCTCTCGGAGAGAGTTATTCGCAGCAGCCCTCCACCATAGAATCATAGAATGGACAGAGTTGGGAGAGACCTTGAAGACCATGCAGTGCCACCCCCTGCCCTGGGCAGGGACACCTCCCACCAGCCCAGGTTGCTCCAAGCCCCGGCCAACCTGGCCTTGAACCCCTCCAGGGATGGGGCAGCCACAGCTTCTCTGGGCAACCTGGGCCAGGGGCTCACCACCCTCACAGCAAAGAATTTCTCCCTCTGATCTCATCTAAATCTCCCCTCTTGCAGTGGAAAACCCTTCCCCCTCGTCCCACAGCTCCCCTCCCTGATCCAGAGTCCCTCCCCAGCTTTCCTGGAGCCCCTTGAGGGACTGGCAGGGGCTGGAAGGTCTCCCCGGAGCCTTCTCTTCTCCAGGCTGAACCCCCCCAGCTCTCTCAGCCTGTCCTCCCAGCAGAGGGGCTCCAGCCCTCCCAGCATCTCCGGGGCCTCCTCTGGCCCCGCTCCAACAGCTCCGTGTCCTTCTTGTGCTGAGGACTCCTTGTGCAGAATCCCCCCCCTCGCCCTGCTGGCCACACTTCTTTTGATGCAGCCCAGGCCGCGGGGGGCTTTCTGGGCTACCAGCGCACATTGCCAGCTTCTGTTGAGCTTCTCATCCACCAGCACCCCCAAGTCCTTCTCCTCGGGGCTGCTCTCCATCCATTCTCCGCCCAGCCTGGATTTGTGCCTGGGATTGCCCTGACCCAGCTTCATCCTCACTGCGGCTCTGCACGGCTGCCCAAACCCTGCGCTCTGCCCGGCGCGGAGGACGGGACACCCCATCACAGAGCTGAGCGGCCACAGCCCCCTGCACCCCCCCTGCTGCCCCATGGCTGGGAGTGTCCTCCCCATGGCACCCCTCCGGGGCCGGTGGCAGGGAACACGATGGCAGCCCCTGCACCGGCGGCCGGGGGTGTCTGATTCCTCCCTGACACCGCCGATAAAACCTTTCTAAATGCGGCACCCGGCGCCGGGGGGGTGGGAGGGAGGATTTGCGTCAGCGGGTGACACTCAGCCGCGGAGGGGGACTCCGTCGGGGGAAGCAGGAGCGGTTGAGTCACGCAGGGAGAAGTTCCCCGAGGCGGGACGGGGCCCACGACGGTCCCTGAGGGGTGGGAGACCTGCCATGCCAGCCTGCTACGTGCAGAGAGGATGAGGATGGCAGGAAGGGGGAGAGGAGCCTTTTGCAGTGCCCCCCCCCCCCCCCAACCGAGGCATTTGCCAGCTCCTGGCAGTGGCACGGGAGGTGCCAGGCTGGGACCGTGTGCTGCCAGAAGGGCTGAGCTCGGCCCCAGTGCTCCCCCCTGCCCCATCCAGCGGGAACAACCTGCCCTGGGCTGTGTTTCCGCTGGCCGGGAGGGAGCAGGGGCTCACTCACACTTGGAACCCCCAAACAGCAGTAGCCGGCGGAGACACCCCACTTGGATGCTCCTCAGAGGGACACTTTAGCCATCTCATCCCATCCTACCATCCCATCCCATCCTCTCCCATCTCTTCCCACCCCATTCAGTCCCATCCCTTCACTTCCCATCCCATCCTACCCCATCCTGTCCCGTCCCGTCCCGTCCCATCCCATCCCCATCCTATCCTATCTCATCCCGTCCCATTCCCTTCCATCCCTTCCCATCGCAACCCATCTAATCCCAACTCATCCCATCCTCTCCCATCTCTTCTCATCCCATCCCATTCCATCTCATCCCCATCCCATTCTATCCCATCCCATTCCTTCCCATCCCATCCTCTCCCATCCCATTCCTTCCTATCCCTTCCTATCCCATCCCATTCTGTCCCCATCCTATCCCCATCCTATCCCATCCCATCCCAACCCATCCCCTTCCCTTCCATCCCATCCCACCACAACCCATCCCATCCCACCCAATCCCCATCCCATTCCTTCCCATCCCTTCCCATCCCAATCCCACCCCATATCCCATCCCACCCCATATCCCATCCCATACCTTACCCACTCCCATCCCGCCGTGTGCCAGGAGGGATTTCTTCTGAGCGAGTGGAGAACCCAGCCCCAAGGCCGGCCCTGCCCAAGGAGGGAGAAACCCCCCTCTCTGTTGAGGACGAGCTGCCACTAACGAGGGCAGGACACAAGAGAGCCCAATTAAGTGCTGGTGCTGCCCCTGCTCATGCAGATCCGAGCCTGAAATGCCTTCCATGCGTGGAGTCGGGAGCCCAGAGATCGGGAAAAGGCAAATCCTTGTGCTGCTCTAATCCATCCCGCACCCTCCTCCAGCTTCGTGATACCACCCCTAATTGACAAGGTCACGGACCCTTCTGCTGCCACCCCCCCACGGGGACAACCCTGGAGCCTGGGGGATGCCAGGACCCCCCCAGCTCCTCCCCAGCTCTCGGAGGGGACCCGGGGAGAGCGGCAGGCGCTGCTCAAGTGCTGCAAATCCACATTTAGGCGATGAAACGGCCCGTTCCCAAAATACGCTCGAGGCTCCCGCATCCAGATGAAGGCAGCAGGTGCTGGGCAGGAGGATGCTGCCTTTTAAAGCCTCTCCGGGAATTCAGGCAGCCGGCTGCGCCGTGGAGCAGGTCCCGCACCATCCGCACGGGGCTAAGGGGCTCGGTCACGGAGGTGCCGTGAGCGGGTTTGTCCGCCCGGTGCTCCCCGCCGCGTCGGGAATTGCTTTCCTGCGCTGCGCTGGAGCACCGGGAGAGGCCCATCTGGCGCTCCCGGTGCCAGCTGAGCCGTGGGGCGATGGAGAGCGCGACGCACGCCAGAGGGACCCGGTGTTGGACATCTGCTGCCAGCCTCGGGGCCCGCGGTGGCAGGAAAGGCGGGGGGGGAACACACGACACCAGTATCAGGCAGCAGCGCGTGATACTGGAACCCGCAGGCTGCCGAAAGCACGCAGGGCGTTAACGGCCCCGACATCTGCCGGCAAGTGGCTCGGCTGCTGGCACGGCACGGGAGATGCTGTGACCCATCCCTGCCCGGTGGGTCGCGTTCCCGGGGCGGACGGTGCGTTCGGATGAGGGCTGAGAGCCAGGGAACGGGTGCGGAGCAGAGCCAGACTGTCCCGGGGAGCCTTCTCCAGCGTCCCCCTCCCCGGCTGCAGGACACAAAGCCTCCCACCAGGCAAAATCAGGTGGCAGAAGCTCTAGGGATGGCGGCGGGGAGGAATCGGATGGGATGAGGGCTGCTGGCTTAGCTCTGCTGCTGTCCCCAGAGCGGAGGGGACAGGGTGAAACCTCTGTCCCCGCTGCTAGGTTGGAATTGAGATGGAAGCCAAGGATGGAGAGCGCTGGTCCAGGGGGTGGCAGGGAGCAGGAGAGCTTGGAGGGCTGGGGGACAGTGGCACAACCCCTCCTGGGGTCTGTCACAGGCGGGACAGGGCGCGTCCGTCCCGGGCCAGGTCTGCAGGAGTGACGGATGGCTGCTTGGGGACACGCGCGGGACAAGCGAGGCTGCCAGGCGGTGCGAGGGCTCCCATGGGTCCCTGGAGCCCGAGGAGCCCCTGGGTGAGCCCGGTCCCTGCCCGTCGCCACGGCCCCCACCGCCCAGCCAGGCACGAGAGGTTATTACCACGTCCTGAAGCGTCCGCTTCCCCGGGATGGCTGTGAGCGTGGTCATTACCATGTAATAACTGCTAATCCCCTCATTACCAGTTATCTCTGCTCACTAGCTGCTCAGCCGCCATGCAAAGCCACGTCCCCCCGCTCCTCCTCCTCCTCCTCCTCCTCCCTCTGCCCCAGGGGCCGCGGGCAGAGACCGGTCCCAAGCCCAGCGTGGCCATGGTTGCCTCTGCCAGTGCCGTCACCCATCCCACGGAGGGACGAGACCGTCAGGTCCTCTCCTCGAGCGCAGACACCCCCTCTGTCCCCTCCCAGCCCCAGCTGTCCTTGGGCTCCCCCCACTCCATCTCCTGCCACCCCTCTGTCCCCTCCAAGCCCCGACTATCCTTGGATTCCCCCCTCTCTCTATCTCCTTTTGTCCCTTCCCAGCCCCAACTGCCCTTGGGCTCCCCCCTCTCCATCTCCTGCCACCTCCTTTGTCCCCTCCAAGCCCCAACTGTCCTTGGATTCCCCCCCCTCCATCTCCTGCCACACTTTCTGTCCCCTCCCAGCCCCAACTATCCTTGGATTCTCCCTGCTCCATCTCCTGCCACCCCTTTGTCCCCTCCAAGCCATGGCTGCCCTTGGGCTCCCCCGTCTCCATCTTCCACCTCCTTTGTCCCCTCCCAGCCCCCACTGTCCCTGCCCCCCCACCCCCCCTTTCCAGCTCCTCTCGCTGCCCACAGCTGGTTTGGATGCCGGTGGCAAATCTCGGTGCTTCCAAATCCCCCCGGGACCTCTGGCATCCCCACGGCCCCCTGGAACCCCCACTCCCGCCTGCCCCCCTCCCAGGCTGGCGCTGGCTGACGCAGGCGGTGGCATCTCGGGCTGCCTGGGATGGGGCCGGGTTCTTAATGCGAGCGCCCTGGGCCCTGGAAGCGACCGCCGGGCTGGGAGGTGCGGAGCTGCCCTGCCCTGCGCTCCCCCATCTCCTTCAGCACTGATTACCTTTCAGGAGGCAATTAGAGGGGTTTGGCACAACCTGTTCTTAATAAACCCGCGTCGCTCGCCGGCTATCAGAAACCTTTCTCCTGAGCGCTCGCATTAGTGAGTCTGCAGATGGTTATTTTTCGCCAGGGCGGGACGTCCAGCTCATTTCCCACCTTTGCTCTTTCTGGAGCTTCCCTTCCCTCTATCCTCCCCGCTCCCCACTTCTCCCTGCCCCCGGGGGGACCTGGCTTTTTTTGGATCCCTCAGGGGCAGGTGCCGGAGGATTTTCCTGCCAGCCCTCGCAGGGACACCGGCTGGCTCGGACTTTGCTCCGACACCTGCAGCAAAAGGGAGATGTTTGGTTTACAAGCGGATGTGGCAGCGCTCGGCCACGCATCACCGCCCCAGCCCCGCGCCGGCGCCTTCCTGCGGCTCCTCCGGCTACTGGCTTGGCGTGAAATTCCCCCAGGTTCTACCCCGCCGCCTCCCCGCTTCACGGCTTGCCCTGAGCCCTTTCCGCAGCTGGAATCAACCCTTAGGGATCTGCCGGTGCCACGTACGCCGTCCCCCCGAGCTGATGGGGTGCTCCGGGGTATCCTCCGGTGGGGGGGGCAGGTTTTGATGGCCAAGCCCTCGTGAGCGGTGCCCGCCGGGGGATGGATTCCAGCTGCAGATTTGGGCATGGGGAGGGCTGTCTGTTGGCATGGCACGTGGCGACAAACAGAGAGAGAAAGGGCCAGGCTCCCCTGCCTCTTGGGAAAGGGACCTCGGGCACAAATTACCCCTCCGAGGTGGCAGGGAAAGGCAGTGGTGGCATCGAGCCCCCACCTGGGTGCTGCTGGGGAACGTGCCTGGGCAGCCAGGCTGTCCCTCCTCTCCCTCTCAGAGCTGCTGGGGACCTGGGACGCTGCGTCCCGGCCAGCCTCTGCTTTGGGGACAGGCTGGTCCCCGCTCCTGGGTGGCTGTCCTTGGCAGGACAGGGCTCCGCTAGGCACCAGAGCTGAGCCAGACCCCGTGGCTCTGGGGACAGTCCCTGATCCCACCCGGGGACAGCAAAGCCAAGCCCGTCCCTCCCCTGGGACTCTGGTCTTTCCGGATGGGGTCTTCTCCGGAGGGGCTTTTTCTTCTCTGGGCTACTTCTGCCCACCCTGCTGCTGCCTTCAAAAGAGGTTTTTGTGATGCCCAGGGCTTCATCAGCGCTGCTGGAGCATCTCAGGAGGCTTTGGAAGGAGGCGACGGGTCCAAGGGCTGCCCAGATGCAGGAGAGAGCCGGGGAGCTGCTGCTGCCGCTCAGGGTGATGAGTCCAACAGCGGTTTCTCTCTCTGGCCCTTTTATCTCTCTCTCTGATTTTCAGGCAGATCTTTCATTTTTATATCTCTCTCGGGTTTTTCCGGCAGGTCGGCCGGACCCCGGCGACCCGGCTCCTGCCTTTGCAGCCCCAGGAAGGGAAATTGCCCATCACCCCCGGCCAGCCCCGCCGGCTCCGGTCCATCAGCCGCCGCTCTTGCAGGGATGATTTATTCCTAATGGTGCCGTTACTCGGCAGAACCTGCCTGCCTCTTCTACCCACCAAAGAAAAAAAAAAAACAACAACAAAAAAAAAAAACAACCAAAAAACCAACAACAAACCCCAGCGATGTACTTTAGGAACTCCTGATGAGACTAATAGCATGCCTAATAGAGGTCACCGTTCATTACGGAGCCATGTACCGCATATCGTACGAACATCGGGAAGGCGGAGAGCTGTTGTTGGGGACGCAGCGTGAGCTCTCCGGACCACCTCGGCGTCGCGGGAGCACTTTACAGGTGCGGAAGGGGGGGGGCAGGAAGGGCAGCGGTTGTGGTTCTGCCCCGGCCCCAAGAGCAGCGTCTTCATCCAGCGCTGCCTTTCCCGGCCATCCACCTCCAAACCCTTCCAGCATTCCGGAAAAATAGATGCCCTGAGGCCAGGCCTGAAGGTCTCGGAAAGCAACGGGAGGGAGGATGGGGATTCAACAGGCTTTGGGTGGGGGAAAAAGCAACGAGCGGGGCCCGATGCTGCTGCAAACCTCTCCCCGGGTGTCTGTCCCCTGAGCCCGGCACGGCTCGTCCCCCGGGAGCAGCCGGCACTGCCACCGCAGACACCCCCGCGGGGCTCCCTGTGCTCCGCTGCCACCGCTCCCGGCTCCCCTGGGGACCAGCATCCCAGGCGCTGGGAGCCCACAGCGCTCCCAAACCGGGACCCAGCCGGTGGGTGCCAGCCCTCCCCGTCAGGATCCAAAGGCGCAGTGGCCACCCCCGGGGGACTCTGGGAGCCACCGGCGCCCGGACGCCACCGCGGTGCCCAGCTCTGCCGACCGGCCGGGCAGCGGGGACCTGCTGAGTCAGGAGCCAGCGCTTCTTCATCGATCGAAACCTGATTCCAAACCCAGGGCCGAGAAGATGCGGCTGCTGCATCGCTCTCCCTGTCCCCGATCCCCGGGAGGGATGCTGGCATCGGCCGGGATTTTCCAGCAGCTCCCGGTCCCGGGTGCAGGGGTGAGAGGCGCTGGGTGACCACACGTCCTTCGTTTCAGGCTGGGTGCTCCAGCAATCATCTATCCCTTTATTTAACGGCACCTCAAAGGAGAGGAGGCATTGCCCGAGGAGGGGAAAAGGTCCGGCTGTGGAGAAGGATCCCGGCACAACCCGGCTTTTGGCTCCCTGCTGCCAGAAAGGGCAAGCGTGGTCTTGAGGCAGTTGCCCCAAGTTGTCTGCAGGGTTTTGGAGGGCAGGATTCGTGCAGCCCTGGACGTTCCTGGGGCACCGCCGCATCCAGAGGGTCTCCCCGCATTCCGGGGGAGCCACGGGCTGGGGGCCAGCGGGGAGGATCACCCGGCCCCATTGGGGCGGACTCGGTGCCCGTCTCACCTGCTGAGCAGCTGCTCCCGGCGATGCCGCGGGCAAAGTCCAAACCGCAAGCTTCATCCTCCACCTGCCGCCTTTCCCTCGCTTTCCTCAGGCTTTACAGCTGCCCCGGCGATGCCGAGGGACTGGGAGCCCTCCGCCTTACACCGGCAGCAGCCAGGCTGGCCATCCCTCTGGTGCCAAGCGCCATCCCCGTGGTGCCAAGTCCCATCCCTGTGGTGCCAACTGCCATCCCTGTGGTGACAAGTCCCATCCCCATGGTGCAAGCGCAATCCCTGTGGTGACAAGGGCCATCCCTGTGGTGCCAAGGGCCAACCCCATGGTGCCAAGTCCCATCCCTGTGGTGCCAAGCATCATCCCCATGGTGACAAGGGCCATCCACATAGTGCCAGGTGCCATCCCTGTGGTGAAAAGTCTCATCCCCATGGTGCAAGCACCATCCCTGTGGTGCCAAGTCCCATCCCCATGGTGCCAAGTGCCATTCCCATTGGTGCCAAGTCCCATCCCCATGGTGCCAAGTCCCATCCCCGTGGTGCCAACAGTGATCCGCATGGAGCCAAGTCCCATCCCCATGGTGCAAGCACAATCCCTATGGTGCCAAGCACCAACCGTGTGGTGCCAAGGGCCATCCCTGTGGTGACAAGTCCCATCCCTGTGGTGCCAAGCGCAATCCCCATGGTGCCAAGTGCCATCCCTGTGGTGCCAAGTCCCATCCCCGTGGTGCCAAGTGCCATCCCAGTGGTGCCAACCACCATCCCCGTGGTGCCAACCACCATCCCGGATCCCTGTGTCACTGTACTGGAGCTGCCGGGGCTCCTCATGCACCCTGTGGAGGCAGATGTGCCGACACAATCCCACCTGAGCCCTGCCCTTGCCCCGGAGAAGTATTTTTAGCCCAAATTGCTCCCAAAGAGACAAGCCAAGGTATAGAAACACCTCGAATGGGACCGAGGAGTGGGGACGGGGTGGCAGGAGGAGAGGGGAGGTGCGACATCCCCGGGGCAGCGTGTGAAACCCCCTCCCCAGGAAGGGAGCTGGCAGCGGCCGGCACCGAGGGATGCTCGGGGTGAAGCCAGGGAGGTCGGCAGGGCTTTAGGAGCCCCCGTCCACAACTGCTGCTCTCTCTTCCTCATCCTCCCTCGCACCCCGTTTACCTGCCTGGGGCCAAAGGGGCGTGAATGGGGGGGTGCAGTCTGGGGCGGGGGCACATTGGGGGCTGGAGAGGGGCTCAGGCTCAGTGGGGCTGAGCCGGGGCTGCGGGGAACGGCATCGTGGCCACCCTGGCTTGCATCTCTCCAGCCGTGTCACCGTCTCCGGCAGTGTTGCGCGTTAATTAGAATTCGTGTTTCTGATTGCGCTTCTTTTGTTCGTTTAATAAGGTTTGCTGCCCGGGAGAGGAGCAGTAAGGAATTCTTCTGATGGAGAGCACAGCTCCGGGGCTGGATGGGCGGCATCCCGGCGGCCAGAACGCTCCGTGCCGGAGCTTCCCAGCTCACCATGCGGATCCCTGATGGCTTCAACCCTTGAGGACTCTGTCCCTTGATGGGACAGAGCGCACCCTCAGCAAGTGTCCTGATGACACAGTTTGGGGGGGGTGGCTGACACCCCAGAAGGCCGTGCCGCCATCCAGAGAGACCTGGACAGGCTGGAGATCTGGGCAGAGAGAAACCTCATGAAATTCAACCACGGCAAGTGCAGGGTGCTGCGCCTGGGGAGGAATAACCCCCCGCACCAGGACAGGTTGGGGGTGACCTGCTGGAGAGCAGCTCGGTGGGAAGAGACCTGGGAGTCCTGGGGGACAATGGGATGCCCATGAGCCAGCAATGGGCCCTTGTGGCCAAGAAGGCCAATGGCATCCTGGGGGGCATCAAGAAGAGTGTGGCCAGCAGGTGGAGGGAGGTCATCTTCCCCCTCTACTCTGCCCTGGGGAGGGCACAGCTGGAGCGCTGTGTCCAGCTCTGGGCTCCCCGGGTCAAGAGGGACAGGGAACTGCTGAAGAGGGGACAGCAAAGGGCCACCAAGATGCTGAGGGGACGGGAACATCTCTCTGATGAAGAAAGGCTGAGGGATTTGGGTCTCTTCAGTCTGGAAAAGAGACGACTGAGGGGGGACCTTATCAAGGCTTGTAAATACTGAAAGGGGGGGTGTCAGGAGGATGGGGCCAGGCTCTTCTCAGTGGTGCCCAGGGACAGGACAAGGGGTGACGGGCACAAACTTGACCATAGGAAGTTCCATCTGGACACGAGGAGGAACTTCTTTGCTGTGAGGGTGGCAGAGCCCTGGCACAGGCTGCCCCGAGAGGTGGGGGAGTCTCCGTCTCTGGAGACATTCAAACCCGCCTGGAGGCGTTCCTGTGCCCCCTGCTCTGGGTGACCCTGCTCTGGCAGGGGGCTGGAGGGGATGATCTCCAGAGGGCCCTGCCAACCCCTGCCAGTCTGGGATTCTGTGTGATTCTGTGACCCTGAAATCACCAAGACGCCTTTATGGAGAGCCACCACGCCTTGGGCATCAGGGTCCCCACTGTGCCCAGGGACGGGCTGTCTCTTTGCACTGGTGTGGCTGGCATGGCACGGTACGGCACGGCACGGGCAAGCCTCACGTCTGCAGCTTGTAGCCCACAAAGGGCTGGAGCCACGCGATGAGCCAGGCAGAGCAAACAGGCAGGCTGTGCCCACGGCAAACAGCGCCGGCCACCGCCGAAAGCTCCCTCCGAGCCCTGAGTGAACGCGGCGCCGAGCAGCTGTGCCGCGGGAGCGGCTCATGATGGATGCTCTCTCCCTAATTAAAATACACGCCAGGGCATTTAGTGGCCACCGGGCCAATTAATCACACGCCAGCCTCCCAGCCAGAAGCACGGCTTGTCACCGAGGGGGAGAGTGGCCCTGGCGTGCGTCACCCGAAGCAAAGGCTGTGGTGGTCTCAGCTCTTCGCCAGCCCCCGTGGGGGGGTTTCCAGCTGAGCTGCCTTCCCCGGGCAGCCACGGGCCCCCCCTCCACCTCTCGGGCGCTTCGCTCATCCACGGGCTTGTCAACCAGCATCATTTCCACGCCGGAATAACTCATCCAAGGGCTGAGCATCCTCCCGGAGCAAATCTCTGCTGCTCACTCGCCTCCCCGTGCACCCACAGCCCCGGGCCCACGGCGCTCTCCCGGCACCCACGACGGTAGCCACTCCCACCAGCTTGGTAGCCACCGATCCCGCTCAGCCGCCGGACCTGTTCCTCCTGGCGTTGTGTTTGCACAGAAAGGCAAACACGGCACGGCGTCGACGGGCTCCGCTTCCACCCCGGCCGCGGGACCAGGACCGGCAGAGAAGGAAGGAGAGATGGGAGAGCCCTGTCGGTCGTCGCTGCTGACGGTTCATTAACATTTTTATTAGCCGTAACAACAAGTGCCGGGTCACAGCCTGCTCTTGTTAAAGTTGTGAAATAGTTTGCTTTCTAACCCCCTGTAATTACTCCCGTTAGGCTCGGAAAATTTCATCGTTTCAGATGAAATTTCCCCGGGCCTGGCCTCGGCCCAGAGATTAATTTGTATAAAAGGCTGGAGCAAGGTGGGGGAAAAAAAAAGAAGGAAAAAAAAAAAGAAAAAAAAAAAAGAAAAGGTTCTCCCCGTTCGGTGGGAAGGGAGAATAAGAAATATCCATTTTCTCCCCATCAACAAAAGAGAAGGAGAGAAGAAAAGGAGCATAATGACTCTTTTCTGAACAGCGTGAAAGCCAAAGCGGCTGGGAACTGAAAACTGCAATTTGGCAGAGGAACCCGCCTTTGCCGGGGAGCCCGGTGCCGGCGCCGCCCGGAGAAATTGGGGTTGAATTGGTGGAACTCTGGCCATGAGGAGCTCCCCGTGCCAGTGTCCTGGCTAGCAGGGACTTGGGTTGCCCAGGGGTTGGGGGTACCAAGGGCTTTGGGATGGCAAGGGTCCGGTTGCCCAAGGATTTGGGGTACCCAAGGGTTTGGAGATGGCAGGGGTCTGGTTGCCACGGGATTTGGAGTACCGAAGGGCTTGGGTTGCCCAGAGGTTTGGAGAATCCAAGGGTTTGGGATGGCAGGGGTCTGGTTGCCCAAGGATTTGGGGTACCAAAGGGTTTGGGGACAACAGGGGGCCAGTTGCCCAGGGGTCTGGGGTAGCAGGGGCTCAGGTTGCCCAGGGCTTTGGGATCCCCAGGGCTTTAGGATGGCAGGGTCTTTGCTTGCCCAGGGGCTTGGGGTAGCAGGGGTTTGGCTTGCCCAGGGGTTTGGGATCGCCAGGGCTTTGGGATGGCAGGGGCTCAGGTTGCCCAGGGATTTGGGGTGCCCAGGGGTTTTGGATGGTGGGAGTCTGGTTGCCCGGGGATTTTGGGTAGCAGGGGCTTGGGTTGCCAGGGATTTGGGGCATGGGATGGCAGGAATCCAGTTGCCCAAGGATTTGGGGTAGCCAGGGGTTTGGGATGGCAGGGGGCCGGTTTCCCAGGGATTTGGGGTAGCCAGGGGTTTGGGATGGCAGGGGGCCGGTTTCCCAGGGATTTGGGGCACCCAGGGCTTTGGGATGGCAGGGGGCCGGTTTCCCAGGGATTTGGGGTACCCAGGGGTTTGGGATGGCAGGGGTCTGGTTGCCCAGGGATTTGGGATACCTGGGGGTTTGGAATGGCAGGGGCTCAGGTTGCCCAGGGGTTTGGGTTGCCCAGGGGTTTGGGTTGCCCAGGGTTTTGGGGCGGCGGGGTTTTGGGATGGCAGGGTTTCGCAGGACCATGCAGGGTGGTCCGCTGGGAGACCGTGATGGAGAGGAGGGGGCTGGGGGCAACCTGTATCCCCACCGTGGCAGGGAGCAAAGGGGGTGACCGCGGGGCGAGTGTGAATTGGGGTCCAACTCCCCGCAAAAACCACCTCCCCGACCTTGGGTGAGCTGTGGTTTTGGGCCAACTTTCTCCCTCCAGGGGGGGCCTGACGGGCAGGGAAAAGCATCCCCGGGTGCTGGCCCCGCAGCAGAAGCCCGGCCGGCGGCGGGGGCCCGTGCGTGGCACCCATCGAGGCGCCGGGCCGGGCTCGGCCGTGAGTCAGCAGCGTTTTACACCCACTTGGCCCTCGGTGGAAGTGACGGCGGGCGGCGGCGGAGCGCGGCTGTGTGGGTGCGGGAGGTTACGGTGCTGCCGGGATGTCTGTGCGTGCGGGGACGGGGATTTTAGAGCTGAAGAGTGTGTGGGAAGCGAGCGGAGAAAAGCAGAGTGAAAGCAAGGGTTTGTGCCAAGGGTTTAATGAGAAGGTTCCCACAAAAAGGTGTGTGTGGTGGGGGGGGGAGATCAAAATAAAGCTACACATCCCCATGAGGAGGCTCTGCCAGCCCCCCGAGCGCAGGGGGGCAGAGGGCTGGTCCCTCCGGCAGCGGGTTGGCACCCGTCCCCCTCGCTGGAAGAGCTTCTCCTGGGTGTACGAGCAGAAGTTTGCCTGGCGGGCGGCTCCCCGGCGAGCCCCACCAGCCACTCTGGCTTTCCTGGCACCGGCCCCAAGACGGGCCGTCGCTGGCCCAGCTCCGAGGGGCTGGGAGAAGCTCCCCCCACCTCCGCCCCAGGCCCCCCAAGCGAGCGCCGCAGCAGGCAGCATGCCAGGATGGGCTACGAGGAGCCCGCGGCGTGAGTCAGGCGCACGAGACCGGGTCCCTTGTCGCCCACGCAGCCTTGCCGGAACAGGCAGCACCCAGTGCTGGCACCCCACCGCTGGGGAAGCCCCCGGCACCCGGGTCGCGCTTGCCCCCGGCTCAGCCCCATCCCCAAATCCAGTCCCTGCCAGTTCAGGGTTTTCTCCGCAGGCTTTTCTGCGTTAAATATTATTATGAAGTGATATTTCCTGCTTCTTTCCCTGCTCGAAACCCAGTCTGGGGGCAAGGAAAGCTCCAGGTTTAGCGCCGAGAGCTTCTGAACGATGGCGGCGCTGGTTTTCTGGCTCTTCCCAGCCCAGTACGACTCCAGAGAGCTCCCACCAGACCCCCCTCCATCCCACAGGGTCAGGGTGGGCTCTGCCCCTCCGGGTCCCCACCAGCCCCAGAGCATCCAGGCGAGTCTCCCAGCCCCATGGCCCCCTGCCGGGGGGGGAGAGAGTGTGTGGGGTGTGTCTGTGACCCCCTCACCCCAGCAGAAGGGAGAAGCGGGCACAGCCCCCAGTCCTGGGAGCAAAGTCCCCAGCATCATCATCCTCCCCTGCCCCATTGCACGGGCATCTGGTGGGAGGCATGTGGGGGCATCTCCTGCACCAGGTGACGGGGGCTCCTCCTCGGCCACGCTCCCTCCCACCCCGGGGACCCCCAGGCCAGCACCTTGGGGACACGGCGGGAGGTGGGGGGTGCCCGGCAGGCCCCGCTGTTTGCGCACCCCTGAGCAGCTCTCCCCTTTGTTTGCTTTTCGCCTGCATTTCCGTAGCAAATCGCTAAAGAGGCAATAAACGCCGGGGCACAAATTGCTTTTGCCTGCTGGGGACGGGGGGACTGGGGGGGGGGACTGGGAAGGGCGGGGAGAGATAACGGGAGCCAGCGAACGGCTCGACCCCGCTCCAGTGTTCCGCGCCGGGTTTTCCGCCGCCCTCCGCCGCCGCCGTGCCCGCAGTACCCCGGCAGCGCCCGCCGCGCCCCGGCACCGGGAAAACCCGGCCTGGATCCCAGCGGAGCGGGGCAAGCGGGAACCTGCGGGGAGGGACGGGGACAGCGCGGGGTGTGGGTGGCGGGTGTGTGTGACTCCCCCCAGCCCCGCCGCGTGTGTGCGCGGTGCCTGGGCTGTGCTCAGGCTTCCGAGGGAATGGGAAACGGCCGAGGGAACGCCAGCGTGCGGGACACGCATGTGCCACCCGTGTGCGTGTGCGAGCCGCCCGGTGTCCCCGCGGCTGCGCGCACGGTGTCCCCGCGGCTGCTGCCACGCGTGTGCGCGGCGTCCCGTGTCCCCCTCCCGCCCCCAGTGTGCGAGTGGGTGCGTGGATGCGGTGCGTGGGTGCGGTGAGTGAATGCGCCCCCCCCCCACACACACCCCGGCGTGTGCGGACCCCCGTCTGTATCAGCGGCTGAGCGGGTCCCCTTCCGTGGCGTGGCCCTGCGTGTCCCCGCGTGGGTGCGCATCCCCCCACCCCCCTTCATCCCTCCCTCCCTCCATCCATCCATCCCCGGCGGCTGCAGTTTCCTCTCCCGCCAGCAGCGAGCAGCAAGTGGATGCGCGATCGGGGCGCGCACACACACACACACACACACACACACCCGCACACACACACACACGCACACACACACACCCGCACACACCCCGCAGGCAGGCAGGCAGCGGGCGGGCAGCACGGGCTCCGGTGGGGCTGCCGCCCCCCCCCGCCGCCGCATGCGGGCCCCCCCCGCCCCGCTGCCGCCGCCGCCGCCGCCGCCCCCGGCCCCCGCCGCCGCCCGCCGCCGCCGTCTGATGAGCCGCGGCCCCGCCGAACCGGGCAGCCGCCGCCCCGCCGCCCCGCCGCTCCCCGCCGCCCGCCACCGCCATGTACCTGCACCCGGAGGCTGCCAGCGCAGGTGAGCCCGCCCTGCGCAGCGCCGAGCACCGGGGGATACACACCGGGGTCCGTCGTCGTTCCCCCCCACCCCTTTCCCCCCCACCCCTCCATCGGCCCTCGCTGCTCGGTTCCCCCCCCCCCCAACCTCGCTTCCCCGGTTGCGGCTCCGCCGGAGCGGCCGGTCGGGAGTTACCGGTAGTTTCGGGGAGAAAGTCACCGCCGCCGCTTTCAAATGAGTCACCGCCCTGCAGAGCGGCTGGAGCCCCGGTCGTGTGTCCCCCTCCCCGCCACCCCCGGGGACACCCCCCCGCCTGGGGACACCCCACCCGCCGGGCCAGCACCCGGGCAAGCCCTAGCCCCCCCCCCCCCCACCACCCCCCCCGGCGGCGAGCCCCCAGCCCTTCGGGGTGAGCCCCCAGCCCCGCTGGGTGCCGGCACCCAGACCAGCACCCAGCGGGCAGCACGTCGCCCGCCCCTCCTCATCGCTCCCCCTCCATCCTCCTGGGGTCCCCCAGCCCTGGTCCCCCCAGCACCATCCCACTGCACCGACCCCCCACCCCGCCTCCCGGGGTGGGCGACTGGGGAAGGGGCTTCCGCCGGTGCGGTTTTGCTGAGCTCATGCTCCGAAGGCATCGGTCGGCCCCGTACCGAAGAATCTGGGACGCTACCGGGGAGGTTTTTGGGGGTGCAGCCGCCCGGTGAGGGCTGTCGGCAGCCAGTGCGGAGGGGATGGGATGCTGCCGGTGCGACGCATCTCACCGGGGCCTGGCAGCCCTCACCGGCGGGGTCCCGAGGCCCTGGGAGCGGGCAGAAGGACGGCGTGTCCTGCGGTGGCGTGGGGACGTGCCGGCGGGGACGCGGGGGAGCACCGAGGCGGGGAGAGCGGGCGCTGCTGGGTGTCGCTGGGGTGAGCTGCAGGCAGAGCCAGGCCTGCGGGAGCCGGCAGGTTGGGGTAGCGCTGGGGACGGCCACACGCTGTCACCCGTGGCAGGTGACAGCGTCGGTGCCACCCAGGAGTTGGCGGCTCCGGACAAGCTGCCCTCGAGGGGAAGTTTCCTCCTGCCCAGAGGCTGAGCGTTCCCTCCCGCTGCAGTCCGGCGGCAGCTCCATCCTGTGCCACCGCGTCCCCGGGACCCCACAGGGGTGCCCTGCGGGCAGGGGAGCGCGGCACGGCGCTGACAACTGCTTGGCCCAAGGTCACCCGGCGGGTCGGTGGCACAGCAGGGACACCAGCCTGTTCCCACCGGCAGCAGTGCGGCCCTTCCCAAGGTCCGCACCCCAGTTATTTCCCTTCCAAACTTCACATCTGTCCCCAGTTTGCCCCCTTGCCCCCACCAGCCATCCCCCGTTGACACTCAGTGGGCCACCGACGGCTACTGGTGACACTCGGCAGGTGGCAAGGTTAAAAGGCAGAGCCTGAGCTGCTGGGGTTTGGGGTGGGGGGGGTGCAGACCCCCTCTCCCCCATCTCCGCGGTGCCCGGCTGCTGGGTGTCCCATCACGTGGGAGTTTTCCCACGTCACCGGTGCCGTGGTGGGGCCGGGGCGGGGGGGGGGGCAGTGCGTGCACCCCTGCCAGCACCTCTCGGCTGGTGCCGGGACACCGCCTGCTTAATTCACCGTTTCCCCCTGCCCCTGCTTTTCTTCCCGGTGGTGCCATGCGGGTGCCAGGTCTGTCCCCTGCCGATGGAGACCGGGAAGGGTGCTGGTGGCTCACACCCCCGCTGGGTTTGGCAAAAGCTCGGTGTTTGCCGCCCCACGTCCCTGGGGAAGAAATGCCCGAACCCCCCGGCAATGCGAACCCCCGCCTGGCTCCTTCAGCATCAGCCTCATCCCCTGCTCCCCGTCACCGGGCAGGGGACAGTGGCTGCCGCCCCCCAGCACCGGCTGCGTTTCGTGGGGGGAGAAGACGCCGTCCGGGGAAATCGGGGAAACTTTGCCACCATTTGCGCCGGGCCTTGCAGGGCAAGGGAGCTTGTGGGGGGGCAAGGTGGAGCTGGGAGGCGATGCTGGGGGTGGAAGGTCTGGTTCTGGGGTGGGAGACGCCGGAGGGAGCCCGGCCTCGGCTGGGAAAAGGTGTTTGAAATTGAGAGCGAGCCGAGGAGCATCCCAAAACGGCTCCCTCCAGCTGGGCGGCTTTGCTGGGGGGGCTGCGGGGGTGTGTGTGTGTGTGTGGGGGGGGGGGGTCGTGCTGCCAGTGGGGCCGTCGCCTGCGCTACCCGTGTTGTGTCGGGAGAGCTGTGACCGAGTGCGGTGCTGAGATTGGGTTTGAAGACAAAGGTGCCCTCTGTGCCACAGGGATGGATGTGTGTCCCCCCCCACGCCACCCACGCTGGCTCCGGGGGGAGCACCGTCCAGCTCCCTTCTCCCCGCTGCCATGTGAGACCCCCCCCCACTTCCATCCCCATCCCCGCTGCCGGCGCAGGTGGTTGCACCCCAAAGGGTGCATCAAGCAGGTGTGTGTGTGGGGGGGGTGGTCCCTGGCCCCCCCCCTGCCCCACATCCCCCTCCTCCCAGGCTCCGTTCCTGCCCGTTTGTGTCGAGCGAAGCGGCGGCGCGGTGGCCCCCATGGAGGTGGTGAATCAATAACCAGGCAGCTGCCTGTTTTCCCCCAGCGCTGTCTCGGGGCCAGCGATGGAGAGGGCTGCGGGCCAGCGTGGCTAGTGGCAGCAGGTCCCCCCGGGGCTGGGACAAAAGGCGAGAGCCGGGTTCCAAAAGGACTGAAAAAAAACCCTGGAGGAGGGAGGCGGGGGGTCGGGGCGTGCGGCTGGGGGGGGTGTGTGTGTGGGGGGTGTGCGGGGGGGACACGGCGGCGGAGCTGGGCGTTGGGGGGGACGCGTGACAGGCGGGGAAGGCAGACAAAGAGCCGAGGGCTGGCAGGCGGCTGGCAGCGTGCGGGCTGGCCGGCCTCGCCGGGAGCCAGGCACCTGCTGCAGCCACACGTCCCGCACGACGCCGGCGGCTCCAGCGCACCCCCCCCCGGCACCCCCACCCTGCCGGAGGTTGGGGTTCTCACACACACACACACACACCCCCCCACACACACCCCACCACCAGCCCCTCTGCTGCGCCGGGAGAGGCATCAAGCCCCGGGGATGCTCCTGCCAAGCGCCTCGCAGCATCCCCCGCGTCCTCACCCTGTCCCTTCGCCCCCCAGCGCTCACGTCCCCCACCATGGCAGCACCCCCCCCGTGGCAGTGGGGTGTCCATCCAGGTGCTGAGCCCCCGCCCCCCCCAGGGTCCTGCTTTTGCTCTCTCCCCACCACCTCCGAGCCGTTCAGCCCCGGGGAGGGGGGGGGGGGGGACCCACGCTTCAGACGCGTGACACGCGTGTCCCAGGGCCCCGGGGACGGCAAGGACAAGGGCCGGGGGCCGCAGCCAGGCAGGGGGTCTGCCTGATATCCCCCTCCCCCCCCCCCCCGACACACACCGAGGAGCTGGAGGCGGCTTTTCCACCGCCTGATCTCGCGGCTTTTCAGCCTGCCGGAGAAGGGCGGGGGAACGGGGAATGAAGACAGATGCAGATAATATCGCTGCCACCCCCCCCTCCCCTCACACACACACCCCCCCCCGGCCCCTGGGGGCTCAGCTACAATATCTATTATGGATGGATTCAGCAGGGGAAGGGCTTTCGAAGAGCCGCCGGCGGGGCCGGCGCGCAGGGACCGTGCGCGGGGACCGAGCGACAGCCTCGAGCGGGGACCGAGCGGGGGACGGGGCTCCCCGGGGCTGCCGCTGGGGGGGTCCGGGGTGGGTTTAGGGGGCGGTGGGTCGGGTTGTGCCAAACGGGCAGGTCCCCCATCCCCCTGGGTGCCAGCCCCGTCGGGGTACGGGGGAGGCTCCGCGCCCGGCCGTGAGGTCGGGGTGCCCTGCCAGCACCCCGTCCCCCTCCTGGCGTCCCCGGGGCGGCTCCGCTGGCAGCCCTGCTGCAGGAGGGAGAGGGTCACCTTGGGGGGAGTTAATGAGGTTTGAAAGGGAAGCGGCCGATGGCGCTGACGGAGCCGGGGCGGCGGCGGAGGGACAGCACAGCGCAGCGGCCCTTGTCCCTGCCCTCCCACGTCGGGGACATTGTGGGGACGGCCCTCAGGCTGCCGTCTGGGGGGCTCCAGGCACCCATGAAACGAGGTCCGTGCGGCCCATCCCCTCTGTGCGGGCTCTGTGGGACGCTGGTGGGAGTTGGGGGGCAATAGGGGACCGTCCCCGCTCCCCCATGGGTGACTGTCCCCACTCCCCCGGGGTCTCAGCCTGTCTCACTGGCGGAACCGGGCTCTGCAGGAGGGTTTCCACCAGCCCCACGTTCCCCAAGCACCTGCCCGCAACTCTGTGTCCCCAGTCCTCTGTCTGGGGCCTTCCTCGGCCCTTTATTCCCCTCCTCCGCCTCCCCTCTCCTCCTCTCCCGGGTGCATTTCTCCATCTCTCCCTGTGCTCCCCACCAGCCCTCCTCTTCCTCCCCCAGCACCGCCAGCCCCCTGCTTTGGGGGCTGTGGCCGATGCTCAGCACCCCCCCAGCACTGAGCTCTCTGCAGGGCTCCTGTCCCCATGGTGGCCCTCCTGGCCACAAAGCTCAGTGTCAGCGTGGGTCTGGAGTGGCCGTGGCTTGGGGGACACTGCCCTGGGGGGGGGTGTGTCTGTCAGGGAGGTGGGGAAGCAACGGGGGGCTCACGGGGCTGGGTATGGCACAGGGAGCCTGCTCGCTCCTGTACCCCGGGAGCTCCTGGCTTTCTGCTTCCCTCTCTGCCGCTGTCACCCGAAGTGGCCGGGAATGATGGAGGGCCCTGAGGCGAGAGGCTAAGTGGCGGTGGCGGCGGCGGCGGTGGCAGTGCCGCTCGGCAGGAGAGCCCAGCCTGCTCCTCCGTGCCCGCCGCCGCCGCCGGGAAAGGTTTCTGCACCCGGGTGAGGTGCCACCGGGGTGGGGGGGCGATGCCCGGGGGGCTGCGGGGGACAGGCACAGCCAGGACTGCAGCGCTCTCATGACCTGGAGAAGGGGCTGAGCAGAAGCCAGCCCCACCGAGGGGACAAGGGACATTGCGAGGCCATCGGGAGCAGGGTTTGAAAGGGGGAGGGCGATGGATGGACATCCCGTGGGATGCAGGTGTGGGGAGAGAAAGTCCTTGGGGGTTCGGGGGGGGCGGGGGTCCGGGTGCTCCTGGGGAGGAGGGACATGATGGGGACCACTAGGCAGCGAAACCACGCGCCTCTCCGGAAATCCTCCGCCAAAAATAACCCAGCACCGGGGGAAGAAGCGCCTTCGCTTGCCAAATTCTCCCTCCACCGCGAGTTCCTGCCTGCGGCCGCCCAAGAGGAGGGGGGTCCGGGTGGCAGCCCCAGCCTGGTGCCGGCACGGGGGGTGGGGGGGGGGAGGTCTGTGGCGGCTGCGTGCGTGTGTCACCCGGGGCCTTGCGGCGTCGCTGAGCGGCACGTGAACGTGTCATGCATGCAGGCTGCGCGCCGGCCGCGTACCGGAGCCGGGCAGAGGCAGGGCTGCGGCCGACGGCGTGCTGCGGGGGGATGCCGGTGGGCAGCGCTGCCCGGCTGGGGGCTTGGCAAGGCGCCGGGTGCCCTGAGCATCCTCTCCGTGGGACCGGGCTGAATCAGGAGCTCTGGGTCACCTCTCCGTGGGGAATCGTGTGCTGAGCCCGTGCCAGGTGGCTACTGCCATCGCTGCTGCGGTGCTCACCGTCTCTGGTGCCATAGCCAAGCTGGGAGCAGGAGCGGGGGGGGGGGTGCCTTGCTCCGTGAAGGCGGCGTGAAATGAAACCCGGGCGCATGAGGGACCCGGCAAATTAAACAGCGAAACACCCGTCCCGTCCTCCGTCACGCAGGTTTTCTCCCTCTGCCCCTCACCGTGACGGCAGGGGACGTGTCCGTGTGTCCCGGTTTGAGGTCCAAGGTTGGGACAGGGGATGTCCGGCTGCCCCCGGGCACCGGGAAGGAACTGTGGGGTGTTTTGGGAGGGGGTCCTGTTCCCCCAGAGCCGGCGTGGTGGGGACGGTGCCCGCGGGTGCTGCCGTCCCCGGCGCGGGGCTTTCAGCGGGTGTCCTGGCACGGCAGCAGCCCCTGCCACAGGGGGGCTGGGGGAGTGGTGCCCTCACGGGGTGCTGCTCACTGGGGTCCCCGGCAGCCGAGGCAGCCCCACGGCGGTCAGGGTTGGGGCCGGGGGGGGGAGGTCTGTGATAGTCCGGAGGCAAAAGCCCGTGGGGCAAGCAGCTCCGCGTGGGGGAAGCAGCAAGGGCCAGATTGACAGCTCCGGGGGATGGACAGATGGCTGGATGGAGAAGCAGATGTGTACGAGGGCTGGCTGGATGGATGGATGGAGAGATTGATGGATGTGTTGGAGAGGAGGACGCCCGGATAGACAGACAGATGCACAGATGGAGAACAGACGCCCGTTCCCTTTTCCCCCTCGCCCCAGGCACGCTCGGGGTGCTGAGCTGCGGCGCTGCGCCCGTCCTCTCCTCCGAGGCTCATCCGACGGGGGGACGGTGGCCAGAACCCTGCTGGGCCAGCAGGATGGCCGGGGGCGGCGGGGGCTCCTGATGTCCCCCTGCCCAGCAGCTTGTGCAATGGACGGGTGGCATCAGCGGACCTGGCCATCTGGCTCGCCACCTCTGTGGCCACCCGGCTCTGCCCCGCGGCACGCCAAACCCGGCCCGGAGCAGCCCCAAAACACCCCGGCGGGTTGTTTCCAGGCATGGCGGACGGGCCTTGTCTTCCCCTGACCCCTCTCGGAGCTTTTACGCCCTGGCAGTGCCCCCCCGCCCCGTAGCCGGCTCCTCTCCCTCGTCCTGCGCTGGGGGCATGGGTTTTGCCTGCCCGCCGCGGTCCTGCCGCGGCATTGCGCCCCGGGATCCTGCACAGGAGCGAAAGCTGCAAATTCACAGCTTTTCAGCTGCAACCTAAAAATAAGAGGTTTGGGAAATATCTAGCAAATGAGTGGGAGGATGAGAAGAGGAGGAATTAACGGCCTGGCGCCAGGCAAACAGCATCTGGGAAGCCCCGGCGTGACAACGCGCGGCCGCCTCGGCCCTTCGCCACGGCACGGTCCTCCCGCTGTGCCAGGGGATGCTCCGATGCCACGCGGGGGCAGGATCAGGTCCCCTCCTGTCCCCGGGCCGTGGCGACGTTGTCCCCATCCCCTCCCCAGCACCGTCATCCCCGCTCAGGCTCCGTCCCACCTTGTCTCCGCGGCTGGCGGCGACGGCAGAAAAAAGGTGGTGGGGGGGGACGCGCCGCCGCTGCGCTTGGCGCCTTCTCCCGCTTTTTTCCACCACCACCACCACCCCCCCCCCCCCCGCCCCATCGCTGCCACCACCACCACCACCACCATCCCCGGGTGCGAACGCGTTTCCGCTGCCGGTTTGGCACCGCCGGGCACCCGCTCGGTGGTGGCGGCGGCGGTGGCAGCGGCAGGCGGCTTGGCACGGGGAGATGTTTCTCTGCGTGGAGCCGTGGCGTGCCGGCTTTGATCGCCGCTCGCAGAGAGCGCAGCAGGCGGCTGGCGCTGGGGGCGGGGGGCGCCGCTCCATGCAGCTTTGATTTCCCCCCCCCCGGGGTACTTCGTAGCGTTGGGTCTCGCCGCTGGGATGGGGTGGGTCGGAAGATGCTCAGGGAGACGGGGATGGCGTACCAAGCAGCTGCGGGGGAAGCATCATGCCCACCCCTCTCTTCTTGGCCCCAGGTTGGGCATTTTGGGGCTCTGCACCCAAAAATACCACCCTGAGAGCCCAGACAGGGACGTCCTCGCTGGGACACCTGCGGAGAGGTCAGTCCCAGCCCAGGGTCGGAGGATGCTCAGGGAGACGGGGATGGCGTACCGAGCATCTGTGGGGTAGGCATCATGCCCACCCCTCTCTTCTTGGCCCCAGGTTGGGCATTTTGGGGCTCTGCACCCAAAAATATGGCACTGAGAGCCCAGACAGGGATGTCCTCGCTGGGACACCTGCGGAGAGGTCAGTCCCAGCCCTGGGTTGGGGAGACGGGGATGGAATACTGAGCAGCTGCAGTGTAGACATCATGCCCACCCCTCTCTTCTTGGCCCCAGGTTGGGCATTTTGGGGCTCTGCGCCCAAAAATATGGCCCTGAGAGCCCAGACGGGGACGTCCTCACTGGGACACCTGCAGAGAGGTCAGTCCCAACCCTGGTGCTGGCAGATGCTGGCAGCTTGCACCCACTGCTGGTGCAAAGCCCTTGGCTACTGGCCACTGGCCACTCCACGGAAGAGATTTCCAGCCTTGGGTGCCCCTCGTGGCGGCTCTGCCCTCCCCGCGCTGCCACGTGCTGGGGCAGGAGGTGCTGCTCCAGGGCCGTGGGTTTCGGTGCTGGTCCATGGTGGGGACCTGGGGGTGGTGGGGGAGCCGTTGGTTGGTTCCGAGTGCTGGGATGGGCACAGGGAGACAGGGGGTCCCTGCTGGGGGAAGGCCATCGGGGGGCAAAGGGGTGTAGCTGCCCTTGAGGGCAAGGGTCTTGCTGGGCCGGACTTAGGGGACGTCTGTCCTGGAGAGCTGAGGGTGCACAGGGCCACCCAGATGCACAAAACCACCGAGATGTGCAAAGCCACCAAGATGTGCAGGGCCACCAAGGTGCATGGAGCCACAAAGATGCCCAAAGCCACCAAGATCTGCAAAGCCACTGATGTGCACAAAGCCACCAAGATGCCCAAAGCCATCAAGATGCACAAAGACACCAGGATGTGCAAAAAGCCACTATGATGTGCAAAGCCACCATGGTGCACGAAGCCACCAAGATGTGCAGAGCCACTGAGGTGCATGAAGCCACCAAGGTGCACAAAGCCACCAAGATGTGCAAAGCCACTGAGATGCACAAAGCCATCAAGATGCCCAAAGCCACCAAGGTGTGCAGGGCCACTGAGGTGCATGAAGCCACCAAGATGTGCAAAGCCACCAAGATGTGCAAAGCCACCGAGGTGTACAAAGCCACTGGGATGCCCAAAGCCACCAAGATGCCCAAAGCCACCAAGATGTGCAGGGACACTGAGGTACATGAAGCCACCAAGATGCTCGGAGCCACCAAGGTGCACAGAGCCACCAAGATATGCAGGGCCACCAAGGTGCACAAAGCCACCAGGATGTGCAAAGCTGCCAAGGTGCGCAAAGCCACCAAGATGTGCAAAGCCACTGGGATGCCCAAAGCCACCAAGATGTGCAGGGCCACTGAGGTGCATGAAGCCACCAAGATGTGCGAAGCCACTGAGATGCGCAAAGCCACTGAGATGCCCAAAGCCACCAAGACGCCCAAAGCCACCAACATGTGCAGAGCCGTCAAGGTGCAGAAAGCCACTAAGATGCCCAAAGCCACCAAGATGTGCGAAGCCACTGGAACACCCAAAGCCACCAAGATACGCAAAGCCACCAGGATGCACAGGGCCACCGAAGCGCCCGTAGCCAAGGCCCAAACCCAGGCGGGAGCAGGGAGCAGGCTGGGGGAGCGCGGGGTGTCCCCAGGCTGGGCTGTGCAGGGCCACCCGGCTCTGCTGGCACCTGCAGCCACCCCGGCATGGGGCTGCCTCCTGGCGCTGAGCCATGCGTTGAATCCCTCGGCACGGGCAGCTCTCGCCGCGAGCGCCTCACCGCCCGTCGGGGAGGATCTCCGGCTTACACCCCGCTTAGAGGAGAGTAATCCCTCCCGGAATCCCGCGCCTCTCGCTCCTGCCGGCGTCGGGGTTCGAAGTGTTTTCTCCGCAGGCACAAAAGCCGGAGCTCGTTCGGAAGCAGCTAATCCCGCGCCGGCAGGAGCGGAGGCTTAGGGGACGCGGGCACGCCGTGGCACGCCGCCGTCACCGCCGCCGGCCACCGCTGCCAGGCAGGGGGGGGGCTCCGAATGGTGGGGGGTGCCAAGCGCAGGGGTCTTCTGTGCCAAGGTGCGCGCTCGCAGGAGGGTGTCTGGCATGGGGACCCTCTTCCTGCATGCAGGGACCCTCTCCCTGGCAGAGGGACCCTCTCCCCCTACACAGGGACCCTCTCCCCCTGGCACAGGGACCCTCTCCCCGGTACAGGGACCCTCTCCCCATGGCACAGGGACCCTCTGCCTACATGTAGGGACCCACTTCCCCTGTCACAGCAACCCTCTCCCTGGCACAGGGACCCTCTCCCTGCATGCGGGGACCCTCTCCCCATGGCACAGGGACCCTCTCCCTGGTACAGGGACCCTCTCCCTGCACGCGGGGACCCTCTTCCCCCAGCCTGGGGACCCTCTCCCTGGCATGGGGACCATCTCCCTGCATGCAGGACCTTCTCCCCCAGCACAAGGACCCTCTCTCTGGCACAGGGACCCTCTCCCCCTGCACAGGCACCCTCTTCCTGCGTGCAGGGACCCTCTCCCCCCAGCATGGGGACCCTCTCCTTGCATGCAGGGACCCTCTCCCCTGGCAAAAGGACCATCTCCCTGCATGCAGGGACCCTCTCCCCTGGCACAGGGACCCTCTGCCTGTGTGCAGGGACCCTCTCCCCAGCACAGGGACCCTCTCCCTGCATGCGGGGACCCTCTCCCCATGGCACAGGGACCCTCTCCCTGGTACAGGAACCCTCTCCCTGCCTGCAGGACCCTCTCCCCCAGCACAAGGACCCTCTCCCCAGCCTGGGGACCCTCTCCCTGCATGCAGGGTCCTTCTCCCCCCTGGCACAGGGACCCTCTCCCTGCACGCGGGGACCCTCTCCCCCCAGCATGGGGACCCTCTCCCTGGCATGGGGACCATCTCCCTGCATGCAGGACCTTTTCCCCCAGCACAAGGACCCTCTCCCCAGCCTGGGGACCCTCTCCCCTGTATGCGGGGTCCCTCTCCCCCCCAGCACGGGGACCCTCTCCCCCGGCACAGCCGGCTGCTGCTCGCACAGCGCTCCGCGAATCCCCCGCCGAAGCGCCGGGGCGCTAACGAGGCAGGTAATCCCCTCATCAATAACCGGCTGTAAAAGTGGAATTATATCCCATCGAGCGGCATTGAATACTGATGAAGGAGCCGCAGGGCCGCGCCGCCCCGGTCCCCAGCCTCCGCCGCCATCCCGGGGGGTGCGAGGGGTGGGGACAACCCCAGCCCTGGTGTCCCCAAGCCCTTGATGTCCTCCAAGGGTGGACGCAGGGTCTCCAGCTCACGGAGCAGCCCCTTGGCGTGAAGCAGGACCGGCAAAGGGCAGGTGTGATTTTGCCGGGGGGGGGAAAAGACACAGGTGGCTGCGGGGACCCCAGGGCAGGGGTGTGGACACCCCCCCCCCGGCCCCGATGCATGGGGCTGACGTGCCAGCGCTGCCGTCTCTCACGCTCCCGGCTTGTATCCGCGCCGGCAGAGCCAAGAGATTTATGGCGAGTGGCGGGGAAGGAGCGGGGCAGAGGCGGCAGTAAACAAGCGCCACGTTTGTCACCCGCTCTCGGGGCTGTGTCCCCCCGCACGCCGCGGGCCGCCCAGCTCCCCATATCCCCCCCAGCCCCGCGGTGCCCCCGTGCCACCCGCCCCATGGCATCCCCATGCCCGGCATCCCAAGCAGGGAGGTGATGCTGCGCCCCGGGGCAGGGACCCAGGGCTGGGGACAAGCCAGGAGCTCCCTTCCGCTCAGCTTCTCTAATTAACCAGCGCTAATTGCCCAGAAAACGAGTCATTTACATCGCTGCCGAGGGCAGCGGCAGCCTGGGGGCCAGCATTTTTTCCCCCAGCCCTGGGGACACGGCCCGCACGGGCTGAGGGACATGTGTCCCCATTGGGGAGGGCTGGCACCCGTCTGGAGGTCACTGGGGGCTAAGAGACATGCTTGTCACCAAGCCCCCAGCGTGGTGGGGTGGAACCCCCCCCCACCTCTCCGGGCAGGCATGTCCCCACCGGTGTGACCATCAGGCTCCCCGGGTGATGCCAGCCTGGGGGCTGGGGTGGCATCTTGGCACAGGGACATTTGGCCAGGTGCCGCCGCGCGCCAAGGTCCTTCTCCAAGCCCTTGGGTGACAGCGTCCGGACGCCGCGCTGGTTTTTTCCTTCCTAAGCAGGATAATCCCTCGTTTGTGCCGCGCCAGCACCTCGGCGGGCAGCATGTGTCCCTGCCCCTCGCCCGCTCCCCTTTGATTCCCCCCCGCGCCACATGACGTTGGGGATGAACTTGACCCCGCGAGGACCGAAGCATCTCTCGAAGCTCCGGGCTAAGGCGGGAGGGGTGGTTTTTTTACAGCGGGGGGTCACTCCGGCCACAGCCATTAGCATGCAGCCAGGCAGGGCACCCCGCTTTCGGCACGTCACGGTGTCCCCAAGCAGGCATCAGGGCTGCGGGGAGCACCGGGGTGGTGGGGGGGGGGTGAGATGGCATTTTGGGGGCGGGGAGGCAGGGGGGGGGCTCACCCTGTTTTCTAGCCATGCCAGCCTGCCCGGTTAGCCCATGTGCTGAACTTGAACTGGTCGGGGTCTTGCACCGCCGAGAGCTGGGCATCCCAAAGGGGGGGCTGCTTTACATCTCCCCCCCACCCCCCAGCAGCTTATCTAGCCGGGGTTTATAAATGTTTGAAATTAAGGGCTGGTCCCAAATTCCCTCCTAGGCAACAGTTGCTAAGCGAGTTTTATACACAGGCTCCTCGTGACCGAGGAGGGATGGAGGGGCCCCCCTCGCTGCCTTTGGATGGGGGGAACACGTGTGCCGGCCGGCTGTGCCGCTGCCCTGGCCCCGGAGCCGGGACCCCACCCCCAAGCCCTGTCCCCCGAAACCCCCTGGGACCACCCTCCCGCCCCCTCCATCCTGCCCTGGCGGTGCTGGCCGTGCGGCTGCTCGGGGGGCTTCTGTAAAACTCCCCCTTTATGGCCACCGTCCCCTTTGCTTCGCTGTTTTATTCCGCCGGAGGCCACGGGGCTGCGGGTGCTTGTGGCCACTTTGTCACCCCGGGGGTGGGAGCGGGGCACCGGTGGCACCGGGGTGCCCGCCGTGTGTCAGGGGGCGGGGGGACGGACGGATGGACGCCCGAGCCCCCCATCTGGCCACCCAGGCCACTCTGACTCAGCCCAGCCTCTGAGCTGCTGGCAAATTTCATTACAATAACAAGGTCTGCAGGCGAATTAATTATTAACGATCATTGTTTAATATTTATACTGCAGTACAGCTACAGGCGGGCGGCTCCGGCCGCGCCGCTCCCCGCCGCTGGCGGTGGCACGAGCCATGTCCTGTCCCGGTGCTGGGGTGCAGAGCGGCGGGGTCCCCACTGGGATGCCGCGGTGAGGGGTCCTGCCAGGGGCCGGGGCTGAGCTGGGTTGGGGACCCCACTGGACCCCCCCCCCCCAAAAAGCCACCTTGGGTCCATATGAATCCTCCCACGGTGCCAGGGGCATTGCGCTCGCTGGCAGCGTGGCCGTGAGCTCGGTGGCTGTGATGGTGGGGGGGGGAGTGGGGACACCCTGTGCCATGGGGCAGGTCCCTCGGGGGGCTGGCGAGGGGTTCTCCTGCCCCCCCGGGTTGCTGTTTGGGGTGAATCCGTGTGGGTTTGGCTGACCCAAAGAGGGAACCCCTGTGGTGGGGTGGCGGCGGGGCATCGATGGAAAGGGGACGGATACAGCAAGGAAACAGGGAATGGCTTGTCTGGAGGGGATGGGAAAGAGGAAGGGATGGGGAAAGGGAAGGGGTGGACATTAGGAAGGCAAAGGGGAAGGAAAGAGGAAAGGGGAAGAGGATGGGATGGGGAAGGGGAAGAGGAAGAGGAAGAGGAAGAGGAAGAGGTGGGGAAGGGGAAAGAAAAAGGGAAGAGGATGGAGAAGGTGAAATGATGGGGAAGGGATGAGTATTAGGAAGGCAAAGGGGAAGGAAAGAGGAAAGGGGATGGGTGGGATGGGGAAGGGAATGGGAAAGGGGAAGAGGAAGAGGTGGGGAAGGGGAAGGAAAAGGGGAAGAGGATGGAAAAGGGGAAGGGGTGGGCATTAGGAAGGCAAAGGGGAAGGAAAGAGGAAAGGGGAAGAGGATGGGATGGAGAAGAGGAAGAGAAGGGGAAGGGGAAGAGGAAGAGCTGAGGAAGGGGAAGGAAAAAGGGAAGAGGATGGAGAAGGTGAAATGATGGAGAAGGGATGAGCATTAGGAAGGCAAAGGGGAAGGAAAGAGGAAAGGGAATGGGTGGGATGGGGAAGGGAATGGGAAAGGGGAAGAGGAAGAGGTGGGGAAGAAGAAGGCAGAGGGGAAGAGGATGGAGAAGCTGAAAGGATGGGGAAGGGATGAGCATTAGGGAAGGAAAGAGGAAAGGAAAAGGGGACAAGATGGGGAAGGGAAAGGGAAAGAGGAAGAGGTGGGGAAGAGGAATGAAAAGGGGAAGAGGATGCAGAAAGTGAAGGGATGGGGAAGGGGAAGGGATGGGCATTAAGGAAGCAAAGGGGAAGGGAAAGAGGAAAGGGGAAGGGATGGACAAGGGGAAGGGACAGCGATTAGGAAGGAGAAGGGGAAGGGGAAGGGGAAGGATCCCAAAACAGCCGCTGTGCCGAGATGGCATGGTGGGAGCCGCAGGAGGCACCTGGTGATGCTGCGACCTTTGCCGGACATGCCGGCGCTGCCGGGGTGCCGGCAGAGATTAAAGCCCTCCCTTTGCTCCGACCTGAGCTCCCGGGGAGCGCTGGGGGCCGGGGCATCCCGCCGGGAGCCAGCAGAAGGGGCCAGCAGGGGGTGACCCCCCCCCACCCCCGCCTCGCTGAGCCGTGGCTCTGCTCTGCTCCCCCCCCAGGGGCTCCCTCCCGCGATGTCCTCCTCGTCTCAGCCATCATCACCGTCAGCCTTAGCGTCACCATCGTCCTCTGCGGGATCTGCCAGTGGTGCCAGCGCAAAATGGTAAGCGTCCCCCGCGCCGGCCGGGTGCACGGGGTGGGGAGCGGGCGCGGGGTCCCGGGCTGAGCTGGGACGGGGGTCCCGGCCACCCTCCGGCCCTGGGTGATGGCTGGGGTGGGGGGTCCCGGGGCAGAGAGGCTGCTGGCAGGTTTGCGGCAGGTGCCGGCCGCGGCTTTTATTTTGCTCTTTAGGAGATGCGATAATTAAATGTTTGGGGCGAAACTGTTTGTGCGGCATAAAGGGAAGTTTCCAAATACAGATATAGATATAGATATAGATATATAATTGCGATGAGCAGTAGCAATCTGGCCCCTGTCCTGCTGGGGATGCTCCTGCCTGGAAGAGCCCCATGGGAAGGTGGCCAGCCCATCCCCGGTGGCACCGGGTGCCATGAGGCCACTATCCCCCCCACCCCCCGAGGCTTCCCTCCCCGACCCCCACTGCGGTGGGGGGGTCCTTTAGCTTGGGACCACTCTCCCTCCTGCCCTGCGTCCTTCCTCCTCCTCCTCTTGCTCTGGCCCCAGGATCCGGCACATTCTCGGCTGCGTTTCCTTCGCCGTCAGGTTCGAAATCTGGGTCGAGTGCTGCCGTGGTGGCGGCTCTTCCCAGGTGGGAGATGCCCACCCTGGGCATGCCGGTGGCTCCCCCCCACACCGTGGGAAGGCAGCGCTCCCCCGGGAAGGGGAGAGATGGGTCCAGCAGGGACGAGGCAGCCTTGGGGCAGTGGCCATGGCATGCGGGGAGAGGAGGTGGGTGGAAAGGGGCCACCAGGCCCAGCTGGTGCCACCAAGGGAAGGGCAAGGTGGCGGAGGGTTAAGCACCGGGGAGGAGATGGTCTGGTTGCGCTGAAGGACGAAGCTGGCAGAGGAACAAAGAAGTATAAATTGGCCGGGAAAGCGTTCAGGCTGGGAATGGAAAGGCACATCCCAGCCGGCCCTCGACAGTGCCCGGAGCTGGAACGGCTGCATGGGAACCACGGCCAAACACGCTGAGCGCCTGCGGGGCTGGCCCCGGGACGGCTAGTGCCGGGGGAGCATGGGCCAGCAGCCGCTGCTGCCACCGTGTCCCCACGAGCCCTGTGCTGTGGTCAGCTGGGGACAATGCTGAGCACAGGGCTCAGGGCTGACTCCCTCCAGGATGGTCCATGGGCATCCAAGGAGATCCAGCATCCCTGCAGCTCCCAGCCGGATGAACCCCTGGGCATCGAAGGAGGTTGGGCATCCCTGCAGATCCCAGCAGGATTAGCCCGTGGGCATCCAAGGAGGTTGGGCATCCCTCTGCCTCCTGGCAGGATTAGCTCATGGGCATCCAAGGAGATCCATCATCCCTGCAGTTCCCATCAGGATTAGCCCATGGGCATCCAAGGAGATCCAGCATCCCTGCAGATCCCTGCAGGATGAGCCCATGGGCATCCAAGGAGATCTAGCATCCCCGCAGCTCCTGTCAGGATTAGTCCATGGGCATCCAAGGATGTTGGGCATCCCTCTGCCTCCCAGCAGGATAAGCTCATGGGCATCCAAGGAGATCCATCATCCCTGCAGATCCCATCAGGATTAGCCCATGGACATCCGAGGAGATCCAGCATCCCTGCGGATCCCTGCAGGATTAGCCCATGGGCATCCAAGGAGATCCATCATCCCTGCAAATCCCAGCAGGATTAGCCCATGGGGATGCAAGGAGATCCATCATCCCTGCAGATCCCATCAGGGTTAGCCCATGGACATCCAAGGAGATCCATCATCCCTGCGGATCCCTGCAGGATTAGCCCATGGGGATCCGAGGATGTCGGGCGTCCTTGCGCTACCAGCGGGATGAGCCCCTGGCTGTCCAAGGACACCCGCACTGGGGGTGCAGGGAGTCCTTTTGCCACAGCACTGCCAAGGAGGCGGCTCCGTGCAGAGGTGACGAGGCTGGGGAGAAGAAGACAGGAGGAATACTCCCCGTTCCAGGAGCAGGCTGCGTGCAGGGCTGGCTCCTGCAGGAGGGATGCTCGCAGGTCCCGCCATGGTCCACAACCCCAGCCTGCTCCGGCAGCTGCTCCCGTCCCACCTCAGCCTCCCCGCACCTGCGCAGAGCAGGCTCCCCTCCTAATTGTTCGCTAATTGGCATTAATTGCGCTCTTGTCCGCCCTGGATCGGAGCAGCGCGCTGAACCTGCTGTCGGAAATCACAGTGAAGTGCCCTGATTACAAGCCCCAGTTAGGAGCGAGCGCCTGCTTCATTATCATATGGCAGCTCTTCCCTTTCGGTGGGGAAGGTGAACTCAATTAATTCAGGTTCAATTAATCCTAAAATTACCCGCTCCTCCCCCGGTGAGGCTGTGGAAGGCTACGCAGGCGACGGCTGCTGTTCTGTCCTTGGGGTGACGCAGGCCATGAGCCCCCTCCAGCCCCTTGGGGACGGTGCCCGAGAGCCAGGGTGGCCAGACCAGTGTCTTCCCAGTGCCTTTGCTGGCTCGTAAGGGCTGAGGGATGAAGCTGGTGGGAGTTTTACCGCCCGGCTCGGTGGGATGGAGCCCGGCAACCAGGAGGCTGTAAGGGAAAAGGGCAAAATCCAGGTCAACCCCTCCAGCTGGTGGAGGTGCAACCCGGGAGCTCCCATCCCCACGCTCTGCGGTGCTACGGGGGTCTCCCTGACCTCCCCCCCTCTCCTCTTCCTCTCCGCAGGGTAAGCGTTACAAGACTTCCCTGGAGACTGTGGGAACCCCGGACTCCAGCCGAGGCCGCAGTGAAAAGAAAACCATCAAGTAGGTGCCAGGGTCAGGGGGGCTGGGGGCAGGGGGGGGGACAGGGGCAGGGGGCTGCGGTGCTGGGAGCCTCAACGCCCACGGGTCCGGCACGGCCGCAACCCGCGCAGCGCCCTGCTCTCTGCCACACGCCGGGCCCCCCCCCGGCCCCGTCATGGGTGCTCTGCTCACATGGGGACACGTGGCGGATCAGTGCCATCCCCCCCCCCCGCCACCCCAGCAGCGGGGAGGTCCCTCCTCGGGGACGGAGGTGGCCGTCCCTCGGCTGCCAGCGAGGCCAGGTCCGTGTCCAGCCCTGGCAGAGCGAGTTTGGCAGCGGCTCCGGTTCCATCCCGGGGGCATGCGAGGGCTGCGGGGGAGACCGACCCCACCGTCGTGCCAACCTGCGACGGGCTGGTGCCCCCAAGTCGCCGCGGAGGTGTCCCCCAGCCCCAGCGGGAGACTGGGAGGGCTGGTGGGTCTCTGCAGCCCCCTGGGCCGCCCCTCCTGGCTCACCCGCTGAGCTGTGGCAATGAGCGGATGGCGCCATGGGGACCCCGGCGTGGTGTCCCCGGGGATGCCCCCCGGGTCTGGGCGTGCGGAGCCCCGAGCCCTGCCCCGCTGCTGGAGACCCCCCCGCCCCCGGCCCCCCGGCTCCGCAGCCCACGGGCAGCGGGGATGCGGAGGGGAAAGGAGAGCGGAGCTGGGGCATCTCAGGGTGCCGGGCAGGGAGTAGAGGTGGGCGTTTGGCAGCCGGGGAGGGGGCTCTCCTGGGCACCCCAGCTCCAGCTCTGCCCCCCGGCACCCCACAAGGCTTCTGGGAGGGGCCAGGGCTTGGCCACCAGGGGGGAAATAGCCCCTGCCTGGAGTAAGGCTATTGCAAACCTCCTCCCTTGGCCTCCTGCCGGGGGGGGGATTATTGGGGTGCGGGAGTCTGGGGCTACCTCGGGCACCCCTCCAGCTCGGCCAGCTGCTCCCGGCCACACCGGGGCTGGGACCAGAGGGGAGGCACATTCCCACCCTGATGGCATGGCGCAGGCGGCTCTCCCTCCCCGGCTCCGTGCAGCCGGGCTCAACCCGGAGCCGTCGGTGGGCATCGAGGAGGGGTGTGAGGGATGGGCACCGGTGGCTTTTCACATCCCCCAGCGCCGGCGGGGGGCCTGCTCGGCTCCACAGCCCCCCGGCACGCAGCTGTGAGCGGGCAATGGGGTGCCATGGGCGGCTTGCCGCAGCCGGGAGGTTCGGGCTCGGTGCCGGCAGCGGGCTGGTTCGGCCGGAGGGGACCTGGAGGGGTGTCCCAACACGCGGCGGCGGCACGGTTAACCAAGCAGCCTGCGCTTCCAGGACCTGGCTGCTGAGGAGGCGAGGACGTACGGACACGCCAGGACGTATAGACACATAAGGACGCACGGACACGCGTGCCGGGGACGCACAGACACGCGTGCCGGGGACATCGCCCCGGCACCGCGCTCGCCGGCACCTCTCTAACCCTGCTCCATCCTTCTCTTCCTCCCCAGCCGGCGGAGCCCCCCGCCTTGCTCCCGTCTCTCCGCAGCTCTGCCCTGCTCCGTCCACCCGTCCGTCTGTCCCTGTGTGTTTGTGCGTGTGTGCGCGCGCGTGTGTGGTGTGTGTCGGTGTCCCAGGGGTGGGCGGCCGGGCGCCCCGTCTCTCTCTCCGCAGGATGCCGGCGCTCCGGGGGCGGAGGGCGGCTTTTCTTCCCTTCTCGCAGGAATTCAGCTTCTCTCTCTTGTATTTCCCTTTTTCTTTCTCCCCTGGTCTCCGGCCGCTGTAGCGATCTAGACAGAGACTTTTGGAATAACAATGACAACACAGTGCAGCAGAAATGGAGCTCCTACCCTCCCAAGGAGTTTATACTAAACATTTCACCTTACGCCCCGTACGGTGATCCGCGGCTTTCCCTCAAGTGAGTCTCTCCTTACCGGGTTTGCTCCGTGTAGTGAGTATATGGGCAGCACCCACTCGCCTTCCTCCTCCTCCTCCTCCTCCTCCTCCTCCTCCTCCTGGGCTCCCCGCAAGCCACCCCATGGGCAGCCCCATGGAGACGAGCAACCCCTCCTTCCCGCTCCCCCCCGGCCCCCGGGGGAAGGGGGGCGGCCGGGGCCACGACGGGACACCCCCCCCCCCCCCCGCCCCCCAACAACAACAACAACAACCCTGGCGGCGGCGCAGGATGGGGTTGCGCGTTGGGGGCACCCCCTCGGCGCGGGGGACGGGTCCCCCCCCGGGGCTGGGCTGCCGGCGAGCGGGACCCCCCCCCACCTACTCCCCCTACCTTGCCCCCTCCAACCTTCGTTCTCCCCACTTTATTTTTGGATGGTTTTGCCGAGGCCCCCGCGCACCCGCCCCCGGCCAGGACCCCTTTTTCTTTTGCAGTGCTGATGTCTCTCTTTCTCTCTCTGTCTGTCTGTCCGTCTCTTGTCCGTCTGTCCGGCTCTCTCCTCTTCCCCTTGTACCCCCCCCCCCCCCCCGCCATCAAACGACTCCCCCCACCACCACCATGTCCGTCCGTCTGTCCGTCCGGCTGCCTTGGTGTCTGTCTTGGGGGGGGTCCGGCCGTCGGCCCGGCCCAGTGGCTCTCTGTTATCAGGGGCCAAGCTGACGGCGTCGGCCGCCGCCGGGTTGGCGGGGGACCGCGACGGCCGCCCCGGGGAGAAGCAGCGGCTCGGCGAGGACGGCATGAGGAGCAGCGTCTCTGCCCACAGCGAGCCCGGCGCGGGGAAAGCGGCGCGTGGCCGCTGGCACACGGTGCAGAGCCACTTGGCCGCAGGGAAGCTCAGCCTGTCCAAGTGAGTGAGCACGCACGGTCCGGGCACGGCAACCCCCCACCCGCCCCGGCACGGACAACTCCCCCCCCAACTTGGCCACCGACAGCGTGCCCGCTCCCCGCTGCGGGCTGCGCTTGGATGGGGGACACCAAGAGACCCCCTCCGTGGTCCACGGCGCCAAGGGAGGCGAGGAGCTGGCTCCCGGCGGCGTTTCGGCAGCATTTCGGCACGGGGCAGGGAGAAGAGGAGGGGGTTGCCAGGCAGCAGGAGCACCTTTGGGTGCCGTCGCCGGCATGTTTCCAGCCCCGAGGGTGGTGATGCCGGCGGGCATCATCTTGGGGATGGTCCCAAAGGCAGGAGCTGCTGCCCCCGTGTCCCCATCCCGGGGATGCGGCCATCACGGTGCGTGGCTCCCCTGAGCACGAGACCCGGCGCCTCGCTTGCGGCTCCACCACCCCATCCCCAGCATGGGGGAAAAATCGGCGGGTTTAGCAGATTTAGGGAAAAACCAGAGCTTTGGCACGCTCTGCGGGGCTCGTGGCCCAGGCAGGTTGGGTGGGGGGGTCTCGGCGAGACCCTCCGCTGCCGGTAGCGACCGTAGCTCTGCCGGGGGAGACGGTGATTTATCTGCGGGCTCCGTCTTGTGTTTCTGTTCGCTCCGGTTCCCTGTGCTGGGGGTGCAGCAGCCTCCCGGCAGCCGGCGGGTCCCGGCATCGACCCCGGCACCCTCGGAGAAGGTGACGGCAAAGGCGCTTCCCAGGGCTGGCGTATCTCATCCCC
Source organism: Larus michahellis (assembly GCF_964199755.1). Taxonomy (NCBI): domain Eukaryota; kingdom Metazoa; phylum Chordata; class Aves; order Charadriiformes; family Laridae; genus Larus; species Larus michahellis. The sequence goes on along the minus strand of NC_133899.1, from coordinate 92,688,133 downwards.
GCTGCATCTTCCAGCCTTTTTGGCGGGGAGAAATCCTTTCCAAAAGAGAAAAATCCAGTCTTGCCACCTTGGATGAATCCCAAATGCCTCCGGGAGCGCCAAAGATTGGTGTCCCCTCCCCGGTTCGGAGCCGCGGCCACCCATTTGGCGTTGATGCTGGTGTTGCTGGGAGGCGAGAGGGAGAGGCGAGGAAGAGGGGGAGCTGCGCAGCCTTCAGCCCTCCCCGGTCCCGGTGGCCAAGTGGAACCCGTTGGGAGCCCCTCCGGCGAAGGAGCCGGCTGAGGGAAGGCATCGCTGCCGTACCGCTCGGCACCTCCGCTGCCACCAACTCCGGCGGTCGTGGGGACAGGCTGCCCAGAGGGGCTGGGAGCCGGACAGACGGACGGCTGGACGTCCGCCGGGCTGGCCAGGGCAGGGTTAAGGGGACGAAGAAGCCACCGGGCGGCGAAGCATCCCGCCTTCCAGCATCTCTTTCGCGTGGAGCCTTCGGGTTTGGGGGGGTTCGTAGGGGGGTCCGGCTGGTGTACCCCCTCCCCGGTGGCGGGGGCAGCGGGGCGGGCACGGGCAGGGCGTGCTGCCGCCTGGCACGGCGCTGGCAGGAGCTCGCGCCTCCAGCTGGCGCCCGGCCGAGAGGAGCCAGATTTAGTTTCCTGTGACTGAGAGGTTGTAAATTGAACTAATTTAGGATTCGATAGGGAAGCGAAAGGAGGTCGGCGGCAGGCGATGTTGGGGGGGGGGGTGGTTGGGGGCCTGGGGGCGGCCGGGGGGGGAGCGGCGCAGCGCCCGGGCAGTGCCCTGCGTGCCTTCGGCCGCGGGGTCGGATCCGTCCCAGCTCTCCGCTCCTCTCAACTTCCCTCCCTCCTCTTTCTCTTCTTCTCACCTTTCTCTCTTTCTATACCTCTTTTTTTTTGTTGTTGTTTTAATCATTATTAAGCTATTTATCCTTCCCCCCCACCTCCCCCCGCCCCGTCCCCCGCTGCTGGCAATGCACCATGGCACAGCTTCGCCACGCGGTTTCAGCCGGGGTAAGGTCGGCGGCTGCTGAAGGCGACTCCCCGGTGGTCCCGGGGGCGGGGAGCCGGAGCGGGGGGGATCCCTGTGCCTTGAGGACCCCCCTGGTATGGCGGCCACCACGGGCTTTGCAGGTTGCCGCGGGCATCCGCGCGGCGCCGGCGGGCTCCTGCCCGGCTGCATGGGCCGTGCCGCGCATGAGCTGCATGGCCAGCCGTGGGTGCCGCCGCTTGCCCCGCCGCCCTCTCGCCTGCTCTTCCCTCTCCGCCGCCCAGACGAAGCCCGTCCGCCCGGGGAGACCGAGCTTTTCCGCGCTCCCCATCCCGCCGGGGCCACGTCCCCGTCGCCTCCCATCCCGCCATTCGGGGGCGGGCGGCGTGAACCTGGTGGCGTCCCCTCTCCCCGCTGGCAGCCTGGCTTGGCCTTGGGGATGCCCAGCTTGGCGGCACGCCGCGACCATGGGGGGCTTGCCACCCTCCTTGTTGCCACGGGACAACCCCCCCCAGCCCCCAGCCGGCACGACGACCGGGGGGCTGCTGAGACCCGGCGGCGCGGGTGCTGGGCCGGGAGGGACGCGGGGACGGGGCGGGCTGGCTGGCAGCACGTCAGCGGGCGCCGGGGGATTCGCCTTCACGCAGCAGCCTAATTAGCTGGCAGACGAGGTCGGCCGGCGTGCTGGGAAGGCTCCGGCAGCCGCGGGAACGGGAGGGCACCCAACCGGCCGGGTGCCGCCGTGCCGCGGCCGAGCTCCCCGGCAGCCGACGGCGGGGGGGAAGACGGCGCCCGGGCGAGATGGCGGCGGAGCCCCGTGCCGCCGGCGAGGCCGAAGCGGGGCCGAGAGGCAGAGGAACCGGTCGCTGCATCCGCTGGCCCCTGCCGGAGCGTTCCCTGCGCTGGGGCATCTTCTCTCTAACTCTCTTCTTTTCCTTCCTCCAATTTTGCCCCTTCACCTTCTTCTCCTTTCTCTCCTCTCCTCTGCCCTTCCTCTCCCTAAGTTTCGAGGACTCCACCTTGTCCACAGCCACTACCCTTGAGTATATCCCCACCTCAGCAGGCGACCCCAAATGCCAGAGGCCCCGCACGCTCATGCGCCAGCAAAGTCTGCAGCAGCCCCTCAGCCAGCACCAACGCGCCAACCACAGCCAGCCCACCACCAGCCAGAGCCTGGGCCACCTCCAGGCCCACAGCGGCTCCTCCGCCGGCGCCGGCAACCCCCGGGGCTCCCGCGGCGGCCAGGCGCGCCAGGGCATCGCCGCCGGCTCCAAGCATCGGACGGCTGGCGGCCGGAGCCGCTCCAATCCCGGCAGCTGGGACCACGTGGTGGGGCAAATCCGCAACCGCGGCTTGGACATGAAGTCCTTCCTGTAAGTGTGCGCTTCTCCTTGCGCTCTCCATCGCTGCCTCCATTGCTCCCTCCATCGCTCTCTCCTTGCACTCTTCATTGCTCCCTCCATTGCTCTCTCCTTGCGCTCTCTCCTTGCACTCTCCATCGCTCTCTCCTTGCACTCTCCATCGCTCTCTTCTTGCTCTCTCCTTGCTCTCTCCGTCGCTCACTCCTTGCTCTCCCCGTTGCGTGCTCCCCATTGCTCTTTGCTCTCTTCTTGCTCCCTCCGTCGCTCACGCTCTCCTTGCACTCCCTTCTTGCTCCCTGCATTGCTCTCTTCTTGCTCTCTCTGTTGCTCTCCTCACCCTCCCTATTGCGTGCTCTCCATCGCTCTCTCCTTGCTCTCTCCTTGCTCTCCCCGTTGCTCTCTGCGCTGTCTCCACCGCTGTCTCCATCGCTCTCCATTGTTTCCCTTGCTCTCTCCTTGCTCTCCCCATTGCGTGCTCCTCATTGCTCTTTGCTCTCCCCATCGCGCTCTCCTTGCTCTCTCCTTGCTCTCCCCATTGCTCTTTGCTCTCTTCTTGCTCTTTCCATCGTGCTCTCCTTCCTCTCTCCTTGCTCTTCCCATTGCACTCTCCCCGGCGCTCTCTGTACACTCCATCACTCTCTTGTTTGCTCTCTCCATCACTCTCTCCTTGCTCTCCCCATTTTGTGCTCCCCATCGCTCTCCCCATCGCACTCCCCATCGCTCTCTCCTTGCTCTCTCCTTGCTCTCCCCGTCGCTCTCTGCTCTCTCCTCCGCCCTCTCCATCGCTCTCTCCTCCGCCCTCTCCATCGCTCTCTCCTCTGCTCTCTCCACTGCTTACCCTGGCGCGGCTGCTCAGCGGGCACCACCTCGGGAAAACGCTGCCAGCGGGGAGAGCCGGGTCCCCTCCAGCCCCGTCATGGGGGACAGAGGTGGCTCCCCCAGCCTGGGGAAGGGTCTCGCGCGCCCCCAAAACTCCCTTTGTTGATGGGCTTTGCTGCCCATCAACCCCCTGCCTTGCCGGCCAGCGCAAGTGCTCAGGTCCCCAAGGGATGCTCCAGTCCATGGGACGGCCACCGGTGTTGTCCCCAGGGAGTGACATTGCCCCAGGGAGGAGAGGGGGGGTGGCAGCCGTGCCGGCGGTGACCCCCGCAGAGGGGTGACTGTGTCTTTGGCCCCGCTATCGCTGCCTGCCAGGCTGCCTTCCGCCGGGGCTGGGAGCTGCCGGAGCCGTGTGATCCTTAATCTGGCTTAACCCTATCTCCCGTATCGGCGCTGGCTGCCAAACCTCAAAACGCCGAGGGCTGATCTGAGCCCTGCGCTGCCACCGTATCTCGGCACATGACATTGTCGCTCCTCCCCCAGAGACAGTCGTCCCCCCCCTGCCACCTCCGTCCTCCCCGGGGTCCACCAGCTCCCCCCTGGCCTCCGTTTGCCCCCCGCTGGGTACCCCCGGGAGAGGGGATGCTCAAATCCTGGCAGCGCTTCCCACAGGCTGGTATTGCCCGGGGTTGGGTTGCGGGGGGGGGACAGGCCTGATCCTGCCCTCGCACGAGAGCGCAGAACCTTCTCCGTCAGGTGGAAAAGGCCCCGAGGGAAGCGAATTTGGCTGCCCCCCCCCAGCTCCTGCCTGCGCAGGCAGCCCTGGAGAGAGGGTTGAGCCTTCCTCCCAGCGCTGGCACCCCTCCTCACCGCCAGCCGGTGGCTGCCCCTCTCGGCTCTGCCCTCTCCCACCTAAGAAGTTCCTCGCCGGCTCCATTTGCCGGCTTCCCGATGTCGAGATGCGGCTCATTAGCCATCCCGAGGGTCACGTTCCTCCCTGTTTACCCAGCATCGATGCTGGTTCCAGCCTTAATTGGCCGGGGCCGGGGCCGGGGGGTGGGGGGGGGGAAGCAGCCGCAGAGCCGGGACGTGCTGAGCCAGCCCGCCGTTTCCCCGCGGAGGAGCCGCTGCCATTTACCACCGCCGCTTTCCCAAGCCATTAACTTTGCTTTTGCTCTTTATTCTGTTTACCCTCCCGCCTGCCTCCCCGGCGCCGCGGCGTAAATGCGGTTGCGGGCCCCGGGGAGGCTGCGCCGGCGGCGCCGGAGGTGAGGGGCAAAGAGCCTCGGCCATGGCACCGCCATCTCCAACTCCGTGGAAGGATGCTGGGACCTCGCTCCCTTCGCTCTGTCCCTTGTCCCCAGCCCCTCTGGGCACCTTTTCCCCCCCTGAGCAGGACTTTAGCATCCTCCCTGCCCGGACCGGTGGAGGAGAGGGGTGGCGGTGGTACCCACGTGTCACCGAAACCGGCACCTTTTGTCCCCACAGCCCTCTGCGCCCGTCCCGGACATCGTCACCTGCGCAGGGGCCGGCGGGTAGAGCCAGGGTCCCCTCGCCCCTCGGGGGTGACCCGCGGGGTAGCGCCGCTCCTGCCGGTTCCCTGCCTGATGCTGTGTTCTCCTTTCTCTCTTTCTTTCTCTCCCGCCGCCTGCGGGGCCGCCTGGGCAGGGAAGGCCGGATGGTGGTGTTATCCCTGGTTTTGGGACTCTCAGAGCAAGATGACTTTGCCAATATCCCCGACCTGCAACCCGCTGGGACGCAGCCGAACCAGCCGAACGCTCAGGGGGACAAGAGGTATGAGCGAGGACGAGGGCAGTCCCGCAGGAGGAGGAGACGAGGGCTTCACCCAGGGTGGAGGAGGAGGAGGAGGATGAGGAGGCTGGCCTCGTGGAGCGCGAAGGTTGGAGCGGCACAGGGTGGCCCAGCGGGCAGCGGGCACGGTGACGTCTGCAGCTCTTCCTCCCCCCCCACCCCGCCAACACCGGCACCCGCGGTTCTGCACCGGAGAGGAACACAACCCCCACCCTACCCCCCCGCCCCTGCCCCGCCATCCCCTTCCTCCTCCCTCCCTGCCATCCACCCCCGGCCGCCGGCCCCCCCCCCGGCCCTGGCTGCATGCTGGGGGGGCACACGCTGGGGAGCGGGGCGCAGGGCAGGCTGCCGGGAGGAGAATTGGGGGGTGCAAAGTGTGTGTGTGGCGGGGGCAGGTTCATTGGCGACCTCCCCCCCACCTCAAGCCCGCCGACGATGCCGCAGCGGCAGCTGGACCGCATCCCGCAGCGCATGTCTCCTGCGCCCTCCAACCCGGCGGGGCCGTTTGCGGCCCGGCCTGGGCTCCGCAGCTCCCTTGGGGACACAGGGACACGTGTCTTGGTGACCCCAAGGCTGGGGGGGTGGGGGGGGATGCATTATCCCCCTTTTTCTCCCTGCAAGCCTTCCGGCTGCTCCCTGCCTTCCCGCGATGCCGAAGGCTCAGCGTCGCATCCGACCCCGGCGCCGGAGCCTAACCGCGGCCACTGGCGAGGGCTGGCGGGAGCAGAGGGGCCCTTCGCCGCCGGGAGCGGGTGTTGATCCCCTCCGGAGCGGGGCGGAGGTGTGAAGCGCGACGGGCGCTGCCTCCCCGTGCGCTCGGCGTGTTAATGAACTGGCACCGTTCTCGCCCACCGGCTATTTTTACCCTGCTCGGCTTGGTTTCGCTCCATCTTTTTAGCACTTCCCTCCCCGGCGTCGCGCTGAGCAGCCGGTCCCCTGCCGGGAGCACCGGCCGCCGTGCCATACCGTGCCGGCTGCGCCCCCCGTGCCGAGCGAGGGGACGTGGGAGTGGTGGTGGGGGGGGGGGGGGGGACGCTGGGTGCCGGCCACAGGGCGGGTGGGTGGCTGTGCCGCAGCAAGACCCTGCTCCCCGCTTCCCCCCAGCTCGCTGCTCCGAAAGACCCATCCCGGCGCACGCATGGCCTCCCCGCCTCCATCCCCCCCCCTCCCCACCCTGCTCCCCGTCCCCCCACCTTGGACCCCCACGGGATGTTGCAGGGGGGGGTTCGGCCGGCGCAGGGGACGTGCTCCGGCACCCTCCGCTCTCGCCAGCCCACCCGGCGCTGCCGGCCGCCCGCTCTTCTGCCTCGAAACGTCTCCTCCGTCCCCCGTTTCTCAGCTTCTTCCTTCCAGTCCGTCCCCGGCAGCTCCAGCCCGGCGCCTCGGCGTGTCTCCTGTCCTGGCAACTTAACCGCTCTCCGTCCGTCCGTCCGTCTGTCCATCCGCCGCCCCGCTCCTCTCTCCCCCTTCCCTCCCGGCAGGCCGGCAGTGGACGACGCTTTTCCTCCTTTTTCTTGCTCTTTCCCGCTCTCTCTCTCTCTCTTTCTTTCTCGCTGTCCGTGACCTCCGCCAGCCCCGGCACCCACGGCTCCACCGGCACCTCCTCGCCCAGCGCGGCCCCGCCGCCGGCTCCTCCGCCTTCATTTTTCGCTCTGTTTTTAACCTGGTTTTGCCTCCCCAGCTGCCTTGGGCTCTCCGGTCCTCCCTGGCTGCCGTCCTGCCAGCCCTGGCTGCGGGTGTGGGTGTGCGAGAGGGTGGCCGCCCCGTGCCACCGCGTGTGCCACCGTCCCCATCACCCCCTGCCAGGTCTTCCCCCCACCCCTGTCCTCCGCCCGGCCGTCCATCGGCGTGTGTCCGCGTGTGCTTGGCGTGCGGGTGGGTGTCTCGTGGCATGCGTTTGTGGCTTCGCCCGCTCTGAGCCCGCCGCGGCGCTGGGGACCGTGTGTGTGTGTGTATGTGTGTGTGTGTCCCCTGTCGGTCCCTCTGTGGGTTTGTCACCGTGTCCGGGTTCGGGCAGGAGCGTGGGGTGCTTTGTCTGTGTGCGCATCCCCTTGGATCTCTCTGCACCGCCGGAGCCGCCCAGGGCTGCCCTGTCCCTGCCGCCGTGTGCCTGTTGTCCCCTCGTGTCCCTGTGCGCCTCGTGGCAGCGTGGCCCCCGGTGTGTGCCCGCCCGCCTGCCTCCATCGCTGCTGTGTCCCTGTGCCCGCCGCACCTCCTGGTAGCCCACCCTCCCCGGCACCATGCCCACCGGCCCGCAGCCAGCCGGGAGCCCATCCCGAGACCCGGCCGCCACAACCGGGGTGTGCGGGGACAGCCAGGATGGGGGTCCCGGCTGCGGGACACCGTGGGGGGCTCGGTGGCAGAAGGAAAGGGGGACAGCTAACAGCCGGCACCGCAGCGCGAAGCACCCGTGGGGCGGCTCGGCGCCCAGCCCCCTCTGAAGGGGCCGTGCGTGGGTGAGGTGCAGCCAGAACCGTGGGTGCTGGTGGGGACACGGTAGCCGCGGGCATCCCTGGCATCGCCGTGGCCTCTGGGGATGCCAGGATTGGGATGTGACCGGGTGGACCTGCTGCCGTGCTCCGGGGCGGAGTGCCGCGTGTCCCAGGGCTCCGGCTGGCACCCGACCCTGCCTGGTGGCATCGCGGGCAGAACCAGCCGGCCAGGACCCCTCTGTGCGGGGACACTGGTGGGCTGCAGAGGGTGGGCGCAGCCCCGGGCATCCCTGCAGCCCGGCTCTGCCCGCATCCCGGCCGGCAGCCTCCCTCGGGGGCTGGCACAGCAGCATCCGCCGGGAGAGGGTGCCCGGGGAGCCCCTCGCCGTCTCGCCCTCGGCTCTCGGCCCCTCTCCTCTAAGGCGCTGCCTCTCTTTCCCCAGGTTGCCGGCCGGTGGCAAGGCGGTGAACACGGCGCCGGTGCCTGGGCAGCCACCGCAGGATGAGTCCGACCGCAAGACGGAGCCGCACTCCTCCGTCTCCGACCTGGTCAACTCCCTGACCAGCGAGATGCTCATGGTGGGTGGACGGGATGCGCTGGGGACGGGTTCCCTAGGGATGGCATCCCGCCCTCGGGCGTCCCCTTGGACACCCGGCTCTTCCCCACGCCCGCCCTGTGCCACAAGCGCTCCGGCACGTCCCAGCCCGCTCTTGCCAAGTCCCCGTCACAGCCGGGCGCCGCGAAGGGCGCAGCGGGGGCTCAGCCGAGGTGACGCAGCCGTTTCCACCCCCCCCCCCCGCCGCCATCCCTGGGGCCGGCACGAGAGAGCGGTGCTGGAGACTGGAGACGGGCTGTCAGGAGGAATTTGGCCAATTGACGCTCCCCGTCCCCAGGCCGCGTGGCACCGAGCCAGGAGTCATCTGAGGCGACGGCGGTGACTGGGAGACGGGGAGAGGTTGATGCCCTCCAGCAGCTCGAGGGGCTGGGGGGTCGGGTGAGGGTGTGAACCGAGTTCGGGTGCCCAAATCGGGGGGGGACAGGGGTGTGCAGACCCCCCGGGTGGTCCCTCAATGCTGCCCTCACCGCCCTTCTCCCCCCCGCTGCCGTAGCTCTCCCCAGGCTCCGAGGATGACGAGGGACACGAAGGCGTCAGCCGGGAGAACCTGGGCCGCATCCAGTTCAGCGTCGGCTACAACTTCCAGGAGTCCACCCTGACTGTCAAGATCATGAAGGCGCAGGAGCTGCCGGCCAAGGACTTCAGCGGCACCAGCGACCCCTTTGTCAAGATCTACCTGCTCCCCGACAAGAAGCACAAGCTGGAGACCAAGGTGAAGCGGAAGAACCTCAATCCGCACTGGAACGAGACCTTCCTCTTTGAAGGTAGGGGCTGGGATGGACTGGAGTGGACATTGGGTGGCAGCGGAGTGGTTGTGGGACCTTCTGTCCTCCGTCCTGGGCTGGATCAGCTCAGCTCGAGCCGCCAACGTGGTGGCCATCGGGGATGAGATGGGTTGGCCAAGCCGTCAAAGCCAGGTTGGAGGTGTTTGCTCTTTGTCCCATGAAGGGGACGTGGAAGGAGGCTCACAGGGGAATTCATCTGCTACCAGCCACTGTGGTGGCCCAAAGCCATGAGAAGTGCCCCGTGCTGTCATCTGCTCCCCATCCGCTGCCTGGTGCCACCATCTCCCCATCACCGCGGGCAAGGCAGGGTGGCACCAGCACTGGGTGCTGCTTGGCGTGGCCGCGACGGCTCCTCATCCCCTCCGTCTCTGGCACAGGGTTCCCCTACGAGAAGGTGGTGCAGCGGGTGCTGTACCTCCAGGTCCTGGACTACGACCGCTTCAGCCGCAACGACCCCATCGGGGAGGTGTCCATCCCCCTCAACAAGGTGGACCTCACCCAGATGCAGACCTTCTGGAAGGACCTGAAGCCGTGCAGCGACGGCAGCGTAAGGCCCTGGTCCCCCTCCCGCCCCCTGGGGACAGTCCTTGAGGGGAGGCCAGCCCCTGTCCCTGTGCTGTCCCAAGGGGACGGCCACCCCCTTGCTACCCCAACAGGGACGTTTTCCACTTCGCGAGAAGGTTCGACGTCCGATGGGGAGGTTCCTCTTCCCATATCTTTATCTATAAAATAAGGCACTAAGTAGCCCAAAGCGAGCGTCTTCATTTTGGGTCAAAAAGAGCTGTTTCAGGCAGATCTAAAATGAAGGTTTGCTTTATTCTCCTGCCTCCAGCAAGACCAGAAAACGTCCCACTGGGGGCGGCCCCGTTTCCTCCTGCCCTGATTTTCCATGCGGCCCCAAAGTCCACCCTTGGGACAGCTCTGGGGGGGTCCCAGCCCCACACCCCGCTCTTGCGGTGGGACACGGGGGCTTTGGGTGCCCCATCGGGGGTGGGTGTTTTGGGGGCACCCACCTAATGGCCGCCGGGGGTCCCGCAGGGAAGCCGCGGGGAGCTGCTGCTGTCGCTCTGCTACAACCCCTCCGCCAACTCCATCGTGGTGAACATCATCAAAGCGCGTAACCTCAAAGCCATGGACATCGGGGGCACGTCAGGTACGAGCTCCGGCTCCTGCCACGCCGGGACTCGCTGCCCGACGCCCAGCCGGGGCTGAGACCAGCTCCTGTCGTCCCCCCCCCAGACCCCTACGTGAAGGTGTGGCTGATGTACAAGGACAAGCGGGTGGAGAAGAAGAAGACAGTGGTCATGAAGCGGTGCCTGAACCCCGTCTTCAACGAGTCCTTCGCCTTCGACATCCCCACGGAGCGGCTGCGCGAGACGACCATCGTCATCACCGTCATGGACAAGGACAGGCTGAGCCGCAACGATGTCATCGGCAAGGTGGGTCCCGTGGTGGTGGATGGACCCCGGCAACGTGCCCCCACCGAGGGATGGCACCCGGGGGGACAGCCGCGTCCCTGGCTGATGGCGACCGGTGCCATCTCAGGCTGGAGAGGAAGGTGGAGCATGGTGGGGCTCCTCGTGCTGGCTTTCCCTGGCCATCTCGGGTCCTGGCTGGCAAGGACTCACCCGGGACGAGTCGGGGGGGACGATGTGGTGGCCCCCATCCATGTGGCAATGCCCCGCGCCTCTCGCCGTGCCGTGCTGCAGCACAGCCCACGCCGGGGCGAGCGTCGACCTGCCAAAAGTCTATTTATAGCCAGGCAAAAAATCGAAGTCCCCGATGGCTCCTCTGTGTCACGATGCCCCGCGGTGGCACCGTCCCCGGCTGCGGGAGAGCAGGGGTGGGACACGGGGCTCGGCCGGGGGGTCCCCGGGGGTCTGCATCCCCCACCAGACAGCCCCCATCCCCATGCTGGGATTTACCCGACCCGGAGGCGAGAAACGGAGGAATTCATCCCCCCTCGCTTTGATTTACCGTTAAATCCATCCCAGCTCTCCGCTCGTTAGGGTAACGATGACAAATGAGCGCGGCAATCGCCGCGATCCCGGAACGCAGCGCTGTAATTAAGCAAACGCCTAGATTGGGATAAACCCGGGAGGGGGGCAACGGCTCGGCACCGGAGAGGGGACAGAGGTGCCGGCGTCGCCAGCGGCGTTGGCGCAACCCGGAGGGGACATCGCCGGTGACACGGGATGGGGAGGGGAGGGTCCGGGATGGGGATGGAGGGTCCGGTAGCGGTGCCATGGCGGTGGGGGGGTCCAAGGGCTCTTTGTCCCCGTAGATCTACCTGTCCTGGAAGAGCGGCCCCGGGGAGGTGAAGCACTGGAAGGACATGATCGCCCGTCCCCGGCAGGCGGTGGCACAGTGGCACCAGCTGAAGGCCTGAGCGCCCCAGGACTGCGGGGCCGGGGGGGTGTCCCCGCCTTTCCCAGCCCCCCCCGCCCCCCCTTCACCCCTTCACCCCTCTGCGAGGAGCCGAGGGACCGGCGGGACGGCAGAGCCTGGCTGGCGGGGACCCTGCGGTAGGAGGGGGGACGGAATCCTCCCCCTGGGACCCCTCTTTCGCCTCTCCCCGGTGCTGGGATGTGGGGGGCACGGGACCCCCCCAGCCGAGAAGGGGTGCCAGAAGCGACGACCGCCCCCCCGTCCCCATCCCCGTCCCCCGTCCCTCGTCCCCGCCACCGGGCAGGACTTCTGCGAGTGCTTCCAGCCCCAGCCCCTGGGAGCCCCTCTGCCCCTCCACGGCCTCACCCCCCCCCCCCATTTCAAGGGGGTCAGGCTGTGGGTCTGAGAGGGCCCCCCCCCGTCCCCTCCCCTTTCAGCTCAATAAAACCTCTCCGAGCCATCAGCGTCGCCCAAGTGGGGCCACGGAGCGCCCCCCCCCCAATGCCCTGCCTTGTCCCCACTGCCCTCCCCTGAGCGCCCCCGCCCCCCCCCCAGCCACGCTGGGCTGGTATGGGGTGGGGGGCACCCAGGGAGGAAGCGGGGGGCTCCTGGGATCGGAAGCCATGACACAGTTCGTTAGCCAAAGCGGGCTCGTTTGTGCACTGCCTTCAGCCGGGTTCGATGCTTTACCTCCGTCTTGGGGCTGGGTGGGAGCGGGAGCTCCATAACCCCCATCCTGGGGGTCACCCCCCCTATGCGGGGACCCACACCTCCCCCCCAATCCTGCCCCCACCCCAGCTTTTCCCCCCCAGTTACCCCAACCCTGGCCATGTTCCCCTCGGGCTGGGCAGGGGACTGTCCCCAAGCCAGGCGGTGGCCGCTCCGGGGGGATGCTGGGCCCCATAGCGTGCCCCCCCACTCCAGGACCCCCATGAGCCCCCCCCGTGCCCAGTGCTGGGGTCCCTGGGGGACAAGGGATGGAGCCAGCGCCATTGTCCCCATCCTGGGCAGGTGGCATCCCCTGGCAGGAGTGGTGCCAGCATCGGGATGGGACGCGCCGGACCCCTGCCCTCTCCCTGGGGGGACGGGGGCTCCCCAAAATGGGGACAGACCCACCCGGGAGCCCCTGGGGGGGGGGGGGTGAGGGATGGCAAACCCCTCCCGGAGGAGGGGGAGAGGTGGGTGCTGCCACCTCCGCAGCCATCCCAGGTAGGGCACGGCCACCCGTGGGTGAGGGGACACCCGGAGCGAACCCGAAGGGAAGGGGGTGCCCACCGGCACGGAGCCACCCCACCTGGCCGGGGGAGGAGGGGGGGGTGTCCCCCCCATCCTCAGTCTTCCTGCTCCCCACCGTGGCACCCACCACCCTTCTTCGCCCCTCCGGCACCCACGGGGAGGACACCGACACCCTGCTGCAGGGTGCCACCAAGCTGCAGCCCCCGGGTGCCACCGAGGCCCCTTTTTGGGGGGGGGGTGGGGGGGGGGGGAGCTGTGTACAGCCGGGAGCCTGGTTTTAGCGGGAGTATTTCACCGCGTCACCCCGTTGTCCCCGTGCCACAGCGTGTCCCGGCGCACCCCACGGCAGGGACGTCTCCGCCAGCATTAATGCCACCCCACCCGGCTGCGTGGGGGCACGGGGCGCTGTGTGTGTGTGGAGGGGGGGACACACACCCCCCCCCCCCATGTGAGCCCCCAAGGTGCTCCATGGGGTTTCTCCACTGCACGGGGCGGGGGATCCTGCGCTAGAACATCCCCCCACCCCCCAAAAAAAATGTCCCCGAGGTGGCTGGTTGCCTGTTCCTTCTCCTGCCGAGGGGGACATCCCTGCCACCGCGGGGACGGGGTTGGGGGGGGGGACAAGCCGCCTGGGGACACGGTGGGTGGCAGCGGGACCGTCCCGTGGCTGCAGCCGGGAAGGGTTCGGCAGCCCCCCCCACCCCACCCCCACCCCCACCCCCCCCCCGAGTCCCTCTTTAGACAATTTTGGACAATCTGGAGAGAAGTCATACTACTGCTACTACAGTAATAATAATGCTTTTAGGGACATTTGTATTTTTATCATATTCTCTCTCTCTTTTTTTTTTTTTTTTTTTTTAATTAAACATAAAAGAAGAGATTTACACGCCTGGGGAAGGGGGCCGCAGCCCAGGAGGGGTGGCAGGGTCAGGGCCCCCCCCCCCGCCCCCCCAAGGCTGGGCACCCTGGGTAGGGGGGGGGTCGGGGGCTGTGCCAAGCTGGGTGCCCACCCATCGCCCTTCGGGCACCCCGGCTCCTCCGGGATGGCTTTCGTGTCTCTTAACGGTCGGCTTCCCACCCCCCCCTAACCCCGGGCGGGGTGTGGGGGGGGGGGGGGGCTTGTGTGTTCATTTTTAACTCTAGAGCTCTTAGCCGTTATCTTGTTCAGGTATCTCTCTTCTTCACGTGACGGTAACATCCAACTGGTGTGTAAAATACGGGAGAAAAAAAAAAAAACAACAAAAAAAAAAAAAACCCCACAACGACAACAACAACAAAAAGACACACACACACACACACACACAAAAAAAAAAAAAAAAAAAGAAAAGAAAAAAAAATTTTAAAAAAGGCAAAAAAATGAAAAAATAAAGACAAACGCACGCCCAGACCGGCTGACAAAGCGGCTGGAGCGAGGGGATGCCCGGCTGGCGATGCCACCCCGCTGCCGGTGGCTTTGCTGCAGAGGTGGGGGGGGGGTGGGTGGCTGCCCCCCTTTTCTAAGGGCAGCAGAGGCTGGGGACACCGCGGGGGGGGACGCCGGGGGCGGGGTGGGGGGTGGGGGGGCGAGGGTCAGGGCGCCTTCTTTGCAGAATCCTATTTTTGGGGAGCGGGGCCCCTCGTTTTCTGGAGGCAGCCCCTGTTCTCAGTAATAAAGGACAGTCAGTAACTGCCAGCGTGCCTCGTCTCTGGGCTCGGGGGGGGGGTGGGGGGGCGTGGGGGGGACAGGTCTGGTGGTCTCCCCAGCGGCTGTGCCCGCAGGGAAGCGCTGGTTGGAGCGGGGCCGGGGGCCGGAGTGTCACCTGCACCTGGCTGAGCATCGCCCCCCCCCCGGCACTGTGCATCCCCCCCAATATAGAGCATCCCTTCTCTGCGCTGAGCATCCCCCCAGCATCAAGCACCGCCCCCCCCCCCCCGGCCACTGAGCATACCCCAGTGTAGAGCATCCCTCCAGTATAGATCATCCCCCCCAGCACAGAGCATCCCCCCCCGCTATAGTTTCTCCCCCAGCATCGAGCACCCCCCCCAGCACCGAGCGTTGCCCCCAGCGCTGAGCATCCCCTTCCCAGCATCAAGCATCCCCCCCCCCCCAGCATCAATCACCCCTCCCTCCCTGCACTGAGCATCCTCCCAGCACCGAGCATACCCCCCCAGCAGCGAGACCCCCGCAGCACCGAGCATCCCCCCCAGTATAGAGCATCCCCCCCCACCCGGCACTGAGCATTGCCCCCAGCACTGAGCATCCCCTTCCCAGCATCCCCCCCCCACCAGCAGCAAGCACGCCTCCCTCCCTGCAATGAGCATCCCCCCAGCACCGAGAACCCCCCCCGGCACTCAGCATTCCCCCCCAGCGTAGAGCATCCCCCGCAGCACCGAGCATCCCCCCCAGTATAGAGCATCCCCCCCCCCAGCATCAAGCACCCCTCCCTGCACTGAGCATCCCCCCAAGCACCAGGAACCCCCCCAGCGTCGAGCACCCCCCCCCAGCACTGAGCATTGCCCCCAGCATTGAGCATCCCCTCCCCAGCATCAAGCGTGCCCCCCCTGCCAGTATCAAGCACCCCTCCCTCCCTGCACCGAGCATCCCCCCCCAGCACCGAGCATACCCCCCCCAGCACCGAGACCCCCGCAACACCGAGCATCCCCCCCAGTATAGAGCATCCCCCCCCCCAGCACCGAGCATTGCCCCCAGCATTGAGCATCCCCTCCCCAGCATCAAGCGTGCCCCCCCTGCCAGTATCAAGCACCCCTCCCTCCCTGCACCGAGCATCCCCCCAGCACCGAGCATACCCCCCCAGCACTGAGACCCCCCCGCAGCACCGAGCATCCCCCCCAGCATAGAGCATCCCCCCCTCCAGCATCAAGCACCCCTCCCTGCACTGAGCATCCCCCCCGCAAGCACCAGGAACTCCCCCCCAGCACTGAGTATCCCCTCCCCAGCACCAAGCATCGCCCCCCCGCCAGCATCAAGCACCCCTCCCTCCCAGCTTCGAGCATCCCCCCAAGCACCGAGAACCCCCCCAGCATTGAACATCCCCCCAGCATCCAGCATCTCCCCGAGCACCGAGAACCCCCCCAGCACTGAACATCCCCCCAGCATAGAACATCCCCCACTATAGACCGTGTGTCCCCCCCGCCCAGCATAGAGCATCCCCCCAGCACCAAACATCCCCCCCCAGTATGGAGCATCCCTCCCCCGCATGGAGCATCCCCCCCCCCGCCCCGGCCAGCACCAAGCACCCCTCGTTGCACTGAGCATCCCCCCAGTATCGAGCATCCCCCCAGCACCGAGCATCACCCCCCCAGCACCGATCACCCCCCCGCCGCACGCACAAGGAAGGGGGAGGAGGGGACAGGCCATGCTCGAGGACCCCCTGGTGAAGGGGAGACATGGAGTTGGGGGGCAGGGGGGGGGGGACGGACACTCTGAAGGGTCCCTGCAAAGGGAGGGGCCAAGGAGAGCCGCCTGGCCAGCCTGCAAGGGTGCAGGGTTGGGCCTGCTAATGAGGGCAGTTAACGAGGGCAATTAATGAGGGTTCATTAAGAGCAGCCCTAGCAGGAATCTCCTTCTCTAGGGGAGGTGGCTCCGAGCGGTGGTGGCGCTGGGAGGTGGCTGCCAGGAGCGATGCAGGAGCCTGGCGGGGGGGTCCCCATGGGGGCTTTGGTGTCCCCCAGCCCCGGGGTGGGTGGGTGTGTGTCGGGGGGGGGGGGGGGACACGATGCTGCCAGCCCCAACCTGCACAGAGCCGGGTGACACGGCCAGCGCGTCCCCGCTCCGGGAGGGTGAGTGCCCGTCCGTGCCGGGCAGGGATTTGGGATGGGTCCCTGTGGCGGGGCCGGGGGGGGGGTGACGTGCTGAGTAGGGACCAGAATATGGCTCTGGGGTGGGGGGGGTGGTGTCAGAGGCGGGGGACCGCGTCCTGGGCGGGAGAAGCGGGGGACACGTGGCTGCTGGCTGGCACGGCGAAGGCCGGAGCGGCTGCGTTAAATAATTCACTCAACGCCGGTCTTAAATAAATAAAAGAAACTCCAAACGCGGGGACGGCTGGAGAACCGTGTCCCCCGCCCCCAGGACAGCATCCCTCCGCATCCGCCTTTCGGGGGGGGGGAGGGGGGGGGTGCTGGGACAGTGTCGGAGGCGGCCGTGGAGAAGAGAAGGGGACAATGGTGTCCCCTGGCCGGCTCCTGCATCGCGCTGGAGGTCAGGTTGCTGCTGCTTGCACCCGCTCGGGCTCTGGTTTATGTCCAGTTGAGCCAAAATTGGAGATTTTTGTCACCAACAAGCCACCGATGCCATCGGTGCCACCCAGCCCGGCTGCCGCCTGGGCTGTGTTACACCAGAGCCAGTTTTTTGGGGTTTTGTTTGTCTTCGTTTTTTGTTTTTGTTTTTTTTTTTTTTTTTAATCCTGCTACATCTTTGAACGCGGCAAAAAGCAAATAACGCCTGGCTCCGGGGCGGCGATCCCGATGCTCCTGTTGCCCGGAGCCGGTGGGAGCCGCAACGATTCCCCGAGCCCTTTTCCCTTTGTGTTGGCAGCCAGCGGGAGCAGATGGAAATAGCAGCGTGATCCCAGCTGCGGCGAGGCCACAAACGGTTGTACGCGGAGCCGGGAGAGGAGGCAGGGAGATATATATATATAGAGAGGGAGAGACAGACGTATGGATGATGCACTGCCGCGCACGCCTCGCCGGGTGCCGGGGCTGGATGGTGCCAGCATCCCCGAAATACTTGCGCCGAGCGGCAACGTGTGAGGTTTTCCGCTGACTGCGGCAGCTCCTGGCTCTCGTGGCACCGCGGCCGTTGCCGCAGGTGCCGTGCCAACACCTGGACCCCCACCCAGCTCCTTCCCCGTGAAATCCAGGGCTGTGAAAGGATGGGGCGGTGGGGAAAAGGCTGGAGGGAGGCAGGGACCCCCCCGCCCCGGTCTTTTCCCAGGTGTCAGGGCTTCTGGGTCCGGCCCCTGCTGCGGGGACAGGCTGGTGGCACCCAAGGCCACCTTGCACCCCTTGCCCCGTCGGGTGCAGATGGGCTGGCAGGGGTCTGCACGGAGCCGGTGGCAGCAGACGGGTTGTGCCAGGCAGAAATCAACATCTCTTAGAGCCGGGCTTCCGATTCCTGCAGGTCCAGCGCCCCGCGGGCCGATGGTTAATTACCTGCTAATTAGCCCCAGCATCTCCCCAGACGGACGGCATGACCCCTGTGGGGCAGGGAGCCACCCGCTGCCGTACTCGGCACCCCGGGGTGCCCCGTGCCAGGATGCTACAAGCCACAACGGCGAAAGCTGCCCAGGTGGCCGGAGGGACCGACAACCTGTCCCTGTCCCCCCCCACCCCAGACCCCAACCCGAGGGGAAAGAGCGAGCCGAGCCCCAAATTCACCATCTGCAAGCGGGAATGGAAATGGGGCCTCGTTAGTGCAGGAAAGGTGGGGGCTTTGTCAGCTTCCGCTGCCGGAGAGGCTGGCACCGACAGCCCCCCGCGCATCCCGCAGCTGAGGATGCTCCGCCGGGTCTAAAATAGCCGCCGTTCCCGCTGCGGAGCGGGGAGAGGTGGGGGGAGAAAAGAGGCAGCATCCTCGCCGTGAGCGTGGGAGAGGATGTGGCAGGAGGGCTGGCTGCCTGCCTCCCCGCCACCAAACCCCAACCCCTCGCGATTAAAAGCGGATGCGCGGTCTGAAACCTCTGGCAAGTCCCAGCCCTCGGAGGGGAGCATTCCGTGCCGCACCGGGATGGCTCGGCGGAAAGCAGGAGCACGGCTTGGGGACGGGCGGAGGAAAATGGGACTCCCTCCAACCTCAAAAATAAAAGGAGCTGGTGGTCCTGCACCAGGATGTGTTTCAAAGGGCTCCCAAATGGGCTCTTCCCTGCCGCAGCCCCCCAGAGAACAGAGCCCATCACCTTTTTCTCACACCGGTTTGTGCTTTTTACTGCTTGAATTTTGGTAGAAAGAGCACTCGGGGAGAGGAAGAGGAGGGACAAGGTGGCTGTCCGGGCTTTGGTGCCCGTTTTTGGGGCAGACAGAGCCGGAGCCAGGGCTCCTCTTCCCATACAGAGGCAAACCCCTTTCCAGGCCAGAGGGAAGCAGCGCTTGTGCCCAGGTGGGGTTTCCATCGGCTCCTTCCCAAACCTGACGGCTGGGAGAAGTCCGGCAGGAGACTTCTCTCTCCCCCCATCCCAATTCCAGCGGCAGGACGGGGGTCTCGGGGGCGAGAAGGGGTCTGTGCGTTTGCTCTCAAACCTTGCTGCTCTTCAGGCTGATGAGGATGCAAACGGCGTTGCTTTTTCCTGTCCTGCCCCCCGGAGCCGGGAGCAAAGGACATCTGTGGAGGTCGTGGTAGGAAGGTCCCTGTGCTCATGGGCGGGCATGGTGGGGACATCTGGCTCTCAGCAGCACTGTGCTGCCTGCCAGGGCCTGTCCAGCAGGCAAGTGGGGTCTGTGGGGCCATTTTCCCCCCATCCAAGGCACCCTGTGGTTACGTGGGAGGCTCCAAGGTGGGCTTGTAGATCATGACGGTGACCGACGAGCCCTGTGGATCCAGGCAGCAGCTCTTTGCTCTACTGCCTGGGAGATGCTGGTCCTCGGACTGTTTTCTTTGCTTGGGGGCTTCCTTCTTCCCCAGCCCTACCTGGGAGACGGTGGTCCTTGGGAGCCCGGTGGAGGCTCCCCATCCCCGCGCGCCGCATCCCTGTGGCTGTCTGGCAGCAGCGTGGCGGCTCATGTTTCCCCTGGGGAGCCCGGCAGGGCTGCCAAGCTGTCTTCCCCATCCTCCAGCAGCCGGGAACCGTCCCCAGGGGCTGCCAGTGGGGCCTCGGTGCCTTCCTCCTCTTCCTCCTCCTCTTGCTGCTGCTGCTGGAGGCTCTGCAGGCGTTCCTGCCGCGCCTCCATGAACTCCTGCGCCCCGTCGCCCACCAGCCGGACGGCGTCCCCGACGCGGGGCGGCTGCCGGACGGGGTTGTGGTCGTAGGAGAGGAGGCGCAGGGCGGCCAGGCAGGCCAGGTCGGGGAAGCGGGCGATGCGGTTGCGGTCCAGGTCGAGGACGCGGAGGTGGGCCATGCGCAGCAGGACGGGGGGAAACTCCTCGAAGCGGTTGCCGTAGAGCCAAAGCCCCCGCAGGCCGGCCATGCGGGGCAGCCCGGCGGGCAGGCGGGCCAGGCGGTTGTCGCCCAGCTGGAGGCTGCGGAGGTCGGGCAGGCCCAGGAGGGCGCGGGGGAAGCGGGCGAGGAAGTTGCCCTCCAGCCACAGGCAGCGCAGGCTCTGCAGGCGGGCGAAGGCGGGCGGCAGGGCCTGCAGCCCGTTGCGGCCCAGGTAGAGGTAGGCCAGGCGGGGCAGGCGGCACAAGGCCTCGGGCACCTCCATCAGCTCGTTGCCGTCCAGGGCCAAAGTGCGGAGGTGCCGCAAGGCCCCCAGCTCGGCCGGCACCTCCCGCAGCCCAGCGCCGCTCAGGTAGAGTTTCCTCAGCCCCCGCTGACCCCACAGGGCCGCCGGGACCCGCCCGCCCCGCACCTCCAGCCGCTGCTCGACTCCCCCCGGGCCCTCGGCCGTCGCCAAGCGCGGCCCGGTCGAGCCGCCGCTCCCCATCCCCGCCGTCCGCCCGGGGCGGGGAGGGGGGGACGGGGACGGACGCGGACGCCTCGCCGCGCCACGCCGTCGCCACGGCAACCGGCCGCAGCCAATGGGAGCGCGGGGGCGTGGCCTGGCGCCGGGGACGCGCCCCCTCCCCTCCGGAGCACTCGGGCGGGAGGGGACACGCCCAGCTAGGGACACGCCCACCCGGGACACGCCCCCTCTGGCCACGCCCTCCCCTGTGCCACGCCCCGCCTGTGTCCTACCTGTCCCCGCCCCGCCCCTGCCTGTCCTCCACCCTGTGCCACCGTTGTCCCACCATTGCCCCACCCTCCCTGTCCCTACCCTGTCCCCTGCCCGTGCCCCACCTGTCCCCTCCCTGCCACCATTGTCCCACCCTGTCCCCCTGCCTGTGCCCCGCCCTGCCCGACCTGTCCCCTGCCTGTCCCCTCCCTGTGCCCCATCCTGCCCCGCCTGTCCCACCATTGCCCTACCCTGCCCCGCCTGTCCCCTGCCTGCGCCCCACCACTGTCCCATTGTCCCGCCCTCCCTGTCCCCTCCCCGTGCCCCACCCTGTCCCCTGCCTGTGCCCCACCGTTGTCCCACCCTACCTGCCCCCTCCCTGTTCCACCGTTGTTCCGCCTTGCCATGCCTGTCCCCTGCCTGTGCCCCACCACTGTCCCATTGTCCCGCCCTCCCTGTCCCCTGCCTGTGCCCCACCACTGTCCCATTGTCCCGCCTTCCCTGTCCCCTCCCCATGCCCCACCCTGGCCCCACCTCACCCTACCTGTCCCCTGCCTGTGTCCCACCATTGTCCCACCCTCCCCGTCCTGCCTGTCCCCCGCCCTGTCGTGCCTCTGTCCTGATCCCCCCACACACACTTTGCCACCCCCGTGCCCTGCCCTTACCCTTTTCTCGCCCTGTCCCCCCCGCCCCGGGCAGCGCCCCCCCCCACACCCCTCTCCCATCTCCTTGCCCTCAGGGCGCTGGGATGGGGAGGAGGGGTCCCTCTGTGACCACCCACGTCCCCTGGGACACCCCGGGAGCTGCTGCAGGGCGCCCCCCCCGGGCACATCCCCCTCCCCCCCACCACTCCCCGGTGCTTTTTCACCCCCCCTCCACGAAGCCCGGTTGCACACCCCACGGCCGGGGAGGGCTTGGATGGGGACCCCCATGCCATGGCTGCCCAGCCGGCTGGGTCCTGCCGGCCAGGCTGGGGCTCTCCTTCCTCCTCCTCCTCCTCCTCCTCCTCTCCCCCGCCCCCCCAACGGTGTCCCCCCCCCGTCCCCAGCCAGCCCTGCCAGCTTTTTCCCTGCCGCAAATCAGCTGTGTCATCCCAAAGCCGGCGCAGAAAGCCGGGCTCGTACAGCCCCCCAGCGGCTGCCGGCCAGGCGACAACCCCCCCCCCCCTCCCCCCACCTCCCCACAACCCCCCCAAATTCTCTTGCCAGCCCTCGGGGTGCGGGCACCCCCCAAAACGAGAGCTGGGGGCAGCCACAGCCCCTCCAAGGGGGCTAGGGGTGGGGGGGCAGAGGTGACAATGACAGCGTGCCCAGTAAGACCTGATTTCAGGCTTTATTTTTTCCGTGTGCTCCCAGGGATTGGGGGGGGGTTGTCCCCAAAGAACTGGGGGCTACCGGCGAGGGGGGGTGGCCGACGATGTCCCCCAGCCCGATGGGGTGGTTGTTGGTGCTGAAGCCGCTGGGGCGCTGGGGCTGGATGCCCCCCGTGGGTCTCGCCGTCCAGGTTGGACCCCCCCAGCACTGGGCTGGAAAAGCCAGGAGAGAGGGGGGCGGTGAGGCTGGACCCCCCCCCGGGACAATGACATCCTCCCCTGCCCCGCTCCCTCGGGGTCACCCCAAACTCACCTGGCGCCGCGGGGGACACGGGTGGGACGTACTGGTTGTGGTTAGTGGTGAACCCCGATGGCTCCTGGGGGATGGAGGCGGGTTGGGTGCGTGGTCCGACGGGTGGCGGGGACAGGGATATGGGGACAGGGACAAAGCCATGGAGGCACCCACCATCCTGCCGACAACCTGCTGTCCCAGCAGGCTGGCCTGTGTCACTCGGGGTGCCCTCAGCCCTTGGGAGACGAGCGGGAGGGGGTGGCCCACGGCGGGCAAGCCCTGCGTGGGGACAGCGGGTGAGGAGGGGGGACACATGGGGACAAGCAGCGGGACGGGGGTCCTGCTCACCACCGTCGCCAGGCAGCTCGGCACCTCCCGGCTGAATCCGCTGCCTCGCTCGGAGCCCGTCGGCAGCGCCGGCAGCGTCTCGACGCCCTGCGGGAGGATGGAGATGAGGTGACAGGGACGCGACGTCCCCTGCCTCACGCCACAGCTCTGCCCGCTGGGGGTCCTGCCTCGCCATCCCGTCCCCTCGCCCCGCTTACGTGGCTGCGCACAGAGGGCAGGTAATCGGTCGCGGTGACGCTAACGGCCAGCTGCGGGAGAGGAAAAAAAGTGTCCCTTGGGGTGCAGAGGGGATGGGGGGCCGGCAGGGGACAGGGGACACGGTGGGGTAGGGGCTCACGGGCTGGCCCGGCAGGACGCTGTCACTCCTTGGGGTGGCCCTGGTGAAGCCCGACTGCTCCTTGGTGCCGACGGTTGTCTTCTGCAGGACATCTGGGGGGGGCAGATGGGGCAGGGAGGGAGCCCCCCTGTCCCCAGCCCTGTCCCCAGCCCTGCCTGCACACAGCCCCACAGCCAGCCATGGCGTTACCTGGTGTCACGGTGCTGGGTACAGCCTGGGGGCCCGGCCTGTACCCTGCGTTTGGGGGTGGGCAGCGATGGGTGACGCGGGGCAGGGGACCTCTGACACCCCCAAACCATCCTGGGAATGGAGCCGGCCCCGGGACAACTGACACCCCCAAAACCCTCCTGGGGTTGGAGCTGGCCCCGGGACCACCAACACTCCCAAACCCTCCTGGGGAGAGCTGGCCCCGGGACCACCAACACTCCCAAACCATCCTGGGGACAGAGCTGGCCCTGCGACCACCAACACCCCCAAACCCTCCTGGGGAGAGCTGGCCCTGGGACCACCGACACTCCCAAACCATCCTGGGGACAGAGCTGGCCCTGCGACCACCAACACCCCCAAACCCTCCTGGGGATGGAGCTGGCCCCGGGGCCACCAACACCCCCAAACCCTCCTGGGGAGAGCTGGCCCCGGGACCACCGACACTCCCAAACCGTCCTGGGGACAGAGCTGGCCCCAGGACCACCAACACCCCCAAACCCTCCTGGGGAGAGCTGGCCCCGGGACCACCGACACCCCCAAACCATCCTGGGGATGGAGCTGGCCCCGGGACCACCAACACCCCCAAACCCTCCTGGGGAGAGCTGGCCCCAGGACCACCAACACCCCCAAACCCTCCTGGGGATGGAGCTGGCCCCGGGACCACCGACACTCCCAAACCCTCCTGGGGAGAGCTGGCCCCGGGACCACCGACGCTCCCAAACCATCCGGGGGACAGAGCTGGCCCCAGGACCACCAACACCCCCAAACCCTCCTGGGGAGAGCTGGCCCTGGGACCACCGACACTCCCAAACCGTCCTGGGGACAGAGCTGGCCCTGCGACCACCCACACCCCCAAACCCTCCTGGGGATGGAGCTGGCCCCGGGACCACCAACACCCCCAAACCCTCCTGGGGAGAGCTGGCCCCGGGACCACCGACACTCCCAAACCGTCCTGGGGACAGAGCTGGCCCCAGGACCACCAACACCCCCAAACCCTCCTGGGGAGAGCTGGCCCCGGGACCACCAACACCCCCAAACCCTCCTGGGGATGGAGCTGGCCCTGCAACCACCAACACCCCCAAACCCTCCTGGGGATGGAGCTGGCCCCAGGATCACTGACACCCCCAAACCCTCCTGGGGACAGAGCTGGCCCCGGGACCACCAACACCCCCAAACCCTCCTGGGGATGGAGCTGGCCCCGGGACCACCAACACCCCCAAACCCTCCTGGGGAGAGCTGGCCCCGGGACCACCGACACTCCCAAACCGTCCTGGGGTTGGAGCTGGCCCCGGGACCACCAACACCCCCAAACCCTCCTGGGGAGAGCTGGCCCCGGGACCACCGACACTCCCAAACTGTCCTGGGGTTGGAGCTGGCCCCGGGATCACTGACACCCCCAAACCCGTACCTGGCTGGGCAGGGCCGGCGCGGCGGCCCCCTGTGCCGCGCTCCCTGGGTGCGTTGGGGGGGCCCTGGAGGAGCGGCAGGTGCTGGGGACTCGCCGTCCCGGTACGGAGGCAGGAAAGGGAGGACGCCTGGAGGTACCCGCTCCCTGGCTGGTGGACGTGCCGGGGCAGGAGGCTCCGGCCGTCGGGGAGCATGAGAGGCTGGAAGTGCTCGGCGGTGGTAGACCTGGCGGCGTCCTGGCAGTGGCTGCGGTGGGAGGCCAGCGTGGTTGTGATGGACTGGCCCCAAAACTTGCCCCTAATCCCCCCCGCCCCCAGCAGGGGTACCCACCCCTCTGCAGCATGGAGCAGGCAGGACATGTCCCAGCGGTTGTTGGACACGTAGCCGGTGACAGTGTGGCGGCCGAGGCAGGGACGGAAACGCGACTGGCCTGGGTGACAGGGGGGAGAGGCGGCTCAGCCCTGTGAATGAGCCCCCCCCGGCTGTAGGGGAGGCCTTCGGGACCCCCTACCATAGGCCACCGCGTAGCTCGTGGCGTAGAAGTTCATGAGGTCGGCGCTTCCCCTGGCGTGTGCCTTCGCCGAGGGGGTGACGGTGGCCAGCCCCGCGGCGGGCGAGCCCCATGGCAGGGACCGCAGCTTGGCACGGGGACAGACGAACGGAGGGGCAGACGCCATGGCGGGGCTGGCCCCAGAGCAGCTCCCCGCCTGGGAGGCAGGGGTGGCTGTGGAACGTCCCCCGCGGACGTTGGGATGGTGACACCATGGTAACCAGCGCGGCGACACATGGGGATCTCGGCCACAGAGGGAACTGTCACTGCTGCTTGGGGACGGCTGGGACACCCCACAGAGGGCATCAGGGGAGTGGGATGCCCCACTTGAACCTCCTGCGGAGCAGGCCACAGCCCTCCGCGTGTGGGGCCGCGTCCCCTGGGTCCCCAGAAAAAGGGTTTCGAAGGGAGAGCTGGGAGACGGTGACAGCGGGGAGCTGGCATGTGCCAGAGCAAGCCCGGAGTGTCGCTGCCTCCCCTGAGCACCCGCTCCCGGCGACGCCGAAGGGCAGAGCCCCGGCACCCACAAGGCAGCAGGAGCGGCAGGGCTAGCAGCCACGGCTTTATTCATCCTGCCCTGAAAGTCCGAGGGAGCTGCTGCCGGAGGAAGAGGAGGAGAAGAGCCACAGGGAGGGCGGCAGCGGCGTTTCCACAGGGCCCCGTGCCCCTGCTCCGCTCCAGGGGATGGTGAGGGAGAAGGTGGCTCCCCCCCGTCAGCAGGATGGCTCAAAGAGGTACTCCAGGTCTGGCTGCCGCAGCCTCTGCTCCCTCTTCTTGTTCTTGGCAAATTCCCTCAGCATGGCCATCACGTCGTTCTCAAACTCGGCCGGCGTGGGCTTCGCTTCTGCAGGAAAAACAGAAAGGGGCAGCAAGAGAATGGCTCCGTCCTGTCCCGAAGCACCCGGTGCCACGGTCATCCCGCCAAGCCCAGTTCCCGCGGCCCGGAGCGGCGCCGGTGCCCTGGCATCAGAGCGGGCAGGGTGACAGGGAGCTGCCACCGTACCTGTGGCCCAGTAGTAAATGTCCCAGTCGTTGCTGGGCTCGTTGATGAGCCGGTCGTAGAGGTTCAGCTGCTGCTCGCTCATGCGGTGCAGGTTCTCCTTCGCAAAGAGGCTGGGGAGAGGATGGAGGAGGATGAGTGTGGGTGACCGGAGGAAGAGCCAAGCTGGCACGCCGCTCCCGACCACGGCTGGTGCCCCGCTCTCTACACGATGCCAGAAGACACGGAGCAGCTGGGTCCAAAGTGACCTGCCTCCTGCCTGCTCTCTCCGTTAACCACTACTTCAATCCTGAAACCCGACCGGCCCCACCTTGTTCATTCATCCCAGGAATTACATACGTCCTTCCCAAAGGATTTCATCTCAGCCATCAGGTTGGAACTTTCCAGAGCTCTCCTGGGCCTCTGGCTCTGCCCTTTTTCTGCCCAGCAGCAGCACTGATCGTTGCATCCCGGATTCAAAGCTCCTGTGGTGACTTATCCAACAGCTCACCCTTCTCTGCCTTCCGTCCTCTGAACACCACCACATCTCCTTAGGTTTTTTGGAATATGGCTGTGCACTGCCCCACCAAACTCCCTCCCAAAATGCTCGGGGCTTTTCCCTGTTCATTAAAAACCTGTGCCATCTTTAAGGAGCTGAACTACGCAGCAGCTACGCTCACCTCGACTGGCCTTTCTCCCTTCGCTCTCCGGGGCTGATGTTATCTCTCCTACGAAGCACACACGCCGCCCCTGCCCGTCCCTGGCTGCAGGGGACAAATTGTCAGGGCGCTGCGGGGAAGGCGGACAAGCGGCGGAGGGTGGCTGAGAAGCCGGGAGGGAGGTCGGGTACCCCGCACCTCCTCACCTGAGCAGGATGCAGTTCTCCAGCATCCCCCTTTTCCGGCTCTCGTACAGCAGCCGGGCTCTCTTGGTCTCCAGCGGCTCATCGGGACGTTCCTGCCAGGGGGGCAAGGGGATCTCCAGCACGTCCTTCCCGGAGTCCTTTGGGGAGTCCCCACGGTAGCCACGCTGCAGGCACACTGGCCCCAAAACGCGCCGGCACAGAGCCCGGCCGGGCAGGGAGCAGAGCTGTGAAAGGGACAGGGACAGTGCAGGGGACGTCAGGCCTGGCTGTCCCAGCACAGGGGGGAACGGGACCCCCCCCAGGCCCTGCTGGCCATGAATCCCCCGTCCCACCCCCCCCAGACCCTAATGCCCCTACTCCTCCCCATAATCCCTCCAGGCCTTGCTGTCCTCAGTCCTATATCCAGGCCCTACTGCCGCCAATTCCTCCATCCCACACCTACCCCAAACCCTGCTGCCCCCCATCCCACACCCCTCCAGACCCTCCTGCCCCCAAACCCCCATCACACAACCCGCCCAGACCCTGCTGCCCCTGATCCCCACATCACACACCCCCCCAGACGCTGCTGCCCCTAACTCCCCTTATAGTCCACCTTCAAGACTCTGCTGCCCCCAATCCCCCCATCCCACACTCCCCCAGACCCTGCTGCCCCACATCCCACACACCCCCAGACCCTCCTGCCCCTGATCCCCACATCACACACACCCCCCAGACCCTGCTGCCCCCCATCCCACACACCCCCAGACCCTCCTGCCCCTGATCCCCACATCACACACACCCCCCAGACACTACTGCCCCTAACTCCCCTTATAGTCCACCTTCAAGACTCTGCTGCCCCCAATCCCCCCATCCCACACTCCCCCAGACCCTGCTGCCCCCATCCCACACCCCCCAGACCCTCCTGCCCCTGATCCCCACATCACACACACCCCCCAGACCCTGCTGCCCCACATCCCACACCCCCCAGACCCTCCTGCCCCTGATCCCCACATCACACACAGCCCCCAGACCCTGCTGCCCCCCATCCCACACACCCCCAGACCCTCCTGCCCCTGATCCCCACATCACACACACCCCCCAGACACTACTGCCTCTAACTCCCCTCGTAGTCCACCTTCAAGACCCTGCTGCCCCCGATCCCCCCATCCCACACCTCCCCCAGACCCTGCTGCCCCTACCCCCCACCATAATCCCCCCAAAAGCTGCGGTCCCTGATCCCACGACCTTCCCCAGACGCTGCTGCCCGCAATCCCCTGCTGCCTCCGAACCCCACATAATCCATCCCAGATCCCCTGCTGCCCCCGATACCATAAGCCCCCCTGGGCCCTGTTACCCCCAATCCCCCATCTATAGACCCCCCCGGGGCCCTGCTGCCCCCAATCCCCCATCTATAACCACCCTCCCCAGGGCCTCCCTCTGTCCCCCGCCTCTCCCAGACCCCTGTCAGCTCCCCACCTCCGCCAGTAACACCCATACACCCCCGGTAAACTCCCCTCCTTCCTCACCCAGGCCGCCGCCATGGCTCCCAGCGGCCGCTCTAGCCTCCGTCAGGGGCGCTCTGTGACGCGGGGGAGGCCCGACTCTATGGTGCGGCGGGCGGTAGAGGAGAGGGCAGGGGGGAACAGGAAGGGGGCGTGACGCGAACCGGAAGGGGCGGGACGTGGCGCGGCGGCGCTGGCGGTGGCGGTGAGCGCGGTTGGCGCGCGCGCTCGGGGCCTGCTGGCGGTAACGGGCGGGGCCGGGCCGGGGGCTGGGGACCGGGGCCGGGGGGGGTCGCGACCCGCCGCTCCCTCCCCTCCACACTCCGCCTCCCCCTCAGGCCCGGGCCGATATGGCGGTCTGGCCCCTGGTGGTGGTGGCGGCGGCGGCGGCGCGGGGGGAGTGTCTGGGCCGGGGGGCGGCGGCGGGCGGGGTTGGGTCCCCCCCGGGGATCTCGCTGCTGAGGAGAGGGTGCCCGGGGTAGGGCGGGTGTTCACCGGGGAAGGGTCGGTGCGCTCTGGTTCGGGTTGGGGGGGGTCGGGGGGGTTTGTGGGGCCCGGGGTGGGGTTGCCCCCTGAGGGGGTTTGTTGCCCTCTAAGGGGGGTTTGATGCCCCCAGAGATGGGTCAAGCTGGGTTTGGGTTAGGGGGGGGCGTGGGGGCTGTGGGCCCCTAAGTGGTGTTGCCCCCGGGGCAGGGTTGTAGCCCCCAGAGATGGGTCGGATCGAGTTTGGGTTAGGGGAGGTCGGGGGGGGCTGTGGGCCCCGGGGTGAGGTCGCCCCCTAAGGGAGTTTGTTGCCCCCAGAGATGGGTCGGATCGAGTTTGGGTTAGGGGAGGTCGCGTGGACTGTGGGCACCGGGGTGAGGTCACCCCCTAAGGGGGTTTCTTACCCCCAGAGATGGATCAGGCTGAGTTTGGGTTAGGGGGGAGCAGGGGGGCTGTGGGCCCCGGGGTGGGGTTGCCCCCTAAGGGGGTTTGTTGCCCCCAGAGATGGGTCAGGCCAGCTTTGGGTTAGGGGTGGTCGTGGGGGCTGTGGGTCCCAGGATGGGGTTGCCCCCTAAGGGGGGTTTGGTACCCCCAGAGATGGGTCAGGCCTGAGGGGAAATGGGGCCACGTTGCACCCGGGGGCGGGGTGTTGGGGTGGGATTGCCCCCGGGGAGGGGGTCCCAGCCAGAGGGCGAGGGGTGCTGTGGCCCCTGGGTGGGGCTGGGCTGGGGCTGTGGGGCCGTCTCGGGGGGGGGGGGTGGCTGCGGCGAAAGGGGGGGGGGGCCTCAGTCCTCTAGAGAGAGCTGGGGGGGGCAGAGGGGACTGGGGGGAACAGATTGGGTCCCTGGTGCCTTGCTGATCCCCTTTTTCCACCCCTCCTTGTCCCACTGCAGTGCACCTTCCGTCTTCCTGCTTCGCCCCGGTCCCAGCCCGGGCTCCTGCTCCTGTCTCTGGAAATATGTCCGAGGGAGTGGATCTGATTGATATTTACGCTGACGAGGAATTCAACCAGGTGAGCGGCACCTCTGGGTGAGCAGATCCCCCTCTCTTGGGGGAGAACACCATTACCGGCATCGGCACGCTCATTAGCGAGGTGCTGGAGCCGTTAACGTGGATGTAGCCACCGGCTGGCGCGTACGCAGGGAGCGGAGGCAGAGGGTGCGACCGGTGCGCCCAGGAAAGGGTGGTGCAGCGCTGGAGAGTCCCTGCGGGGAACCGAGGGCTGGGACCCTTCCTAAATCCTGGTGGCTGTGGGGAATAAAGGGTTTTTCTGTGCGTTTCACCAGAGATTCAACACGTGGATGGTCATAAAATGTTTGGGAGGAGGAGGCAGGGTTTGGACCAGAATGTTTGCCCAGGCAGTGATGAGCGGGGATCGAAGCGGGGATAGCTGGTTGGAGCCTGGTTGGAGAAATGAGAAATCCAAACTGGAAGAGGCACCGCCAGGGAACTGCACGGTGAGGGGACCCAGAGCACCGAACCTGCGGGCACGCCGAGGCTGGGAAGCTGTGATGGGGACTCGCTGCGGTCGGAGAGATGCCCGTGTGCCGCTTCTTCCACCCCAGGGCTGTCTGGGACTCGCAGGAAGAAGTGACAGAGAAGGGGAGGTGTGCAGCTGTTAGAGCAGCACATTTTAGAGAGTTTGGGGATCCGGGAGAGCAAGTGTGAACACAGATGTTTGAAGATTAAAAACTGCCGGGGAAAACCCATGGAGAAAAGTGGCGAGCGAGCCGCGTGAACTGGAAGCAAAACAGGCGGAGGAAGGAATCACCGTGAGCTCCCAGAGGGCTGGAGAGGAGCTGAGGGCGATAAAGCCTTTGTTCTGAGAAGACGGGAGGTTATCAGGTGAGAATACGCCGTGGGTGAGACCTTCAGGGAGAAGTGAAACGGCGGAAACAGTATTAACTGCCCCGGAGCCAAGGGGACTGCGAGGCGCTTTCCAGGAGCGGGAGTTCTCCGCTGAGAGCAGTTGCCTTGGAGAAGGGGAGGCTCTAAAATTGCCAAAATAACGGGAACCTCACTGGAAAGGTGAGTTGCAAAACAAATTGTGCTGCCTGTAGCAGCCACGCAGCCCTGCCCGGACACTCTCCTGCTCTGAAATACCGCTTCCTGCATCCTTCCTGAAAAAATCCCGGAATAAACCCGATTCCTTGTATATTAAATGATAGTACTGTGCTGGACCGAACGGAACTGCTCTGGCTTAGGAATAGCCTCAATGGACATGTTTTCGTGCAATTTGCCTTTAAAAGAATTGGGGAAGTAGGTATAGCTGGATTTGGGAGCGGAAGGGAGAGCTGGATTGATGCGGGAATACGGGTGGAAGGTGCGGATTAAGAAAACGCGTGGAGGTCGCTGGGCTGGGGTTTAGAAATGGGCAGAATAACCAGGAAACTTCATTTATGGCAATTAACGCTGAACGCCGAAGGGAAGCAGGGAAAGCGGACGTGGTATCCAGCGTCGGGAGAAGGAGCGCTGGGACGTTGGCGGGCACGAGTTGGAAAGTCTGTAATGTCTCAGAGGACAACGGATCAACAACGGACGAGTGGGAGGATTTAACGGGAGAACTCTGCTGCTGCTTGACGGGCGCTCTGCAGGGACGGGCCAGCGCTGCCTGTGCCCGCAGGTAGGCTTTACCGCCAAGGCTCAGCGCCCAGGTGGCCTGGAGCAGGAAAAGTGACAAAAACAGTGGCTTGAGTTGACTGGAAATGTCACCTGGGGAGTTGAGAGCGTCTCGGATGGGTCTGGTCTCCTCTCGGTGGAGTTTTGAGGATCTTCGGGCGTAAAGAAGTTAAGCGGCGTTGAGAGGAGGACGGAGCAAGCCTGGCTGCACGGCATGGAACGATTTAACTGCAGGCTTTTGGGGACAGGACACAAAAGATCTTTGACGCAGGCAAGTAGATGGAGGCTTCTTAAAGCTGGAAGTGATTATCAAAGCTGTCAACTCCAGCATCTCGCTCGCCTCAGGCTGCGCGGCGGCTGGAAGAAACCCAGAGTTAATCCGTGCACGATGTCGCGCGTGGGATCAAAGCAGGGTGGGAAGGTGCCCTGGATGCCCCGTGGTCGCTGTGGCACACCAGGGACGCCAGCGTGGTTCCCAATCCCCCAGCGCACGTGGTAATTAGTGGTGATGGTGCCCGGCTTCGTCCCCGTGCACCTCGCAAGGCGTCGCGGGTGGGTTCAGGGCGCGTTTGCTGCGTCAAGGTTTGAATAGCAGTGAAAGTGTTCGCTGACGGGGCGGTGGGGGATGCAAGAAGCCTCTCGCTACCGTGCGTTTCGAGCGATGGTCTGCAAATTCAGTGCGATGGCAAGGGCAGAGACCGGCAGGGCGGAGTGTAAGCATTTGGACTGTGAGTATTTCTACACCATCTTCCCATCCGGCCGTTAGTTTTTAAAGGAGAGCATTTTTTTTTTTAGCCATCCCAGAGGATCTCTAAAAATTCTTCAGCTGAAGTATCCTCTAAGTAGCATAACTGAGGGCTTCCAAGCAATTTCTCCTCTAATCCCCCCCTGTTTTTGTTCTCGGCTTTCTGAAACTTTCAGGCAGAAATCTTCCAGCTTTGGGCCGTGTCCAGAGGCGCTTGGTGGGGGTAGGAGTGTGGGAGGCGGATTAAACAAACAGTTGAGCTGTTTTGAGAATGAGTACAAAAATACTGCTCCCTGTTGAAATTCTTGTAACCTTTCTATCAGCTCTGCAGCTGAAATTGCCGGATGCAAAAGTTACAAGTTGCCTTAGAAATGGATATTGCTGTCAAGAAGAGTGTTTTGGGGGGAAATGGTTTGATTTTTTTGTATTTCTGTGACACTTTGAAAGCTGTGTGCTGAGCGCTTTTCCCTGTCTCTCCCCTGAGCTCGCAAAGGGCCGTGATGTATGTGTGCGGTTCCCTGACCCTCACAGCGTAGGGGATTTAACCACCTCGCGCTGTCTCCAGCAGATGTTGTCCAAACTGCCTCTGAAGTCCCAGAATTTAAAATCGGGGAGCAGAGCCTCCGTTTTTTTGAGCGGCACACAGGACCTGTGCGTTCCTCCCGCGGGCCAGATACTAACGTAGTAATTTGTAGCGTGAAATGATGCTCGGCGCGCGCGCGCGCTGAATCCGGGTGAGCAATTAGTCTGAAGATCCGTAGTAAACACAGCACTTGCTGCACACTCCAAATTAAATATAGCCGGGAACAGAGTGGGAATTGGAAGGCAGATCTAGGACACTTGAGTTTCGCAGCTCAGAAGCTTCCTCGGCGGCTGGTTCGTGCCGTGAAAGGCTGCGTTGCCGAGGGGAGGGGAGACGGCGTGCGTGCGTCTGTGTGTGCAGACGGCGTGTGGAGCTCCTACCCTGAAGAGGGCTCTGCTGGCCCAAAACCGGGCGAGCTTGGGGTGGCCAGCAGGGTTTGAAGGTGGGTGCGCAACCCCCAGGCTGGATTTGCGAAGGTTGTGGCCTCCAAGGAGCGAGAGGCTCGTCCATTTGAGGGCGTTTGGTTTTCCACCACTGAACTCTTGCCCTTTGCACGCTGACAAAAAGGGGAGCTGCTTCCTGGTGGCCTCCCAGAGCAGCAAGTTGGGTCTTGCCCCGTTGCTCGGGAGAGCTGACATCCCAGTGAGCCAGTCCTCTGCTCTTGTGGGGCGTGTGCTGGAGCTCAGCGGAGGAGCAGGCGGAAAAGCTTTTAATTGGAAGTTGGGGGGTGGAAAAATCAAGCCAGCATCAATCCCCAGTGGGGTAAAGCCTCGTGGCTCTGCTTCTTGGAGTTTTCCTCCCTCCTCCACCTCCTTACGGGTAAAAAATGCTCCAGGGTTGTGTCAAGCATCGCGAAGCAGAGCCCATCGCCCTGTCTTCGGGGCACCGTTAATCCTCATTATTGGGGAAAGGAGATGCTGATCCCATCGCTGTGGGGCTTGGGTTAATGCTTGGCCAGTCAGAGAGCTGGGCAGCTGGACTGGAGATGTACCAGAGGGAATTCCACCATGCGCAGGAGGAAGAGCAGACTGGAGGAATCGTGGTGGATTCCACGAGTGAGGGGTGGTCGTAAGCCTGGGGCAGGCTGTGGTTTTTTTGCAAGGCAGTGGAGAAGAGCTGCGTGGTGCCAAGAGGGGTCTGTGGGGACAAGGGGGAAGTGCGGGGAGTTGTCATTTCAAAAAAAAAAATGAAGTGCCAAACGAGGGACACGCCGTCAGAGACATCAGCGTGCCACTGAGGGGAGGGGACAGGGCTCCGAGCCAGAGGAGCTGGCTCCTGAGAGATAACAGGCACCGGGTCTGTTTGCTGTGGCTTCATTCG
Organism: Larus michahellis; assembly: GCF_964199755.1. Classification (NCBI taxonomy): domain Eukaryota; kingdom Metazoa; phylum Chordata; class Aves; order Charadriiformes; family Laridae; genus Larus; species Larus michahellis. Next base: position 92,654,350 of record NC_133899.1, on the reverse strand, counting down.
TGGCGGTGATTCGCCACCTTCTAACTGTGAACAGACCCGAGACAAGCGCTTTGGGTGCTAAACCTTTGGACTCGGGGCTTTGTGCTTCCTCGAAAGAGCTCGTGCATGCAGTGAACTGGGACGACTGGTTTGTAAACGGTGAGCGAAGGAGGCTTCCTAACCTCCAGCATCGCCCCTCCAGGCACGGCGGGGCACCTGCGGCAGAGCGAGATAATTTTTAAGCATCTCCCGTGGGGGTCGGTGGTTGGCTTCTGCTGGATGGTCGGTGTTGGAGGACTCCAGCGGAACGGGACAGTCCTCCAGAGCCCACCATTTAGGCTCTTACCAGCCCACGGGCCCCCTTCTGGGCTGCGGTTTCACCCCGGGGGTCTCCCCTCTGCGGAAGCGCTCACAGTCTCTCCCCTCGCAGGACTCTGAATTCAGTAATGCTGATCAGATGGATCTGTACGACGACGTGTTAGCAGCCAGCTCGCAACCCGCCGAAAGCCGCACCAGCACCTCGGAGCCACCCCCGGAGATCCGTCAGGAGCCGTCCCCCAAGCCCAACAGCAAATCTCCCGCCATCCTCTACACGTACAGCGGGCTGCGCAACAAGAGAGCCGCCGTCTACGTGGGCAGCTTCTCCTGGGTGAGTGGGATTGCTGCCTGGCCGTGCTTGTCTGCCGAGGGGGTCTCCAGATCGCCTGTGTGGGCATTGCGGGGTCTCCTGTGGTGCATACGCAGATGGGGGTCCTCCAGAGAAACCCCTGAGGGGCTGCTGGGCTCTTTGGGGGTGCTGTTCCTCCTCAATCCACGCTGACCCAGTGTCCCAGGCTGGGTCGTGAGCTCTGATCCTCAGGGGAAAGGGATTTATAGCCTTGAGTGGCTTCAGATCCAGTCTGGGGCGAGTGACCGGTGGCCACAGTGCCTCCCTCGCACTGGTCGCTGCCCCCACCTGGTTCTACCTTCCTGGGGGGCTGCGCGGGGAAATCTTCTGTTGATGGGTACGGGGAGAATCCTGGGAAGGCTTTGTCTTGTCCAGAGAATAGAGACCTCTGGTAGCCATACCCAGAGCCTGTTTCAGACTTGAGGCTCGTTTTAAATGAGGGTCTCTAGGGGTGTCTGTACTCAAACGCGCTGCCCCAGCCCCCTGAGCGCTGAGCCTGGGTTAGCTGGGGAGGCAGCGGGACCCCGCAAAGGGCTGCGTGAGCTGACACCGGCCTCTCTCCTCTTCCTCTCAGTGGACAACTGACCAGCAGCTGATCCAGACCATCCGCTCCGTTGGTGTCTACGACGTAGTGGAGCTAAAATTCGCCGAGAACCGAGCCAATGGCCAGTCGAAAGGGTGAGAACTGAGGGGGAAGGGGGGAACTAGGCCTTCATAGCCACGTCCTCTGCGTTGCGGGGAGTGAGGGGACAGCCGATGTTTTTCCTGGCTGGCACTGGTGATGCGCAGCCCGCCTGGAGCTGGGATGGTAAAGCGGAGACTCCCAAACAGGATGGGAAAGAGAGGAGGGGGCACGTAACACCAGACTGGGCTCAGCTTGCCAGGGAAGGCGGCGGGAGGTGGTGGTGCTGGGTGGTCTCTGCCAGCGAGGACGGATGGAGCCCCGTGGGGTCTGGCAGGGGGTCCCTACCGGGGGGTGGAATCGCGTGGGGCTGGCTCTTGCCAGCTGACGGCCGGGTTTTCCCGCAGGTACGCAGAGGTGGTGGTGGCCTCCGAGAACTCGGTCCACAAACTCCTGGAGCTCCTGCCCGGCAAAATCCTCAACGGGGATAAGGTGGAGGTGAGGCTGGCAACCCGGCAGAACCTGTCACAGTTCGAGGCGCAGGCTCGCAAACGTGAGTTGAGGCAAAGGCATGCCGGCGGGTCGGCGGGGGGGGCCTCCGTGCTGTGCAGCAGCTCCCGCGGGCCCCCGCAGATCCCCAGCAAAGCTGTCAGGCCGAACCCACCGAGACCTCGGGGTTGGGGGGGACGCCGCCAGGAGTCTCTGGGGGTTGTTTCCTGTTGCTGCTGAGTCTGATTAGATCCTGACCCGAGTCTTTATGATCCCCTTTTAGGTGCTCACACACTGCGAAGATCCCTCGTAGCCTCCTCCTCCTCCTCTCCAAACTGAATGGGCTTAAGCTCTTCAGCCTATCAACATAGCTAAGACCCTCCATATCTATTAGTAGCTCTTCTCTGGATCTCCTCCAGAATTTGTCCATCCCTGCGGAGGTAAGGTGCCCAACACTGGACGCAGTATTCCAGCTGGGGCCTGGCCGTGGGCTTTCTACAATGGCAATAGGTGGTCCTCGCCTCACTCCGCAGCGATGTGACGCCCCAGCCCTGTGCCGGGGGAGCTCCGCGGAGCCGCAGGGACTGTCCTGGCAGGAGCGTGTACGAGGAGGTCTTGGCCAGCTGTGGTCATTGTAGATCCCGTGGCTCATTTCACGCAAGGAAAAACCCTTTTTTCTAAGCGCCCTGGCCCAGTTGCAGTTGGGGTAGCCGTGACCTTCGCACCCTCCCTTCAGCTCCAGTGCCCGCGGTGATCCGCTGCTTGGCAGCACCGTGCGCTGTTAGATGGTGTCCCGACCTGCCCTCACGTTTCGGTGGAGCAGGGCGTGTTCCCTTCTCCCACCTCTTGCCTCGCCGGGCATGGGGAGGCTGAGTTTCGGCCTGTCCTGAGCTCACATGAACCCTTGCTCGGCAGCGCCGGTGCCCGAACGGGGCCCTGCTTGACGGCCGTCAGAGCGGCAAGGCCCGGTGGGGAGCCGTGGCTCCCCCGAGGGGCTTGGGCAGAGGCAGTGCCCTCCGTCGTACCTCTCCTGTTTCATCCTCGAAGCCTTTTTGGACACAGCAAGGGTTCCCTTCCTTCTCTTCAGGCCCTGAGTTTTCTTTCCTCCAGCAGCTCCGTTGCTGTCGGCACTTGGGTTCTGTCCCCTCGTGTTCCTCCGTGCTCAGGCCTTTCCGAACCCACAGGCTCTCTGGGTCATTTAATGTCTTTGGGGACTCAGGACCACCCAAAGCGACCTCTCTGCTGGGGATCTCTCACCGTTTCCTGTGGCTTTTCGCTTCTGTCCCCATAACCTGCTCCCGCTTGCTCGGCAGCTTCCGCAGAGCCCCGTTGGCTGAGAGCGAGCGTCCCCGGGGCACCGTGCGGGCAGCCGGGGTCTTGCTGGAGAGCTGGTACCCTCTTGGAGGCACGTGGAAGCGGAGGCTACGTTTGGCTGGCTGGATCTTTCTCTGGGCACCTTGAGCTCTCCCGAGGCCGGACCTCACTGGGGCTGCGGGAGAGGACAGTCCTTGCGCCGGTCGCCGTGGGTGGGGAGGAAGAGGAGGAGGAGGAGGAGGAGGTTTCCGAGACCTGCAGGTCCTCTGGCTGCGACTCATGGCTCTTTTCCTGTGCTGCTCGCAGGTGTGCCGCCGAGGGCTCACTCCCGGGACTCCGTGGACTCAGTGGATGGCCGTGCCACGCCGACGGAGAATGCCTTGCCGCCTGCCCGCTTGGAGAAACCCCCCTCTGTCCTGCCTTTTTTCAACCGCCCCCCCGCTGCCCTGCCCCTCATGGGGCTGCCCCCGCCGCCGATGCCGCCCCCGCCACCCCTCTCCTCCGGCTTCGGCGTCCCCCCGCCTCCTCCCGGCATCCACTACCAGCATCTCATGCCCCCGCCGCCTCGACTGCCCCCCCACCTGGCTGTGCCACCCCCGGGGGCTGTCCCCCCTGCCCTACACCTCAACCCTGCCTTCTTCCCCCCACCCAACGCGGCACTGGGTCCTCCACCGGACACCTACGGCAAGGCCATGGCCCCCTACAACCACAGCAGGTGAGATGGGGCGGAGGAAGGGGGCGGGGGTACCGAACTGGGGGGGGGGCTACGCTGACCCCCACGTGTGCCTCCTGCACAGCCGGGAGCTCGGCCCGCCACCTCCCCCTGTGAGCGAAGTGGAGTTCGAGGAGATCATGAACAGGAACCGGGCGATCTCCAGCAGCGCCATTTCCAAGGCAGTGTCCGGCGCCAGCGCAGGTAACGGTGACCGTGTCCCCACACGCCCCGTTGTGTCCTGTCCCCCCACCCCCCACCCCATCCCACGGCAGGTCCGCATCCCTCAGCCCTGCTCCGCTCCCCCCAGGCGATTACAGCGACGCCATTGAGACCCTCCTCACGGCCATCGCCGTCATCAAGCAGTCCCGCGTCGCCAACGACGAGCGGTGCCGCGTCCTCCTCTCGTCCCTCAAAGACTGTCTGCACGGCATCGAAGCCAAGTCCTACAGCACGAGCGCCAGCAGCAGCTCCTCCAGGTACTGGTGGCTCTGGAGCCACGTGGGGGTGGCTTTGTTGCACCCCATCTTGATAATTAACTCGCCGTCTCTCTCCCCGCACCAGCGAGATCCTCCCTGGAGGTGACCGAAAGCCTTTTCTTCTTTTTTTTTTTTTCCCCTAGGAAAAGACACCGATCTCGGGAGCGCTCTCCCAGCCGGTCCCGCGAAAGCAGCCGGCGACACCGGGACCTTCTCCACAGCGAGGATCGGCACGAAGACTATTTCCAGGAGCGGAACCGGGAGCACGAGCGACATCGGGACAGGGACAGAGAGAGGGACCGGCATCACTGAGACAGGTGAGCCGGTGACAGGGCGCTGCAGTGCCGTGGTGCGGGGTCTCGAGGGCCGAGGGGGTGGGAAGGGTGCTCAGTGCTGCTCTGACCGCTCCTCTCGTCTCTCCCCGCAGGAGTTTGGCAGTAAGTGGTTTTTAATGGACTCGTATCTCCTCACCTCGACCAGGACTACGTGACCGAGGCCGCTCCACCTCCCCCACCCCTTCCCCGCCACCCTCGACTCTCTCCGGGCACCCGAGGAAAGCCGTGCCGTGCCCCGGCGGGACTCCCACCGACACCTCGTGGCCTTTGGGGCCTGAGCCCTTGCCCGCACCCACCGCTACTGCTGCTTCCCGGGGAGAGGCGGGGAGCCGGGGAACGCCCAGGCCGCCCTGCTCCGCTCTGTGGACATTTGGACCCAAAGAGAAATGGTGCTTTTTTTCCACGGAGGGAGGTTTGTGAGCCCTTTCCTCTCCGGGGGTGGCTGAAGGGGATGGATCCCGTGCCGTGGAGTGCGGGGGCTCGCAGGCGCACGGCTCCCAGCCCCGTGCCTGGGTTCGCTGGAAGCGGTATGGGGTCTTCTGCCACGTACCATCCTCTCGCCTCATCTGGGGACACTCCTGTCCCCATCACACCCTGGCGGTCCCAGCATGGGCCACCCTGTCCCGTCAGATGCTGCGCTACGCCTCTGAGAGGAGAGCATGGGCTCTCTCTCCTCTCTGCCCTGGGGACTGGGGGGCTGGAGCGGGGCTGGAGCTGGGCTGGGGGGTCGCCCCCTCCCTCTGCCACAACGTTCCGCGCCGGCTCGCCGCAGCGGCATCACCACCTCCGCTCTCATCTCCCAAAAAACCAGCTCCAAGCGCTGGTGGGGCCCTGCGCGGAGCCGGCCTCTCCCGCAGCACCTTCCTTGTTTTAGAGGAAGCAGAGGAGGCAGGGCAGGCTGTGACCGCCCCCCCACCCCATGTCCGGCTGCCCTCGGGGACCGCTTGTCCCCCGGGTGGTGCTGGGGGTTCTCCCTTCCCCAGCCCGGCTGCGCAGCCAGGCAGGAGCCCCCCGATCCCCACGCCTCTCCGGGCTGCAGGGACCTCACACAGGTCCCCCCAGCAGGAGAGGGGGAGCCCGAGGCGGGGGGAGGGGGGGGTCAGGGTGAGCTGAGAGGGGACACAGGGTGACTTCGAGAGCGGGTGCCAGCCCCCAGGGCTGCTGGCCGGGCGGCATCACACCCTCTGAACTGTTGCTGGACAGGAGAAACCCAGCTCTGGAGGTCTTTTAGGGTAAAATCCCGTGAAAAAAAATATTAAAAAAAAAAAAAAACAAAACCCATCTTGTAAAGTATCACGAGGTGCCGGCGAAGCGGGTGAGTGCCGGGAGGAGGTGGGGGGGAAGCGCTCGGTGGGAGAGTTCTGTTTTTTTACTTACCGACACAAATTTTTAGTTTCTTTCCAAATAGTGGGGGGAAAAGTGCAGAGCAAACCCCTATTAACCACCCAGCGAGGCGCTGCCCCTCCTGCTCGCAGTGACTAGATTTGTTTGTCTTTCTGATAGGTTGGAAATTGTGTAATAAACTTGATGACGTTGTCAATCTTTTATACGGCGCTGTCGGGTCCTTCTGTTGCCACCGTCTTTTTAGGTAATGAGTGGGGGTGAGGGTGTTTTAGGGCCACTGTGGGAGGGAAGAGCAGCGCTTGGGGACTATTAGTGGCCCTGTGGCTGCCGTCCCCGACCCTCACCATCCTCTGACACTTCTGAGGGGCTCCTGTGCCCCCCAAGCTGTCTCAGGGGGCAGCGGGGCAGTGCTGGAAGCTCCTCAAGCGCTTCACGCCCAGCCCGCTGCCCCCCGGGGGGAAGCCACGTGCCCAGGCAGCAGGTAAAAATAAATATTTATTGGAAAATAGTGAATTATTCTGAGAAGGCAGTAGAAAAAAAAAAAAAAAAAAATAATTCTCCGTACCTCGAACTGACCTGCGTGTCACAAGCCCTGGGGGCCGCGTCCCGGGTGGCAGCGGGTTGGGTGGAGATGTCCCCTGCCCGCGGGCACCGGCGTGGGTCTGGTTTGGGTGGCGGAGCCAGCAGCGGGGCTCCCCGCCACCTCGCGTACCTGTGCCGGGTCCTTTGGCGCGGCGCGGGGCCTCAGTACGAATCCACGCTGCCAAGAAGGAAAATTGGGGACGTGTCAGCGCCAAACCGGGATGGCAGCTCACTGCGCTGGCACCCAGGCGTCGCCCAGCTCCCTGCATGGCAGCGGTACCTGGAAAAGGAGACCAGCAGGAGGACGCCCAGCAGCAGCTCCACGGCATAGAAGAGGAGGAGGATGGCGCTGAGGATGGCTTCCAGACGCAGGGCATAGGTCTGCAGCAGCAGGTAATAGGTCGCCATCACGGCTGCCGGGACGGTCAGGGCCAGGCTGATGGAGAGCGGCACCTTCCGCTGGCACAGGTTGCCCTTGGACCCTGGGGGGCACACGGTTAGGGGGGGTGTCCCTCACAAGGCCTGTGGGCCCCTTAGGAGTGGGGGGACACGGTGAACAGCACCACCACAGTGCCAGGGGTTCCCTGGGGGCTCTGGAGCCCCGTGTCACCCTGGGAGACACCGCTGTCCCTGCACTGCTGCTTTCCCCAGGACTCAGAATGGTTAGAGTTGGAAGGGACCTTAAAGCCCACCCAGTGCCACCCCCTGCCCTGGGCAGGGACACCTCCCACCAGCCCAGGTTGCTCCAAGCCCCGTCCAACCTGGCCTTGAACCCCTCCAGGGATGGGGCAGCTACAGCTTCTCTGGGCAACCTGGGCCAGGGGCTCACCACCCTCACAGCCAAGAATTCCTCCCTCAGATCTCATCTCAATCTCCCCTCTTGCAGTGTAGAACCCTTCCCCCTCATCCCATGGCTCCCCTCCCTGATCCAGAGTCCCTCCCCAGCTTTCCTGGAGCCCCTTGAGGGCCTGGAAGGGGCTGGAAGGTCTCCGCGGAGCCTTCTCTTCTCCAGGCTGAACCCCCCCAGCTCTCTCAGCCTGTCCTCCCAGCAGAGGGGCTCCAGCCCTCCCAGCATCTCCGGGGCCTCCTCTGGCCCCGCTCCAACAGCTCCGTGTCCTTCTGCTGTTGGTGCCCCAGCGCTGGAGGCAGCACTGCAGGGGGGTCTCCCAGAGCGGAGCAGAGGGGCAGAATCCCCCCCCCTCGCCCTGCTGCCCACCCTGCTGGGGATGCAGCCCAGGACATGGGGGGTTCTGGGCTGCCAGCGCACATTGCCAGCTTGTGTTGAGCTTCTCATACACCAACACCCCCAAGTCCTTCTCCTCAGGGCTGCTCTCCAGCCATTCTCCACTCAGCCTGGATTTGTGCTTGGGGTTGCCCTGACCCAGCGTTTGGCCTGGTTGAACTCCATGAGGTTTGCATGGACCCACCTCTCCAGCCTGTCCGGATCCCTCTGGATGCCATAAAGTAGACGACTTACCGAAGAAGATGCGGGTGGCCTCAGTGCCAAGGTAGAGGAAGAGCAGCACCACGTCCAGCACCAGGTTGGTGAAGGGGTAGGGCAGCAGCAGCACTGTGGGCACAGCCATGGCCGCCCTCAGGGCCTGCACCCACAGCCTGGCCTCGGGGCAGGGGGCTGCTCCCCTGGGGGTGCCCGGGAGGGGGCTGGGATGGGGGGCTCACCTTTGTACACGAAGACGAAGGCCTCCAGGAGGAAGTAGGTAGCGCTGTACCAGCCGTTGAGGAAAAGCAGGACCTGAAGCGGCGCCGAGGAGCGCTGGCGGCCTGCGGGGCCCAAGGCGGCCGTGGGCGGGGGCGGCCCGGCCCGGCTCGGCTCCCCCCCACCTCCCGCCGAACCGCGGGCCCGCTCCAGGCTCCGCTGCGCCTTGGCCGGCTCCCGGTCCCACCCCACGCCCCGCTGTCCCCTCCGCCCCACCGCGGCTCTTGGCCCCGCTGCCCACAGCGGCCCCGCACTCACTCCTGGGCGCCATCTTCCATCTCCATGGGAACCGCCGCCGCCGCCCTCGCTCCCGGCGGCGCTGGGCGGGAAAGCGGCCTCCGCCGCTCTCTCCGTCCCTCTCTATGGTTCAGGAGGACCGAGCCCCTGAATCGCCGGTTCGAGTCCCGCCGCCGGGCCAGAACCGGGGCTAAGAGATGGGGTGGGTGGGTAGCCTCGGTAGCCCTACGCGGGGCTGAGCGTCCCACGCGGTGCGAGGTGGGAATTCTGTGGCTGCAAGTGCAGCGAGGCGTGAGTAAAGCTGCCAGGACGGCAGGGAAGAGCCAGAGGGGGGAGCGCAGGGCACACAGACACCAGGCAGCTTCTGGAAAATTCAGCCAATTTATTTCTTTACCATTTACAAAAACACTCAAGTCCCAACGGGGGTTGTGACGCCAGGATGGACCTTCCTGACGCACAGCTGGGATGCACCGCCGGCTTTCCACTGGCTCCCAGCATCCGCAGGAGCTGCACCGGTGCCAAGGCTGGTCCCTGGGAGAAAGGTGGCTGAGCCGTCCCCGTCCCCAGCGGGGCCCGTGAGGAACAGAGAGACATCGGGGGCTTCTGGGGAGCCGAGGGGAAAGATGGTGGGTCCCCCAGAGCCCGAGGGGAGCCATCAGCCGCGGAAATGGGCAAACTCCTTGCGGAGCCAGAGCGAGTCCTGGTAGAAGAGGGGGTCCCCCAGGTGCACCGCGGTTCTCTTGTAGAAGTAGCAGTAGAGCACGGCCGCTGCGGGAGGGAGGGGGGGGTGAGGGTGGGCACCCACCTTTGCCCCCAGGGGCTCCCCGAAAGGGGCAGGACACCCCCCCCCCAGGGATCCTGTGATGGTGAGCCCTTACCCAGCCGCTGGAAAACGAAAAGGGTCTGCAGGCCTTCGGTCCACACGAAGCGGCTGGAGTCCCTCCAGCGCAGGTTCTGAGATAGGACAGGAGCCGGGGATAAGACATCTGTGAGTTTAGGGGCTGTGCAGGGGCCAGGGGAGACGCCGCCGGCTCAGGGAGCAGCCCCCCACCCCAAAGGTTAAGCAGCTCAGGGGATTTAGCCAGCGAGCCGGGACCTATTCTGGCTTCAGACTTCAGATCCTTGTAAATCCCCGTCAATCCCCAGCCCGGATGGCGTGGGCAGCGCCGGCGCGGTGGCCTGCTCAGGCACCCTGGCACGGGATGGCCACTGGCCCAGCCTGAAGCATTTCCCCTGCACCAGGGCAGCAACTTGGGGATGGACCTTTACCCAGAGGCTGGAGGTTGCCCAGGGGCTGGGCAGGACACGGGGGCTGTTCCTTCGGGGCTGAGGCAGGGGACAGGAGGGAGTTTAGATGAGGGAGAGAAGGGAAAGACGCTGCCTGGACGGAGCCAGGATCCCCGACAGCCCTCGGTGCCAGCCGGGAGGGGGCCGCCCCCAAGCCCTGAGTGCTGGCGTTTGCTGGGGATTAATTCCAGGTAAACCAGGAGCTGCTGTCATGGCCTTCAGCGGGGATTACCCCAGCATGGGCTTCTGTGCCAGCACAGAGCTGGGCTTCCCCTGGGGAAAGAGGATTTTCCAGCATGTCATGGCCCTTAGGGAAGGGGTCGGGATGGGCCAGCTCCCTTCCAGCCTGATGTCTACAGCGGGGTCATGCAGGGGGACACCAAACTGTCCCTGCGGTGGTAGATCGTGGCCTTCCTCTCATCAGGGAGGGACCGAAGGGAGCAGGGGATTGTGGCGAGCAAAGCAAGCGAACCGTTGCCCATGCTGCCTGTGCCACCTGCCCTCAGGAGTAGCCGACCACCCCGAGCCCACCCCAACCTACCATCACCCAGACGTGGAAGGAGATGCTGAGCGCCAGGTAGGCCGCCGACAGCAGGATGGTCCCCTTGAATTTGTGGAAGAGAAGATTGACCAGCCCGGCCTGGAAGACGAAGGTGTTGAAGAACATGAGGAAGATGATGATGACGTTGAAGAGAATAGCGATGTCCTGGATGCTGCAGGAGGAGAGAGACGTGGTGAGACCCCAGCCCTCCTGCCTCACCACGCTACATGCTACGTCTGCCTGGTGCTCACATGAAGAGGACGAGCTGGACGGCGGGGGCCGTGCGGAGCAGCTCCGAGAAGGAGTTGACAAAGAGGTCGTAGAAAAGCAGGATGAACTGCAGGAACAGCACCAGGCTGTAGTTGCTTGTTTGGAGCATCTTCCTTCTCCGGGGATTGGAGCCCTCAGCCCCGGCATCCCCAGCGGCAGAGCCGGCTCATGGTCCGGAGCTGTGAGGGGCTCAGCATCGCCTTTCCCTAAAGCCGGGACCTGGAGGGGGAGCAGAGGTTTTGTTTGGCAGGGTGGGACGCACCCCCCTGCACCTCGCGAACCCCCTCTGCCAGGAAACCCAAAGCAAAATCAAACCAACAGCAGATCTTGACAGTTTTTAGCATGCCGATGCAGAGCCATGCTCTGCCCCTGGTCTGTAGGTTGGGTTCTCACAAATAAGCTGTCTCCCCTCTCTTCTCACCACGCAGCACCCTCAGGTTTGGTCTCTCCCACCCGCCCTCCAGCCTCACAGCTGCCCTGATCTCAGGAGAAAGACGGGAAGAAACACAGGGACGAAGGAGACGTGCGAGTTCCAGGGAGCAGCGTCCAGGCAGGTTACTCACACCTCTGGCACTGAACAAACCCTAAACCTGCCGACGGCTCCATGGGCAGTGCTGAGCAGGCCACGCTACGGGGACAGGTTTGGGCACGCCGTGTCCCAACATCGCTCTCCTCTGCCCCACCCCAGGACCGCGCACCCTGCCTGGGGCAGCTGGTCAGAGAGAGGGGACGAGGACACGGCGAGGGAGCGGGGCTGGCTGGGGACAAGCGAGGAGGCACAGCCCCTCCGCCTGCTTCTCCCATTGCTGACAGCCAGCTGGGGACACGCGCTGCCTGGGGACAGCGGCACGGCAGGGCGTGACACAGAGGGAGGTAAGGCGGTGGCATGGGGGGGGGTGCCCAGGAAAATAGGGTATCCCCTGTGTCCCCTTGCGCTGAAGCCTTCCTTCTCTGAAAGGGAGCCACGGGGCTGGATGCGGGGTGGAAAGGGGGCAGCTCCCCGCACGCCCAGGTCCCATGCCACCTCCCTTCACACAGCCACCACGCAGAGGTCCTCGCCCTGCGTGGCCCCCTGGTCCCCTCTTGCCTCCCCACGCAGCCCCCGGCCATCCCCTTCCCCTCCACCCCAGTCCCTGCGGAGGCCGCAGCGCCACCGGGGGTCCCCCAGGTCGTGTGTCCGTCCCCTCCCCCCGGGTCCCCGTGTCCCCGTCCCACCCCACCGGCTCAATCCGGGGTGCCCGGGGCTGTAGGTGCCGGCAGTCCCCGCCGCCTCCCACCCTCCACCTCCCGGCAGCAGCCCCAGCGCTGACCTGCGGCCGCCATCTTCCGTCTCCACGGCAACGGCGCGGCCACCGAGGCGGGGGCGGAAGTGGGCGGCTGGAGGAACCGCCGCTCTGGCCGCCGCTTCTCGTTGGCCGCCGGCCCGGGAGGTGTTGGGCGGGAGCCACCACCGAGGCGAGCGGCCAGAGCGGCGCCGGCCAACATGGAGGCGGCCGGCGAGGCCGAGGGGGCGGCGGGGCCCGGCGGGCGGCGGGCGGGCCTGAGGTACGGCCCCGGGACCAGGCCGGGCCCCGCGTCCCCGGGGCTGGGAGAGACGTGGGGCCGGCTCCCTGTTCCCGGGACCGGGAAGGAGCCGCGGCGCCCTGTGTTCCGGGTTCGGGGGAGCCTCGGAGCCAGGCCCCGTGTCCCCGGGCCCCGTGTTCCCGGTGTGGTGGGAGCTGTGGTGCTAGGCCCTGTGTTACCAGGTGTGGGGGGACTGTGGTGGAGTTGTGGAGCTGGCCCCCATGTCTGTCGGCTGAGGGGAGCCGTGGGGCCAGGCCCCATGTCCGTGGGCCCAGGGGAGCTGTGGGGCCAGGCCTAGGGGAGCCCTTGGCGCCCGGGCTTTGTGGGAGCCATGGGGCCAGGCCCAGGGGAACCTTGATGCCCAGGCTTTGGGGGAGCCATAAGGCCAGGCCTCATGTCCCCAGGCCAGGGGAACCTTGGGGCCCAGGCTTTAAGGGAGCCGTGGGGCCAGGCCTCATGTTCTCAGGCCTAGGGGAACCTTGAGGCCCAGGCTTTGAGGGACCCGTGGGGACAGGCCCAGGGGAGCCGTGGGGCCGCTCAGTGCCATGGCGAGCATTGCAAGGCCTCGGCGTGAGTGGGCGGCTGAGCTTGTGATCCCTACGCAGCGCCGGGGCCTTGTCCCACCCACCTCATCTCTCACGGTCCCGTGGGGCGGCCAATCTGGGGCAGACAGGGCCATCCCCCGCCCTGGGAGGGACATAAATATCTATTTCTGGAGGCAGATGCAAATCACCAGGCAAATGAGCGCAGCCAGGCTCCTGCCAGTCACCTGCTCGAGCCCCGTGGGCTGAGGGCAGCGCCGAGGGCAGGGCCGTGCTAGTCCCGCTCCCCAGCCCAGGCTGGATTGTGGGGCTGTTGCCCACGGGTCCCCCCAACCCTCCTGGAGCAGGTGGGGCGAGGGTTGGCCCAGAGTTGGGCAGGAGGGAGCCGGGGTGCTGGGGCTGCCAGGGTCCAGGTCAGGGGGGTACAAGAATGTCTCCTCGCACCCAGCTGCGGAGAGTTCTGTGCTGTGGGTGCAGCTGGAGGGGTACAAGGTGCCAAGGGGGGGTCGAGAGGTGTCAATGGGGAGACGGAAGGGGAGCTGGGGTGCAGGTTTGGGGGTGCTGGGGGGACGGAGAGAGGGTAAGTGTGTGTGAGAGGGAGGGGATCAGATCAGTGTGTTCTTGGGGACAACGTAGGGGGGGCTGGGGGGGCTGTGGAAAGGTGTAAGGTTAGAGGAGACACCTAGACCCCCTGTGAGGTCCTTGCTACTGTCCCCTGGGCACGGCCCTGGGGCGCAGCCTGCCAGGGCCGCACGGAGGGTTGCTGCCCAGGAATCTGGCTCTGAAGGAGCCGGTTTCACCCTGCGTGTCCCCAGCTGGCCCACTGCAGCCCTGGCGTCCTTCCCAGGCCAGGGAGCAGCTGGGCCACGGCCACCCCTCCTCGGGGTGCCTCGTTCCCCTTTCAGTCTGGCTCCTCCCTGGGAGTGTCTGCACGCAGGCGAGAGCCGGTGGCGGCAGAAAACCCCGGCGGCGGCTGAGCGGACACCTTGCTTTTCCCCAGGCATCGCCGTCCCGTCGCGGAGATGCTGGATCTGCCCTTCCTACCCTTCTGCGCCTTCCTGGGCGGCCTGGGCTTCGTCTGCGTGGCCTTCGTGAGCGCCTGGTGCCAGCATTGGCGCGGTGGCTTTGCCTGGGATGGCAGCGCCCAGATGTTTAACTGGCACCCGGTGCTGATGGTGACGGGCATGGTGGTGCTGTATGGCGCAGGTGAGCGGGGGCGTGCGGGGCGGTGAGGCGCGGCCCTGGCACGGCTCCTGCCTGACCCTCTCACCCAACAGCGGCCCTGGTGTATCGCCTGCCCCCCGCCTGGAGAGGCCCCAAGTTCCCCTGGAAGGTGCTGCACGGCGCCCTGGCCCTGGCAGCCTTCGTCCTGGCCGTGCTGGGGCTGGTGGCCGTCTTTCGCTTCCACAACGACAACGGGACGCCCAACATGTATTCGCTGCACAGCTGGCTGGGGCTGGCCACCGTGCTGCTCTTCTCCTGCCAGGTGGGTGCTGCTCTAGCCCCCTGTCCCCTCGTGCCCGTCACCCTCTCACCTTCCCTCACCGCGTCCCCTCGTGCCCGTCACCCTCTCACCTTCCCTCACCGCGTCCCCTCGTGCCCGTCGCCCTCTCACCTTCCCTCACCCCATCCCTTCATGCCCGTCGCCCTCTCACCTTCCCTCACCCCGTCCCCTCGTGCCCGTCGCCCGCTCACCTTCCCTCACCCCATCCCTTCATGCCCGTCGCCCGCTCACCTTCCCTCACCCCGTCCCCTCGTGCCTGTCGCCCGCTCACCTTCCCTCACCCCGTCCCCTCGTGCCCATCGCCCGCTCACCTTCCCTCACCCCATCCCTTCATGCCCGTCGCCCTCTCACCTTCCCTCACCCCATCCCTTCATGCCCGTCGCCCTCTCACCTTCCCTCCCTGCAGTGGGTGGCCGGCTTCAGCGCCTTCCTGCTGCCCTGGGCTCCTACCTGGCTCCGTGCCCTCTACAAGCCCATCCACGTCTTCTTCGGCTCCATCATCCTCCTGCTGTCCGTAGCTTCGTGCGTGTCAGGCATCAACGAGAAGCTCTTCTTCAGCCTGTGAGCATCATGGCGGGCGTGGGGAGAGCCTTTGCAGGGAGGGAGGCTTGGAGGGGGGAAATTGGGCTGTTCGTTGCCTCTCAGTGCCAGAAGTGGCATGGAGTGAAACCGAGCACTGGGTGGAGGAGGGAAGCGAGCGATTCCTCACTGAGGCGCGTGGTTAACCTGCACAGCTCCCTGCTGCAGGGGGGTATGGGGTTGTGTGGGCTCAGGGGAATGCTGGGCGCATCCGGGAAAGCTCTTGGCCCTTCTTCTCCCAAGGAAGAATGGGACGACGGCGTACAAGCTCCTGCCTCCTGAGGCTGTTTTTGCCAACACTCTGGGTCTCCTCATCCTCCTCTTTGGGGTGCTGGTCCTGGGCGCCCTGTCCAGGCCGAGCTGGAAGCGCCCTGACGCCGACTCCCCGGACTCTTGCCAGGTACCAGCTCCACTGTGGGGGGACGCAGGTCACGGGGTGGCTTTGGGGAGCCGAGCTGGGGGACCTGCCTCGCACCGTAGCCCCGGCTGGCCCGTCCCCGGGGTGGGGAGGGCCGGGGGGCGCAGGCACCGGGCTCACCCACGCTCTCCCCACAGCCCTTGCTCACCGCCGAGCGCTGACGCCTGTCGAGGCCTCTCCCTGCCCTCCCGGGACTGCCAGCCCCGAGCTCTTCATCCCCGTCGCTCCCCTGCCTGCTCTGCCAGCCCTGCCTTTGGCCTGTCGCCTTGCCCTCACCGGGGACTCCATCTGCCTGTATCCGACACGCATCTGCCTGCGGGAGGCACGGGCACAGCTTCCTTAACGGCAGAGACGTGCTGCGGCGAGGACGTCTCTTTGCCTCTTTCGTGGCCTGGCGTTGGCTTCTTGCCTGCCGTAGGATGAGGGCAGCCGCAGCGTGATGCTCCCGCCTGCGTCCTCGGGTCTCTGCTTGCCAGTTCCTGCCAGCTCCAGCTGGCCCCTTGCGCCTGGACCTGCGTCCGTGCCAAACTGGCTGCCCTCGAGCCCTCCCCGGACCATGCAGCGCCATCGCTCAATGCAGCGGCCGGAGCCGTCAGAGCCTCGTCGGACCAGAAGCCACCGGAGGAGCACCCCTGTGCCTGGCAGCGCTGCTACCCCCGGACTGTCTCCTGCGCGAGGGTGCCCAGCTCAGGGCAGTGGGGACAGAGGGGACCCTCGCACCGTGCCTTGCCCTTCATCGGGCTGTTTGTGCCTCTCCCTTCGCCCCGCGGGTGCGGGGACCAGCTGAGCAGCCTCCCAGGGCTCTTGTGGACACGTAATAAACCGCTGGCTTCTGCAGCGCTCCTGCGCCCGCCTCCTTGGGGACAAGGGGGGTACCAGGGGCTGGGGCAGGAGAGGTGGGTGCCTGGGGAGCAGGTCTCGGTGCTGGCTGAGCCCAGCCATGCTCTCTGGGGGCTGTTTCCCCTCTGAAGACCTGGGTTGTCCTGGTAGCTTGAACCCCCCTCGGTAGCCTGGGCTCACGCTGGCCGGTTCCCCTGCTCACCCCAGGCCCTTGCTCCAGCTTGGGGCCACCCTGTGCTGGGGGGCAGGCTCTTCCCCGTCCCCCAGTTCTTCTTTGTCCCCTTCTCAGAGCCTCTTCCAGGCCCCGTGCCTGGGGCCATGTGAGCCCAGTGGTTTCCCCTCCCAGCACCCGGTGGGGAGGACTCGTGGCCAGCCCAGAAGCTTCCTTCCTCCCTCCCCAGCACAGTCACGCTCACACTGGAGCACAGGACCAGCTGGATAGGTTTCAAACTGCAAGAGGGGAGATTGAGATGAGATCTGAGGGAGAAATTGTTTGCTGTGAAGGTGGTGAGCCCCTGGCCCAGGTTGCCCAGAGAAGCTGTGGCTGCCCCATCCCTGGAGGGGTTCAAGGCCAGGTTGGACGGGGCTTGGAGCAACCTGGGCTGGTGGGAGGTGTCCCTGCCCAGGGCAGGGGGTGGCACTGGGTGATCTTTAAGGTCCCTTCCAACCTGAACCATTCTATAAGCTCTGCTCCTGTCCCCCTTGGCGTGGGGACACGTCCTGGAGGAGCCGGCCACATCCCCACCAGCCCCAGTCCCCACCATCCCATCACTCCTGTGGTGATGGATGCTCTGGACCAAGCTTAGGGGGACCATGAGGTTTTATTGGGTGTACGTGGGGCATGTGGCCGAGTCCCCTGTCACCCCTGGAACCCTCAGCTCCGCAGCCCCTCCAGCACGGCCTTCAGCACGGCCGCCGCCGCCACCGCCCCGGGGTCGGGCTGCAGGAGCTGGGCAGAGCTGATGTAGCTGGCTCTGCCCGCCCCAGCTTCCATGTGCCTGGTGGCCTCCGCCGCGGCCTCTGCGCTCTGCCGGGGAAAAACAGGGTCCGTTCAGGATGCGGCTGGGCCAGCTGGCATGTCACCGGGCCAGCCCAGCGTGGCGATTCCCACCCCGTCCCCTGCCAGTTACCTGCACGGCGGTGGCCAGCACCTGCAGCAGGTCGGCACCGGGGCTGCGCAGGGCGTGCAGAGCCTGCGCCGCAGCCCACAGCGAGTCCAACTGGGAGAGATGGGGAAAGGGGCTGAGAGCCAGTGCCGTGGCCAGGCTGCCAGCCCCTGTGGCTAGCGAGCTGGCTTTGCCCCACGTCCCCCAGGATGCCAGTACTCACCATCGTCCTGTCCCCCGGCGCAGCTCCTCCGTACCTGCGTGGGGTGCAGGGGGTTGTCAGGGTCTTGCAGAGGGATTTGGGGGTCCCGGGAGGGGTCCCGCGGCACTCACCGCTGCATGGCTTCGATGCCGGCATCCATGGCATCAGCCCACGTTGGGAGGTCGTTGCGGTTGTGCAGGGGCCAGGCGGCCGCCGTCAGGAAGAGCCCATAGAGCTGCCGGGGACACCGTTCCCGTCACCGCCCGCGGTGGTGGCACAGCCAGGGTGTCCCCCCCACCCCATCCCTCCTCTCGCCCCGCACTCACCACGCCGGAGGAGCCCCCCATCTTCTCCAGCAGCAGGTCGGCCAGGGCGGAGAGGAGCTGGGCTGGGGCTGCCGGCGGGGGCCGGGCACGCACCCACTCCTGGATGGCTGCAGGGACGGGGGCGAGAATGGGCTGGGGGTGCTCCCCTCGGCCGACCCACGGAGCCCCAGGGACCCCCATCTCTCCTGGGGGCAGCCGTGGGCCCTTAAGCGCCCCAGGGGCACCCATCTGTCCCTTGGGGGACGCGCGCTGTGTCAAGAGCCGTGGGTGGGAGATGTCACCCCTGCCCATCCCTGGGGGAGACAGGGAAACTGAGGCACGGGGAGGTGACAGCTCCTGGGGGACTAGAGCCCCCTGGGGCTGCCCGTACCGTTGCTGATCTCTGTCCCCTGGGGACAAAGGGGGATTTTCCCCAACTCTGTGCCTTGGGGCAGCTGCCGCTGGACGCAGCGACACTTCAGGGCTGTGACTCCCAGGGTGTGGGGACCTTGTCCCCTAGGAAGGGACAGCCGGGGGGCACCTTGTACCCCAGGGAGGGGCAGCATGGGGGCAGATCCTTCTCTCCAGCTGGAGAGAACAGCTCAGGGCTCCCTGAGAACGGACATCCCACGGAAGCCCCCGCTCCTGGGCGGTGATGGCTGGGGTACCCTCTCCCCACAAGTCCCCTGCCCATGGCCCCCCCACCCCCGGCACTCCCCAGGGTGCCAGCACCCACCTCGGGCAGCCCGGGCGTGCGTGTGGCCGCAGTCCCCGTCACCCGCCGCACGGTCCAGCTCATTGAGCTTGTCCTGCATGTCCAGCAGGGTGCTGCACACCCGCTCCAGGACCAGCTGCGCCCGCGCTGTGCCAGGACCTGCGGGGAGGAGACGTCACCCCTGCCCATCCCCGGGGGAGACAGGGAAACTGAGGCACGGGGAGGTGACAGCTCCCGGGGGGACTCGAGCCCCCCGGGGCTGCCCGTACCCTTGCTGATCTCGTGCTGCGCGGTCCCTGGTCCCTCATTCGGTGCTGGCAACTCCTGTCTCTGGCTCGTCGCAGGTGCCGCGGCCAGGTTGGGCCAAGCCATGGCCGTGGTGTCGGCATCTTGGAGTAGCAGGAGGTGAAAGGCGAGTCCCAGTTCAGCCGGATTCCGCTGGATCCTCACCCGTCCTGTCACCCAGCACCCGGGGACCCCCCCGTCCCCGTCCCGTGCCACATCCCCGCCGGCGGGCACTCACCGATCAGCTTCACGAGCTCGTCATCCACCAGCATGAGGGTGAGGGAGACCCCGGCCATCTCCAGCGCTGTCATGAAGGAGCCCACCAAAGCCCGGGCGATGCGGACGCCTCGGCTCTCTGCAGGCACGGGGGGATGTGCGTGAGTAAGGGGGTGGAGGGGGGGGTGTTGCAGGAAGGGTCCCCAGGAGCAGAAGAGCCAGGGAATGGTGTCCCAAGGTCCCTCCTGCGCTCACCCAGGCGGCGCACGGCCGCGCCGGCCACGATGCCCAGCTCCAGGCAGGACAGCCCGCCCAGGTTGTTCACCACCAGCACCACGGAGGCTCCTGCAGGGTAAGGGGCAGAATGAGACCCCCGCCCAGGGAGTCTGGGGTGGGGGGCACGGAGGGCTAGCGGGGCTCACCGGGGCTCAGGGGCAGGCGGGAGGCGTTGGAGGGGTCCGTCATGTGCGCCAGCATCGTCTCCACCGCCTCATCCGCCGGCAGCACCTGGGGGGCACAAGGGGGCCTGTGAGGGCAGAGCAGGGGGGAGACGAGGGGCAGAATTTGGCGGGGGGGGGGGAACGGGACGGGCACGGAACACAGGACAGTGGGGCCCCGCTCACCTTCATCCTGCGCACTCCCGCCTCGCCGTGGATCCCTGCGGAGATGGGGCAGCATCACCCCATGCTGTGGGCACCTCCCGCACCGGGCGATGCCTGTCCCATGGGGGACAGGGGGCAGGCAGCCCCCTCTGGGGCATGGAGGGGGGCGAGGGGGGGGTGGTTGCTCACCCAGGCCCAGCTCCATCTCATCGTCAGCCAGCCGGAAGGTGGGCTTGGACCCCGGGACGCTGCAGGGGGACAGGCTGAGACCCAGAGTACCTGTGTGGGGAGGGAAGACGGGGTTAAACCTGGGGGATTTGGGGCTGATGGGGGCGGGCTCTGATTTGCCCCAGGGCTGTGAACTTCCAAGAGGGATGGGGGGGGGGGAGCTGGAGGACAAGGCACAGCACCCCCGGGGGTCCCCGAAGGGCAGCAAGGGGTCCTGTGTGTGTACCCATGGCTTTGGTGGCCGCCGACACCTTCTTGACGATCTCATCCAGGCTCGCCCCCGCCTCGGCCAGGGCCCCCGCCACCTGCGAAAGGCAGCGGTGGGTGAGGGACCGTGGGCCCCCCGCCCCCCCCGCCAGGGACACGGTGAGTCCCTGAGCACCAGCGTCACCCTACGGACCTTGTGTACGAGGACGGTGCCGCACAGCCCGCGGCGCCCGGCTTTCTTGGGGGCGGCGAAGGCGCTGTCGTCCCCCACCACCACCATCCGCACGTCGGCCCCCTCCGCCCGCGCCCGCTCCAGCGCCAGCCCGAAGTTCAGCCGGTCCCCGGTGTAGTTCTTCACGATCAGGAGGGTCCCAGCTGCGGGGGCAAGGGGAGGACACGGAGAGGCGGGGAGTGAAGCCACGGCGGGGGGGTGAAGCCCCAACCCGTGTCCCACCATGTCACCCTACCTGCGCCAGCCTGCGTCACCGCTCGGATGGCCGCCAGGATGCTGCCCACGGCCGGAGAGGTGAAGACGGCGCCGGCCACCACGCCGGTCAGCATGCCCCTACCGATGTACCCTGCGGAAAGGGACAAGCTGCTCGGGGCTGTGCCAGGGGCAACCAGCCCGCGGCGGCGGTGGGGGGCTCACCTGCATGGGCGGGCTCGTGGCCAGAGCCCCCCCCGGATAGCAGGGCCACCCGTCCCCGGATGGCCGCCAGGTCGGCGCGCAGGACCACCCGGTGTCCCTGCAGGAGCCGAAGCCCGGGGTTGCAGGCCACCAGCCCCGCCAGCGCGTCATCGGCGCAGCACGCCACCGAGTTGACCAGCTTCTTGGGGACCTGGTGACACAGAGAGGCGGGGGGTGGCGGGGCACGGGGACGGCATCCCAACCCCAGGGGGGGTCCCCGCCGTCCCGGGCTCACCTCCATGCGGGCGGTGGGATGTAGGATCCTCTGCAGCCTCTCAGCTCCGAGTCTGAACTCCGTGGGGAGGGCAAGGTCCGCTGCCGGTGGGGGCTGGCCCGCGTCCCGCCTGGGGATCCCGTGGGGACAGCCTGGCCTGGCACGTGGACAGCAGGAGGGGGACAGGGAGGGATGGCGGGGGGGGGGGGGGGGGGTGACTGGTCAGAGGGGGGAGCTGAGTTCAGTCCTGTCCCCAAATAGGGGGGGGGACAACCTCCTAGGGTATGTTTAGGGTGGGCCAAGCCCCACGGCAGGGACCCCCCTGACAGGGTGAAGGACCAAGATGGGAGCACACACACCACACACCCCCCCCCTCCCGCCCCAAGCAGGAACCCCATCCTGGGGTGGGGGGGACCAGGGTGGGAGCACCCCCCCAGCGCTTATTCCTTGCAGGGCTGGGGGGGACCGTGGTGGGAGCATCCCCCCCAAAGCAGGGATCCCCTCCCGGGGCAAAAGGGAAGTGGGGGGCACCCACCCGTGTCCCCCTCTGCCCCAGGGACAGCGTCCCGTCCCGTCCCCCCCAGCACGGACCCCCTTTTTGGGGTGCGGGGGGACGAGGGGGTGCATCCCTCCGTGTCCTACGCTGAGGACCCCGATGGTGCAGCGCAACCCCTCCCCACCAGGGACACCTGCTGGGGGAGTGTGGGGTGACGAGGGGGTGGGCACCCCGAGAGGGACCCCCCCAAAACAGGGACCCGCCGGAGCATCCCCCCTTCCCCACCTTCCCTCTCGTCTGCTCCTGGGGGTCCTCCGGGCTGCCTAGAGCGGCCCCGTGCGGCCCCTTCCGCTGACGTCAGGGCGGCGGCGGGCGGAAGGGGCGGTGACGGCGGCGGAGAGGCCGCGCCAGGCCCCGTTCCCGCTGCGCGCCGCGTCCTGCCCCGGTCCCGCTCCGGCCTCCTGGTCCCTGGCCCCCGCCCGCCGCCGCCGCCATGTCCTACAACTACGTTGTGACGGCGCAGAAGCCGACGGCCGTGAACGGCTGTGTCACCGGTACCGGCGGCGGCGGGGGGGCGGTGCCAGGACCCCTTGGCCTAACGGGGGCGGCGGGGCCTGTGGGGGTGATGGGGGTCTGCGGGACGCTGGGGGGACGCAGGGGTGCCTGGGGGACACCGTGGGGCTGGAGGGATGTTGAGGTTCCTGGGGGTCTGCGGGGCACCGGGGGGCTGGGGGGCACTGGGGCCCATGCGGGGGCTGAGGTCTCTGGGGGGGTTGTGGGGCCCTGAGGGCGTGCTGAGGCCTTTGAGGGGGTTGTGGGGCACTGAGGGGGTGTGCTGAGGCCCTTGGGAAGCTTGTGGGGCACTGTGGGGGTGCTGAGGCCCCTAGAGGAGTTGTGGGGCGTTTGGGGGGGTGCTGAGGCCCCTGGGGGGGGTTGTGGGGCACTGGGGAGAAGCCAGTGGGTTCCCTGAGGTCTGGGGGGGGGGGCTGTGAGTGCACTGTGGTGCCTTGGGGTGTGCTGAGGCGTGGGGGGATCTGAGAGGGGCTGCGGGAGCACTGGGGGCACCCTGATGTTCCTTGGCATGTTGTGTGGCACCAAGGGTAGCTGGGGGGCCTTAAAGGTTTGTTGGGGGTGCTGGGAGGTATTGAGGGACCTGGGGGTGTCTTGAGTTTCTTAGGGGGGTGCTGTGGGGCAGTGTGGACGTGTTGAGGTTCATGGAGGTGCTGTGGGGCACTGGGGGTGCATTGAGGGTGCTGGGGGGGAGCTGGGGGTGCAGTGAGGTTTCTCTGGGGGATCCGGGCCGGGCTTGAGTATTTCTGAGAGCTCGGTGGGGTTTTGGCATGTGGGGGCGAAGTGGGGTTCCTGGGGGGGTTACAGAGCAGTAGAGGGTTGGGGTGCTGCAGGGAGGGGTGGTGGGGATCTCTGTCTCTGTGTTTTCCCTTATTGTGAGGTGTTTTGGGGTGTCGCAGTGTATTTCGGAGAGGGGGCGTAGGGGAAAGGGCCCTCAGGAATGGGATTTACTCTGGAAAGACAGGAGGTCAGAGCTGGGGGAAGGTGGTTGCTGAGGGGGCCGGGTGTTGCAGGAGGAAGGTGCTGGGGTTTTGGGGTGCCACAGGGAGGTGTGTGCTCGGGGTGAGGCTGTGGGGCTGCAGGCCAGACTCCCCAAAATCACCAGGCTCCTGCAGGTTGTTCAGTGAGAGCACCCCAGTGTGCCACCTCGTCGCTTCTTTGTGGCTCAACGGTGATTCCTTCTCCCCGTTTCCCAGGACACTTCACCTCAGCAGAGGATTTGAACCTGCTGATCGCCAAGAACACGCGACTGGAGATCTATGTGGTGACAGCGGAGGGGCTGCGGCCCGTCAAGGAGGTGGGGATGTACGGCAAGACCGCCGTCATGGAGCTCTTCCGCCCCAAGGTGGGTGCGCTGCCGGGAGGGGGCTGCTGGCCAGCTTGGCGGGGAGGACAGGCACGGGTACTCCGGGGCCGCTGGATGTGACACCCTCCTGAAGACACGCCGCCGCTCTGCTTTCGCAGGGGGAGAGCAAGGATTTGTTGTTCATCCTGACAGCCAAGTATAACGCCTGCATCCTGGAGTACAAGCAGAACGGGGACAGCATTGATATCATAACCCGTGCTCACGGCAACGTGCAGGTGAGTGAAGCTGCAGCACCTGGAAGGGGCGAATTCCCTTCCTTGGGGATGGTTTTACTGTGCCAGCGATGAGGGTGAGCCTGCCTGATGGTTTTCTGCTTTGTTATTTATGATTCTTTGTCTACCACTGGCTCTGATGTGGTTCATCTGCTGCTGCTGTTACTTTCAGAGGTTTTTGCCTGCAGGCTCAGACTCAAGAACTGAGGACACAGCTACAGCTGTCTCCCGACGGGGTAGTTTGCAGAATAATAAGGTTAATCTGCGATACTCCTGCAGTATCGAGAATTAGTGCTCAAAACTCAACGTAAAGTGGAATTTTCCTTGGGAAATGTATTTTGCGGCTGGTCTCTACTCGCTGCATACCAGAAGCATGACTGCTGAAGTTACTCTCACCATCGTGGCCATACAACATTGTTGGTAATCGTAGCTGTTCTCCTTTGTTCTGTTTTATGTGAACTAAAATCACACCTTCTGAGCAGGTCAGAAATGCGCATCTCTCTTTGGCTTTATGTTAGTCGTTAGCCGAATGATTTCCGTCGCCTTGTCAAGCCAAAATATCTTCCATCTGTTTCCAGGCACTGAGCTTCTGCTGACGTGCTGTTGGTGGAGCCGAGCAGGGGGTTACAGGCGGGAGATGTAGGTGGCCATGCCCTGGCAGTAACCTGTTAGTGTGTTGGGGTAAAAGTCCTTAATCTTCCCGTGCCACGGTTCTGCCTCGTGCCGTATGGAGATACTGATATCGCCTCCTGCCGAGTAACGCTGAGGGAGCTGTGGAGGCTGATAACGGGGTTGGATTTCTGTAGGGTGATTTTTTGGTCATGGATATCAAAGCGTTTCACAGCAGTGGGGAGCAGCGCTCTCTGCCAGCAACAAAGCGGAGGCGCGGGACAGCGATGGGGCTTCTCCGAGATCATTCAGTAGAGAGTTGGGATTAGAAAACCAGTTGCAGGATCTGATCCCAGAGCGCCTGGTTCCTGGGAGAGAGAAAGTGTGTGCTGTGGGAGCTCTGCCAGGTTCGCTGCTGGAAAGGGCCTGCTGCTTGAGGCAGGAGATGGCCGAGTCGCCTTTGGCTTGCCAGACAGTGTTTTAAAGCCTGTTGGGAGGTGGGCAGGGAGTTGTAGAAGTCGAACTCTTGTACCTACTATTCTCGAGTCCCACAAGGGGATCTTTCTCTGACGCTAATCGCCCTTTCTTTTTCCCTTCTCCGCGGATCTCTTGCTCAGGATCGCATCGGCCGTCCTTCAGAGACCGGCATCATCGGCATCATCGACCCAGAGTGCCGGATGATCGGCCTGCGGCTCTATGATGGCCTCTTCAAGGTCATTCCCCTGGACCGGGAGAACAAGGAGTTAAAGGCTTTTAACATCCGCCTGGAAGAGCTCCAAGTCATCGACGTGAAGTTTCTCTATGGCTGTCAGGCTCCCACCATCTGCTTCGTCTACCAGGTACCTTGTCGATTTGGTGACTCGGGTGGAGGGTGCTGGAGATTGCTGGCACACTAGCCAAGGTCTCTAAAGGTCTTCCAAAGGGCTTGGAGCAGCGTCAGTGTCCTGGAACCCACGGAAGGCGGTGCTTTGGGCAGAGCGAGGGACGGTTCTGGCTCCTGCAGGTCATTGTGTAGCCGAGGAAAGTCCATGTGCCTCTGTGCTGCTTTTTTTCCATTTCTGGGAGAGAGGAATCCACACTCTCTCACAGGAAAGCTGGGCAGCTGGTGCTTAGATGGGACTGGTTCCTTGTTTAAACACTCAGGAGGAGCTCGTGGGCCTTTCCAGCAAGTGCTGAACAGGTGGATTAGAGCCAGAGTCAGTTTTTTCCTGCGAGATTTGAGTCTTCCCCTTAAAAAAAAAAGGCGGTATGTCTTGTTTGGTATTTGTGAGGCCACTCCAGGAGTGTAAAGAGGGGCCATAACCTCTCCTATCACCTGGGTCCTCACAGAGGCAGGGTTTGTAGCCCTTCTCTAAATGCTGATTGTGAACCAAAGAGCCTTTGCTGTGTTGTCTGAGCGAGGGATTATCTTTGCTTTGTCAAAGTCGGGCCTGGCTAAAAGCTCCTGGGACGGCAGCACAGGATCTGGTGTGAATTTAGTTCAGCTTCAGCGTAGCTCTTAGTGGCAAACTCGTACTGTGAGAGCTACTAATTATGTGGCAGCAGTGGCTTGATTATTCCCCACCTAGTTTCAAAAGCCACTATTATTATTTTTAAGAGGGGTGGGTGCTGTTGAACCCCCCTGCCAGTTACTCAGTAGAGACGGGGCGGGGGGGTGGAAATGACTTTGTCACCATGTAACTAGGGGTTGGGAGGGCAGCCCAGATCCCCCCATGTCAGGAGGGTCCTATTCCCCTGCCCTGTGCGTATCTGGTGCTCGCCTTTGTCACCTGAACAAATGTCAGCGTGCTCTCTTCAGCGTTGCTGTGTATTTCTGGGTTTGGTTGCTGCCTGGGTGACTTCCCCAAAGCCAGGAAGCCTAGCAGTGATGATAGGCCGCTCTGAAAAGCGCCGAGCGTACCCGTGGGTTCGATTAGTACCATTGCTGTTGCGTGCTGGGGAAACTGAGGCACGAAAGGATGGCGATTTGGACAAACTCTTGGATTCGGGGTCAGGGTCTGGACAGGAGCGCACCAGTTTCTACTCGGTGCTCGAGAGCATCGT
The DNA here is from genome assembly GCF_964199755.1 of Larus michahellis. Lineage (NCBI taxonomy): Eukaryota > Metazoa > Chordata > Aves > Charadriiformes > Laridae > Larus > Larus michahellis. Next base: position 92,628,265 of record NC_133899.1, on the reverse strand, counting down.
AAAGGAGGAGCCTTAAGGTCATCAAAGGAGCTTTTAAAGGTTATCCCATGTAGTCAGCGAATAAAAAAGGTGTTATCTGCAAATCTGACGTCTTTACAGATTAAATCAGAGCAAACCTGTTAATGGTTCGTTCGTTATAAACAGGTATTCTATGAATAAAGAGTAAATTAATAGCTTGCTCCACGTCTTAACACTCTTAATGCGATTTTTATCCTAGCAGCAGGAGCGAGATGCAAGTTCTCTCTGAGTCATTGGGCCTTACATAAAACTCTGGCTTTGTTTCGGTCCCCGGGTGTCTGACTTGCGTGTGTGTGGAGAGGGGAACGTTCCCAAGCTGCTGCTTTTGATTCCTTCTCAATTTATTAATCATTATCACAGGATTTGGACGGAATAGAAGCGCCGTGTCTGAGCTAATTTTTTGCGTAGTTCTGAAACCGGCAGAAGATACCACAAAAAGGGGAAGTTCGTATAAAAGAAAAAAAGCTCGAGAGCTGCTGCGGTGTGGGGTAAAAAGGTCTAGAAATGTCAAAAGGTTCATTAATGACTCCTCTGCCTCCATTTTAACAACCCCACTTCGACTTTCTCCTCCCCCCAGAGCTATTTCTCCTCCTGGCTTCCCCTTCTCTCGCAGCCGGTGCTGCTTTTTCCTTCTCTTGGTGCTGCACCCCTGGCTCTCGCCAGGACATCAGGCTCCGGAGCGCCGTCAGTGAGGATGTTTTCCGAGCGGCAGAGGCTGTCAGGGGTGAGCCAGGAGGTGCCCAGCTTTCCTGCCAGTGTTTGTTTGCAGAGCTGATGGCCACAGGGAGGCAAAAAACGCTTGTGCTCAGATCTGGAAAGTGGCGAGGCATAATAAATAAAAAGATGAATGGTCCTTTTTAAGTAGTTCTATGAACAACATGACTAAGGAAACCTGGTTCCCTGTGATTTAGAGCCTCGCCTTAGCTTTTGAGACATGAAATTGGTCGGAGGGTTACGTTCAAAGCCCTCTCTGTGCTTTGGGTGCTCGTACATCTTTTCCCCGTGTGGGTTCCCAAGCGCTTCTTAGCGCAGACCCCCTTTCCCGTAGTGGGGAGCTGATTTTGGGGGCCTCTTCTCCACCCCCCGCGTATTTCGGTGAAGCCGTTGTGGATGCTCTGCCTCGGAGACCTCTGTGTGCGTCAGGCTTGGTTGAAATTGCCCACTGGGCTAGGAATTACTGGAACGGCCGAGCCGTCGGGGGATTATTTGACAAGCAGATTACGTTTCCTCAGGAAACCAGGCCGGAGGAACATGGAGATGGGAGCTCAGCTGCTCTGGCGCCTTCGCCGCTACAGCAGAGCTGAATTCCTGAACGCCTTGCTGGAACTGGAGGCGGTGGCGATATCGCGTCATGCCGCTCATGCCCAGATTTGTAGAGCTGTGCGTCAGACGAATACGAGTCCCAGAAAATCCCTTGTATAAAAAATGCAAAAATAATTTCCAGTCTTTTGGGTTTTTTTTTTTTGCGCAGGTTGTTCTGCCTGTGGATAAAGTTAGGGAGAACGGTAGCGGGTGTCTGTTGAGACACACGTGTGGTTGGAGGGAGACCGAGGAGGAGGTGGGCAGGGTGGGAAGCCTCAGCAGCTCGCTGGTGATGGTGCTCTTGCAGGAGATGAGGTGGAGTCTCCTGGCTTCGCAGGTTGCTGTGCCTCCGGAGCCTCTTGCTGTGCACGTGGGGCTGTCATCCACGCACGTCATCGTTTGTGCCTTCTCTTTCAGGACCCTCAGGGTCGCCACGTCAAGACGTACGAGGTGTCCCTGCGCGAGAAGGAGTTTAACAAAGGCCCTTGGAAACAGGAGAACGTAGAGGCTGAAGCCTCCATGGTCATTGCAGGTTGGTCCTTCTTTCTACAAGATCTTCCCTCCCATTTCTTTCTCAATTGTGCTGCACGGGTTCTTTAACAAGACATTTCTCTTCTCCCCTGCACAGTGCCAGAACCTTTTGGAGGCGCGATCATCATTGGGCAGGAGTCTATCACCTACCACAACGGAGATAAATATCTAGCTATAGCTCCACCTATCATCAAGGTGAGTGACTAATGGGATCTAGAAATGCATCCCGTGTAATTCCTCCGATCCCAGGCATCTCTCAGAGCACTGGTAGGGCATTGGGCTTCTTGTAGTCTAGAATTTAAACTGCTCTTGTCTCCAAGCGTAGCCTAATAGGGCCAGTTACTCCCAGAGGTTTGGTGAGTGTGGGTGTTTCACACGATGCCTGGTCTGGTTTTTGGGGGACTGAGGGATGTATGTGATCCTTGTACCAGTGGCAGCTCTGTGGAGCACTCGGAAATGGTGCAATAAAGCTGAAATCTTGTTTGGGCCCCGGAGAAAGGGATTAATTAGGAGGTAGTTCATGGTTTGGGCATGGGTCCAGGTCGGAGCCTGCTTCAGTTCAGGCAGCAGAAGATATGAATGAGCCCCTTGGAGACTTGAGTCCACCGGTGTATGATTGGGGCACTTGTTCAAAGGAAAAAAGACTTAACAGAGTTTGTGACAGAAGTTGAGCTTGTGGTTTTTGTCGGAGGGACGGGCCAGTTCCCACATTTAAACGGTGCAGGAAGCACAAATGTCACGGCTGAGGTGCTGCTCGGGGCCGACAGAGGGCTTGAGCTATGACCAAAAGGTCCTTTTAAGCTGGAAATAATGACGGGCTAGAAAAGAGGGATAAATCTTGGGTAAAGAAATACTAATATCGTTGCCTGAATGCCTACGGGCTCTCAGGCTGCTGATGGGGCTCTGTTATATCGGAGCAGGCGGAGCGAGTCGCCTTTGCTCTGCTGAGATACAGATCTGGGCCTTGACCCGCAAGCGGAGTTCAGGCACATCTGTGCTCGAGGCCGGGGGGATGTTTGCATACAATAAAGATCTGCAAGATCAGGATTTTTAAACCAAAACCAACTATGTTGACAGGAGGCCAGGCAGCACCCCACCGCACAGAGCAAAAGGTCAGCAGAGCTTGGGTCCGGAGATGCCGGAGGCTTGGAGCCCTGCAGGTCCCAAATAGCGTTTGTGGAAGGCCCAGTGTTAGGAAAACAGGCTTTTTGCTGGCATCTTTCCTGGGCTGTGAACAAGCTAGCGACAATTTTAATGTAGGAATGTGAGGAGATGGTTCCTGCTGACCAAAAGTTGAGACTGTTTGAGCACAGATTCAGGTTGTGTTCGCTGAGGCGGTTTGTTGAAGGGCGAATCCGGCCCTGTACGCGGGAGAAGCAGGACTCTGCTGTGGTTACAGCCGGCAGCTGGTGCGCTGCGGATGTGGTTATTCCCTCGCTAGCTGGCCGTTTGGGGCTGTTTCTACGGGTTCCTAAAAATTCCCCCTTCTTTTGCCTGCAGCAAAGTACGATTGTGTGCCACAACCGTGTGGATCCCAACGGGTCCCGTTACCTGCTGGGAGACATGGAAGGACGCCTCTTCATGCTGCTTCTGGAGAAGGAGGAACAGATGGATGGCACTGTCACCTTGAAGGACCTGCGTGTGGAATTGCTCGGCGAGGTAGGACTTGGCCACATTTTGTCCCTGTTGCTTCTCACCGCGGGGCTGGGAGGCTCCGCAGGCTGGAAATGCTCCGCTGAGAGCGGAGTGGCAGGAACGGTGTCTCTTTTGGAGCCTGGGATGGGGTGATATTTCACAGTTGTCACAGCTCTGAACTGTCAGATGCTGGGAAATTCCCTATTGAGGCACTTGAAAGTTGACACCATCTTCCCAGGTTTTTGCCTGGTGCTTGTGTGCTGTCCCTGGGAGAAGCTTGGATTCTCTGTGGCTTTTGTAAAGGGATTAAATTCCCCTCCAGTGCCCAGGGTCTTCCTGTGGGGCTGCAGCTCAGGAGCGGTGCTTGCAGGGTATGGCAGGGCCGTTTTCGTGCTAACGGTGGTTCATCTTCTCAATTCCCAGACATCCATTGCGGAGTGCTTGACCTACCTGGACAATGGAGTTGTGTTTGTCGGCTCTCGGCTTGGGGATTCCCAGCTTGTGAAGGTACGTGGCAGCCGCCTTCTGGCTTAGTTGTGTGTTCAGACAGGATTTTGTACATATTTATTTTCATCACGGCCTCGAGAAGTGTATGTGGATCGATTTGCCATTTTTCTTGGCTGCCCTACACCCTTTCTTGGTCTTGCTTGTTGAAAGCCAATAATTGCGTTTATTCATAGCTCAACGTGGACAGCAACGAGCAGGGCTCCTACGTAGTGGCTATGGAGACCTTCACTAATCTCGGTCCCATCGTTGACATGTGCGTGGTGGACCTGGAAAGACAAGGCCAAGGGCAGGTAACGTTGATTCTGCCTTTCTCCTCTTAGTGCTGGGGATGCCAGGTGTATGCGTGGGTTGTCTATGGAAGGAAAAGACTACAAACCATTTATTAGAGCATCTCAAAGTCTTATCCAGGTGCAGGGATGGGCTTGAGGTCTTACAATGAAGAGTGGAATGAGCGGGGTGGCTAATTCTTAGATACCCCTGTTCACAAGGAAGGGGTTGGTTTTGTGCGATGGGGAAGGATCAGCTGCCCAAAATTTTCCTCTGAGAAGTGGAGAAGATGGGTGTCCCATCTTTTGTGTCCAGTTCTGGGCTCCCCGGTTCAAGAGGGACAGGGAACTGCTGGAGAGGGGACAGCAAAGGGCTACCAAGATGCTGAGGGGACGGGAACACCTCTCTGATGAAGAAAGGCTGAGGGATTTGGGTCTCTTCAGTCTGGAAAAAAGACGACTGAGGGGGGACCTTATCAAGGCTTGTAAATACTGAAAGGGGGGTGTCAGGAGGATGGGGCCAGGCTCTTCTCAGTGGTGCCCAGGGACAGGACAAGGGGTAACGGGCACAAACTTGACCACGGGAAGTTCCATCTCAAGACGAGGAGGAACTTCTTTGCTGTGAGGGTGGCAGAGCCCTGGCACAGGCTGCCCAGAGAGGTGGGGGAGTCTCCGTCTCTGGAGACATTCAAACCCGCCTGGAGGCGTTCCTGTGCCACCTGCTCTGGGTGACCCTGCTCTGGCAGGGGGTTGGAGGGGATGATCTCCAGAGGGCCCTTCCGACCCCTGCCAGTCTGGGATTCTGTGTGGTTCTGTGATCTTCCCCTGAACCCGTCACCGCAAGGAGGAATGGGGAAGCTTCCCAGCAACGGCTGGTAAAGATCTTCTGCTCTTCCTCCAGCTGGTCACGTGCTCGGGCGCATTTAAAGAGGGATCACTGCGCATTATCCGGAATGGCATTGGGATTCATGAGCACGCCAGCATTGACTTGCCGGGGATTAAAGGTGAGTGAGCTCTTCAGTGCTGCCAAATTCAACCTCCACAGCCTGTAAGGGCCCAGTGGGGACACATCGTGTGCACTGACGGAGGTTGGGGGGTGGGACAGGGGACTCGCCACCCACCAGCTCTGGGAATATTGGCTGTGAGCAAATGTGGCCTCTCTCTGTTGCAGGCCTGTGGCCCCTGAGGTCGGACTCTCATCGTGAAACCGACAATACGTTGGTGCTATCCTTTGTTGGCCAGACCAGGTAAGGTGGGGTTACGGCTGAGCCAGGCTCTCAGCCACGTGTTGGAGCGTGGCATAACAGGAGCTCCCTTTCCCGTTCAGGGTCCTTATGTTAAATGGAGAGGAGGTAGAAGAGACAGAGCTCACAGGGTTTGTGGATGATCAGCAGACTTTCTTCTGCGGCAATGTGGCACATCAGCAACTGATCCAGGTAATGCCAGGTCTAGGCAAACGCAGGTGTCTCTGTCCTTACTAACTGTGGGGCTAACAGATCTGTGCCGCTTGTCAGCGGCAGGGGCTGCAGTACTTCCCTGGGCCGATGTCAGAAGGGAGGTGTTGTTCTGGCTCTGAGCAGAGGTCTTCTCTTTCCCCAGATCACCTCTGCCTCTGTGAGACTGGTTAGTCAGGAGCCCAAAGCCCTGGTGAGTGAGTGGAAAGAGCCCAACGGAAAGAACATCAGCGTGGCTTCCTGTAACAGTAACCAGGTGGTGGTGGCTGTGGGACGAGCCCTGTACTACCTGGAGATCCGACCCCAGGAGCTCAGGCAGATCAGGTGGGTGCATGTTTCATCGTGGCCCGATGGCTCTCAGCCTCTTCTTGTTTTTGGGCTCAAGACTGACACCTCTCTCTGCTTCCCCCTTCCTGCCAGCTGCACGGAAATGGAGCATGAAGTTGCCTGCCTGGACATCACCCCTTTGGGGGACACTAACGGCATGTCCCCGCTGTGTGCAATCGGGCTCTGGACCGACATCTCTGCCCGCATCCTAAAGCTGCCTTCGTTTGAGCTGCTGCACAAAGAGATGCTGGGAGGAGGTAGGGCTCCCCCAGGGCTCCTGGGTGGTGGCAGCGCTCACCGACCTGCCTGAGTCGTGAGTGACATCAGCCTTCTCTTCTGCTCCCCACAGAAATTATCCCTCGCTCCATCCTGATGACGACCTTCGAGAGCAGCCATTACCTTCTGTGTGCCCTGGGGGACGGAGCTCTCTTCTACTTTGGGCTCAGCCTGGAGACAGGTGACTACAGGGGCTAGCACTGAGCGGGCTGCTGGAGAGGGCAGCTGGACTCGTGCCCTCTTACTTGCTTGACATGTTTTCACCCTTCTGGAGAGATCTCTCTTGCTTTCTCACTGTGGCAGGGTGTCACGTCCCACTCTCAGAAAAGAGGGGGGGTAAGTGACTCAGATTCATAAATCCCCAACGGTGCGGACTAAGGGGAGATAAATCTCAGGGTCCATATACAAACATTGATGAGTTTCCCAAAATGATTAGTACCGGTCTTAACAAGTCCCCCCTAGTTGGTTAGGTATATGACAAATTTTATGGCGAGTGGTGAGGTACGCGTTGTGTTACTTAACAACAGGTATAGGACAACTTACAGCAAGCGATACTTGAGGTCGTTACTTAACAACTCTAAGAGAAAAGAGAAACAGAGGGATAGAGAAAGAAGATAGAGAAAACGACAGAGATAAAGAGATCACCGGTCCTGGTTCCAGCCTCTTTTTCAGGGAATCTTCCCAGGCATAATCTTTCTTGGGAAAAATCTTTCCAGGCACAATCGTCGTCTTTTGTTTCTTCTTTATTCCCCCCTAGGGGCACTTATTTTCCCCTTTTATGTTTGCTGAGTTAGCACGGTCCGTCCCCCTTGCCAAGGACAGCCTTCTCTTGGGTTTCTTCCTTCTCCCAGGTGACGTGTAGCATGATTTGGGTGGAGAGACGAGTGCCATAATCATAAATGTTTAGCGTGATCTCTATAATCTGCATTAGCATACGCAGGGGTGTGCGCTTGCATATGCATTTCGTGGGTAATGAAGCAAAAGTCACTTATCGGACACAATGGCCTCGACAACAGAGAACTAGCAAGCTCACCACACGAGTGGCAGAACTATCTTGTCTTCACAAGACAGTCCTCCCGCTGCTTTTCCAGGCCTGGGAGCCTTATCAGTTCTTTGAATGTCAGGCCTGCATTGTTCATTTCCTTGCGAGTGTTTGAGGCGTTCCGTTGAAGGCTTGGAGGGCCTTCAGCCCTTCGTCAGGGAATTTACAGTCTGTCTCTTACTCGGGGCCACGCTCAGGTGGGACTGTGGCACTGGGAGGTGGTGGATTTCTCCAGCGGACTCTGGAGAAAGGAGATTGATGCTGACAGCAGGACGCGTTCACCCACACTGATTTCTTCCCAAGATGTTGCGGTCGCGTTGTGCTCTGCCGTCCTGCTCTTGCGAGCTCCGTTGCGGCAGCTCCCGACGCCGGTGCTCCTTTCCTGCAGGCTTGCTGAGTGACCGAAAGAAGGTGACGCTTGGGACCCAGCCCACCGTCCTGAGGACTTTCCGCTCTCTCTCCACCACCAACGTGTTTGCCTGCTCCGACCGCCCCACCGTCATCTACAGCAGCAACCACAAGCTGGTCTTCTCCAACGTCAACCTGAAAGAGGTGAACTACATGTGCCCCCTCAACTCGGATGGCTATCCTGACAGGTGAGCCTGCACCTTGCCTGGTGTGACACGGGCTGGGGGAGGTTTGGACTCTGCAGCGGGATCCTGGGATCAGCAAACGGGATCCTGGGATCAGCAGTTTTGAGGGACGTGGAGGAGAGGGACGTTCTTGCTGCACCCCCCACCTTATAAGTGTTATTATTTGTGTGTTTGGGGCTTTTTTTCCCCACGCAGCTTGGCGTTGGCCAATAACAGCACCCTGACAATTGGCACCATCGACGAGATCCAGAAGCTGCACATCCGCACGGTTCCCCTCTATGAATCGCCCAGGTGAGCTGAGGAGGAGGAGGGAGCCTGGCTTTCGAGGGTCCGTGCTCTGCTGGGTGGGGTGAGGTTGCGGGGAGACAGCATTCTGAGCTGAGAGCAGTCTGGGCAAGTCTCTTGCTATCTCCAGAGCCTTTGTGTTCTCCTTGGAGCGGCCTCCTACCCACACAGCCTTGTTTTTCCCGCAGGAAGATCTGCTACCAAGAGGTATCGCAGTGTTTCGGCGTGCTCTCGAGTCGGATCGAGGTGCAGGATGCCAGTGGAGGCACCACTGCGCTCAGACCCAGCGCCAGCACCCAGGTGAGGGGTAGCTGCTGGATCGCCCCTGAGCTCTGGGCCGTGGTTATGATAGTTCCTCAGGCCAAACCGTGATGCAGATCATCCTTGACAATCTTCTCTTCCAAAGCTCTGAGTGCAAGCTCTCCCTTTGGCAGCCTGGGAGGAGATGGGGTGGTAAGATCTCGCCGTGGTGGTGTGAAGGGCCCTCTGCGCTGCTCCCCGGCAGCCTTGGCATGCTCACTGTTCTGTCGCATCACCTTTGGGTTTGGGTGCTGCTCCTTCAGTCTCCCGTACAGGCTTCTGTTCGGTCTCAAGTGGTTTTCTCCTCCTGGGGATGCCAACACAAGTCCCCTTGAGGCAGGAGTTCTGGTGGAAGCCACAACGCTGCATAAACTCTTCTATAAATGCTGTTCCTCAGGAGTGCTACCTCTGTCGTGTGTGTCACATCTCTCTGTTGGTGCAGGGTGTGTGTCCCTTTACTCAGGTCCAGGGAACTCCTTTCTTCACTTTCTCTCCCGTTCATTCTTCTGGTTGCCACCATCCCAGTGAGGATGTGCCGAGTAGCCCAAGGATGTGACGGAGCTTACTGTGTCCTAGGCCTTGTCCAGCAGCGTGAGCACCAGCAAGCTGTTCTCCAGCAGCACGGCGCCGCACGAGACGTCCTTCGGAGAGGAGGTGGAGGTGCACAACCTGCTCATCATAGATCAGCACACCTTCGAAGGTACCACTCCCAAATGCTTGGCCATATCCTAGTCTGGTTTTCTCCTCCAGGACAAGCCTGGAGTGTGTGTCTGAGACTTGTGATCATCGCAGGCTTGTGAAGATCTCAGATCTTGCATGTTTCCTTCAGGCAAAGCATTTTTCCTGGAGGACTGTCAGCCATAGGCCATAAATTTGAGGCATAGTGGGTTTTTGATGGTGCAAGGTGGTGGTGGGGAAGAGGAGAAGGGATCTCCAGGCAGCCGTCTTGGACATGTCTTAAGTTTTCAGCTGCTCTCCCCACGCGTGGAGGTGCCGCCTGTCAAGACCCGGAGGGACACAGTTGTTTCTGCCTTTCCCTCTTTGCACAGTGCTTCATGCCCACCAGTTCCTGCAAAACGAGTACGCCCTCAGCCTGGTCTCCTGCAAGCTTGGCAAGGATCCGAACACCTACTTCATCGTGGGCACTGCCATGGTCTATCCCGAGGAGGCAGAGCCCAAGCAGGGCCGCATCGTTGTCTTCCACTACTCTGATGGTAAGAGCATGGTCCGGCCGCTTGAGGGAGATGAGAGATGAGCTCCTCAGGCCCAAGAGAGCTCACATCCCAGTAGCAGGCGGAGAGTTTTTCCCTGAGGGGGCTGCTCTCGGCCACCCACGGACAGGATCTGCAGGTGCTGTTGCTCCCCTGCAGGCATTCCCTTTCCACATTCCCTTTCCACCCCCCGTCTCCTAGAGAAGCCCAAGAATCCCTCACCAGAACTGGGTTTTGGGATCCGCTTTCTGTGTGTCTGCCCCTGCTGTCACGTCACTCCTGTCTCACTTGCCCACAGATCCTCTGGGAGAGTTTCTAGGGGGAGCAACGTTCAGAGCAGCTCCTCTGTATCCCCTTGCCTTGTCCCCTTGGGAGCGCAGGGCAAATAACCGAGTGGCGCGTGGGTTTATTCCAGGGAAGCTGCAGAGCCTGGCTGAGAAGGAGGTGAAGGGGGCCGTGTATTCCATGGTGGAGTTCAATGGGAAGCTGTTAGCCAGCATCAACAGCACGGTAGGGCTCTCGCAAGACCCCGCCTTGTTTTGGGAGCGTGTTTTAGAGCTTCTCCGGCTGTGCTGGATGTCAGCCAGGTCCCCCCCATCTCTGTTGGGGAGCGTGTCCTGGCTGGCGTGGGTGTCCCTGCTGGCTCAGAGCCGTGTCCCGTCCTTCAGGTGCGCCTGTATGAGTGGACAGCAGAGAAAGAGCTGCGCACGGAGTGCAACCATTACAACAACATCATGGCGCTCTACCTGAAGACCAAGGGAGACTTCATCCTTGTGGGAGACCTGATGCGGTCTGTCCTCCTCCTTGCCTACAAGCCCATGGAAGGAAACTTCGAGGAGGTATCAATGTGTTGAATAGTCTTGGTCGAAGGGGTGCCGAGAGCTCGTGCTGCCTGTTCCAATAGCTCTGGGCAGGGGGAAAAGTGTTTAAGGTGATACAAGAAGGAGCCTGGCTCACCCCACCTTGACCTTTGAAGACAAGGATGTAGGGCTGTGCACCGAGACCAATGTCACCTGGACATGCTTTTAGACAGATCCCTGTGGTTTCTGGAGGGGATGGAACCCCAGGCTTCCAGGAAACTGGGCAGTGAATCAGCAGCCTCGCTAAGAGCAGGCTTTGGGTGCGTGCTTGGCTCCTGCCAGGGTGGGGAGCTGCCATCTGGACTGCCTGTTGTACGCTTGGAATGGCTTTAGTGCCGCTGTAGCTGTGTCTCCGTCAGCAAATGCAGCGTCGCTGGGGGATGGACCAAGCACTGAGACAATCTGTGCGCTTAAATTGTTGGAGTGTTTCTGGAAACGGCTTTGGCACGGGCTGGTCTGCGTTTGCCCAGAGAGTGCCCTGGCATTGTCCGAGTGCCACTTGGGCCAGGACCATCTCCAGAAGGCACTTTGTGCCTTTTGCTCAGCTGCTTCATGGAGCAGAGAGGGACAGCCTGGATCCCACCTTGCTCCTGAACGTTGGTGTTGGGTGGAATGAAGACGCTGGCTCACAGGACAGGCCATCTGCTCACGCCGCATCTCCTCTTGTCCCCTTCCAGATTGCCCGGGACTTCAATCCAAACTGGATGAGTGCCGTGGAGATCCTGGACGACGACAATTTCTTGGGAGCAGAGAACGCTTTCAATCTGTTCGTGTGCCAGAAGGACAGGTGAGCTGGCTGCGAGAGGGATGTGGCACTGCGTGACGGGAGGCAGGGGGGCGATGGGACCTTCTGGTCTCCACACGACAGCTACAGAAGCGTGTGTGTCGGGCAGGAAAGCTGGGAGGAGCGTGCCCAGCTCTGAGGAGCAGTGGGGGAAGCTTTCATGTGTGTCCCCCACCCCCAGCACAGACTGAGCAGGATGCTTTGGATTTCAGTGCGGCCACGACCGATGAGGAGCGCCAGCACTTGCAGGAGGTGGGGCTGTCCCACCTGGGAGAGTTTGTCAACGTATTCTGTCATGGGTCTCTGGTCATGCAGAACCTGGGCGAGACGTCCACACCGACACAGGGCTCGGTTCTCTTCGGCACAGTCAACGGCATGATTGGTAAGGGTCGGGGTTCCCCAGGCTGAGCGGGAGGGGAACAGGTCCCCTTCCCTGCTGCCGAGCCCGGGCTGGGGTTTCCTCGTGTCTCCGTTCTTCTCTGTTCCCCAGTCGCGTGGCGCTCTGTGCCGTACTCCCCTCAGAAACCCGCTTTTCTCTCTGCTTTGCTTCCAGGAGAGGAAAATGCTCTGGCTCTCTTTGAAACTTTTCCTTGTCCCAGCCCTCCCAGACAACAGCTTCCAGCACAACTCCAGTCGCTTCCTGCTGGGAGCTGCCGGGACGTCCTGGGGCGAGCTCTGAACCTTCGCCTCCCTTTTGGCTTTTGCAGGACTGGTGACCTCGCTGTCGGAGAGCTGGTACAACCTCCTCCTGGACATGCAGAACAGGCTGAATAAAGTCATCAAGAGCGTGGGCAAGATCGAGCATTCCTTATATCCTTTTGTGGTTCCGTCAGGAGCTGGTGCCAGTCAAAGCTGGGGACTGGCTTGTGAATCTGGCCTGAGGCAGGCGTGGATTTAGCTCTTTTGGGATGCTCTGGTGGGAGCGTACATCAGCCGGAGAAGGGTGGTGGTGTGTTTTCCAGGTGCCCAGGGCTTCGTTCTCAAAGAGAAGGCGCCTGCGGTAGAGAGGGGTCCGTCTTGCAGGGTTTGAGGATGAATCTGGCGTTGTGGTCGCCCTAAAAATGTGGCACAAATTCCGTGATCCTCCTGATGCCGCATTTTCATGCCGTCTGGGACGGCTGCCGTGTGCGGCCGTAGTCAGGGGCTGGTGTTACTCCGTGTTGGATTCGGCTCCTTGACTGTGGCACCTGGAGATCGTTCCACACCGAACGCAAGACGGAACCGGCGACGGGATTCATTGACGGCGACCTGATTGAAAGCTTCCTGGACATCAGCAGGCCCAAGATGCAGGAGGTGGTGGCAAACTTGCAGGTGAGATGGGTGATGAAGGGCCTAAGCCGACAAAATTAGCAGCGGGGACCTGGCTCCGGCATCCTGAACGCACGCCTTCCTGCGAGGCGAAGGTCTGGGAATGTCCTTCAGCACTCGCCGATGTCTCCATGCTCCGATGCCTTTTTCTCTCCTTTTGCAGATCGATGACGGCAGCGGCATGAAGAGGGAGGCCACCGTAGACGACCTGATAAAGATCGTGGAGGAGCTGACCCGGATCCATTAGCGGGATTCGGAGTCGTTCCCTAGCACCTTCCTCCACGTTAAAGCAAGGGAATCTTGTCCCCACCGGCAGCTTGGGGACCCCTGGCCGGTTGCGCTGAACACCAGCGGTGGTGGCCCTTGCCCGAGGGGACGTGGGGGAAGGAGTCTCGGAAGGGGGAGCCGGCTTGCTAGGGATTTGGGGGGGGGATGTTGGTCAGGCACCACGTCATCGCCTGCTTGGATTCAAAATCCTGCGGACTGGGCTGCTGACCCCAAACTGGGCTTCACTGGTCGCTCTCCTCGGGTGACCGACCGATAGCGCTTGGCTGATGCGGTGCCCTTGCCTGGATTCACTCTTCACTTGTTGTCTTTAGTATCTTTGGTTTGGTTTGGGTTTTTGTTTTGTTTTGTTTTTGTTTTTAATTTTATTTTCTTCGCTTTCGGTTTCGTTTTTTTGGATCCTTTTTCGATTCCTTGGGGGGTTTTTTTTTTTGGAAGAGGAAGCAAAGCTGCCTCGGGGGGTGCGAGGGCGAGGGCTGGAGGAGTCGTCTGGGGCTGGTGGGACGTGCGGAGGAGGCGCCGGGGGGGGATTTCTCCGCCTCTGGGTGAGGAAGCCGAGCGGGACAAGCCCGCTCCAATCTCTCTCTCCCCCTCTCCGTAGGATCCGTGGCTCGCTCAGGGAGGGAAATTCTGGGAAGCTCCATCAGTTGTTGGTTTCTGAGTTTTACCAAATAAAGTAGTCCAAGAGGGAAGGTCTGTCTCCTCATGGCGATGCCCGCTGTGCAGAGCCGTGTCCTCGGCCGGCCGGAGGGACCCCAGGGTGGATTTTGGAGACGTTCCCTACGTTGAAACCGTGCTCGGTGCCGGCGAGAGCTGCGTTGTGTGCGCGGGGTTGGGGGGGACAGCGGATCAGTCTGCAGGTGCTGGGGCGCGTGTCTGTTTTCCAGATGCATTTTTATGGCTTTTTTTTTTTTTTTTTTTGACTTCCAGAAAGTTTTAGTTTCCCCTCCTGGTGGAAACGGGTCGGCGGCGGCGTTTCGTGTGTCCCCAGTAGGGAGAGGCAGATCTTCTGCCAAATTTTTTTCGGAGGTCTCGGCCTTGTTACGTCGTTTTGGAAGACGCACGTCTCTGCAGCCGTCCCTTCTCGGCGGCTCGTGGGCCCAGCTTGCGCGGCGGCGGTCGCGCAGAGGTGGGAGAGGAGATGTAGTGGTGACACAGTGGCACTTGCCACCCTCCTGGGGCTGTCCCCGTCAGCGGCCGGCCCTGGCGGGGAGCCGGAACCTTCTCCAGTAGCCTTTTCCTTGTGAGCCTCAGGTCCTTGTGGAGCTTGGGGTATCCGGGCTTGATATTTTTCAGCCTCTCGTTGCCGCGTGGTCCCGTTCCGGCCGCTCGTTCCCGGTGTTTTCGCTCCCTGTGACCACGCTGTTGGATGCTGGGTCCTCCTCAAGCATCAATTAGCGCTAACGATGCCGAATTCTCCTGATAACTCCCAACCCGAGGGCCTGGGCTGCTGCTTCTCCCTGACCGGTGGTTGGGGGGTGGCTCACGCCAAGGCTACCTCTGCCACGCCACCCTCCAGCGTGGGTGCCGGTGGCGGGGGGCGGGGGGGAGGGTGTCGATTCCCTCCCGGCTGGGCAGCAGCTCTCTGTGCGTTGAGTACAGGTTAATTATTACCCTCCCGCGCTCCGTTTGTCTATTTATGCTGTAAATTGTCCGAGCCGGGGCTTGCCCCTGCCTCGCCGCTGCTCTCGCCTATGGCTTGCTGCCAAAATGCCTGTGAAGGGGGGGGGGGGGCAGAGTCGTCCCCGGTTGCCCTCCTCTCCCTTCCCTTCCTCCTCTCCCTCGCAGCGCTCACGGCATTGGGGTTATCCTGGGCCTCTCCCGGGCCCCCTCTCCGCTCTGGATCAGGCTGGAGCTCCGTCCCCCACCGTCTTAAGATCCCATCGACCCCCTTCCCACTTGTTCCTGGGCAGGTTTTTCCCACCCCCCCCCCACCCCCCCCAAATCCTTTGCTCCCTGCGGAGCGAGGATGGGCAGCGTCCCCCAAGCCGCGCTCGTGCCGAGAACATCCTCGGGCTGCCGCGAACGTCCCGTAACTGTTGGGCAAGCCCCCCGTTTCCCGGCGGAGGTCGCAGGGAGAAGGCTATATTTGGACATCTCTCTGCCCGGGGAGGCCGTTTCGGAGTGGGGGGAGCGGACTGTGCCCCTTCGCAACGAGCCCGGGCTCTGTCTTACGCTGGCTACAAGCAGCCGGGGGCGGCGGAGCCCCGGGGGGGTGGCGGGGGGGAAGTTTATTAGCTTGGGTGTTTGAGCTCCGCGTTCCCCTGCTGGGAGGAGGGGGAGATTCCTTGGCCCCTCATCAAAATTGGGGGGGGGGGGGGGCGGGCGGGGGGGGTCCTAGGGGAGGACGCCAACCTCCCCTACCCGCTGTCCTTCCCCAGCCCCACTGGGGATGCTGGTGCCCAGGCCACGCCGGCCCCCTCCCCCTTTATTTTTTGGGTGCAAACGGGTTGGAAACGCTGCTGGTCGCCTGTTTATCCCAGGAGCCGAGGGCGGGGGTGACATACCGGGATGGGGTGACATCCTTCCCCCCCCCCAGGGCTGGGGGGGCTTCCTCGCCACCCCCCTAGCTGTGGCCGCCGGGGGTCTCGCACCCCTAAAGCCGGCATGTGCCCCCCCACCCAGCATCCTGTAACTCAGTTCTACGCGTGCGGGGGGGGGCGCGATGCTGCAGGGGAAGGCTGGTCCCCGGGGCTGGGTGACCCCCGACCCTTGGGCGAGGGTGTAATTTGGGGGTAAATCCGCAGGTTTTTGTGGGGGGGAGCTGGAGGTGGTGGTGGTGTGGGGAGGGGGGGTCGGTCCCTCTGCAGCGGGGAGGCTGCAGCTATTGACCCCAGCCCTTCTGCTCCCGGGGGGCCCCCGGCGCCAGCCCTTTGCTCCCTGCTATAAATCATTTACCTGCCGGCGACCTTCGCTTCGGGAAGGCTTTGAGGGACCCCGAGGGGGGAAGAGGGGGGGAAATTGGGTGCCGCCGCTGCGTGGGGTGCCCCCCAGCATCCCGTACCCCTCACCCCGACCCTCCCCGGCTCCACTTTGGCCCCTTTATCTGCTGCCTTGCTCCTCTTTGGTGGGTCCCCGTGCAGGGCTGGGAAGGCGGCCCAGTGCCGCCAGGAGGAGGAGGAGGAGGAGGAGGGGTGGGGAGAGGCCATGCCGGAGCTTTGCCAGATGTGGGAAAGGAGAGAAGAGAGGGGGGGACGCGGAACACGCTTTCGCCGCCGCTTCCCGCCGCCTTGGGGACCCCCCCCAGCTCCACGTCCCCTTCCCTCCAGCCGCCGACGCTGGTGGCCGGGATGGAGCCACCAAGCCAGCCGGCCAAACGGGGGGCGAGCATCCCCATGGCCGACGCGTGTTGGTTTTTTTTTCCCCCCCCCTCTCCGCGACCCCGCAATGGCCGGGGGGTGGGTGGAGAGCTGGGTGCCGATGGTTTTCCCCCAGTTTTCGCCTCCCTCCACCCCCCGCATTGTTCCCGGCCCGGCGGGCGGGAGGAGGAGCAGGGCCAAGGGCCAACATGCGGTAGGCGCCCCGTGCCGCCGAGGCAGGCAGGAAGGCGAGGCAGGAAGGCAGGCGTTTTTTGGGAGCGTGCCGCTGGCTGGAGCCGCCTTGTCATGTTGGTCGAGCTGCTCTTCCAGGTTGCCTGTGTGTCCCTGTTCCTCCCGGGCGGCCAGGGCAGGGTGTATCCCGGGAGGAAGAAGCCGGCCAGCTTTGCCGTGGAGAGGTAGCCGGGTTTCCCCTCTCTCTTTTTTTTTTTTTCTTTTTTTTTTTGTTTTTTTTGTTTTTTTTTCTTCTTTTTCCCCCCCTTCTCCCTCTCCCAGTTACACCTGGGGACGGTGGCGTGCGGTGCGGAGCTCCGGCCATCCCTCCCCTTGGCTGCCTTTGGGGCTCCGGTTGTGCCTTCCATCCCGGTCGGAGCGGCTGGCGCCCCCCTCGTCCCTCCCTCTGCCCCGGGGGGGCCGGAACCAGGGGAGCGTGACCCCCCGCATCCCTGTCCTGCTCCCTGCATCCATATCCTGCTCCCTGCATCCCTGTCCTGCTCCCCATGTCCCCTCCTGGGGACATTTCTCCACTGCCACCGTGTGTTGGGGCTGGCTGGGACACGGTCCTCTCCTTCTGTCCCGCCTTGTTTTGGGGTCACACTGTCCCCCCCTTCACCCCACACCTGCCTCCCCATGGATCCGTGCTCTGCCACCGGGGATGGGGTGGCCGTGGGCACGTGGTGACCACTCCTGTGTGTCCCCCTGTCCTGGCCCCGGGGTGGCTCAGACCAGGGGAGTGTGACCCCCACATCCCTGTCCTGCTCCCCACATCCGTGCCCTGCTCCCTGCATCCCTGTCCCGCTCCCCATGTCCCTTCTTGGGGACATTTCTCCCCTGTCACTGTGTGCGGGGGCTGGCTGGGACATGGTCCTCTCTGTCCCATCTTTTGGGGTCACACTGCACCCCGCTTTGCCCCACACCTGCCTCCCCCACATCCATGTTCTACCACCGGGGATGGGGTGGCCGTGGGCACGTCGTGACCGCTCCCGTGTGTCCCCTTGTCCTCGCCCTGGGGTGGCCGGGACCAGGGGCGCGTGACACCCACATCCCTGTCCTGCTCCCCATGTCCCCTCCTGGGGGACATTTCTCCCCTGTCGCCGTGTGCTGGGGTGTTGGGGCTGGCTGGGACACGGTCCTCTCCTTCTGTCCCATCTTGTTTTGGGGTCACACTGTCCCCCGCTTCACCCCACACCTGCCTCCCCCACATCCATGCTCTGCCACCGGGGATGGGGTGGCCGTGGGCATGTCGTGACCGCTCCTGTGTGTCCCCTTGTCCTCGCCCTGGGGTGGCCGGGACCAGGGGAGCGTGACCCCCGCATCCCTGTCCTGCTCCCCGCATCCGTGCCCTGCTCCCTTGTCCCCTCCTGGGGGACATTTCTCCCCTGTCGCCGTGTGCTGGGGTGTTGGGGCTGGCTGGGACATGGTCCTCTCCTTCTGTCCCGCCTTGTTTTGGGGTCACGCTGTCCCCTGCTTCACCCCACACCTGCCTCCCCCACATCCATGCTCTGCCACCGGGGATGGGGTGGCCGTGGGCACGTCATGACCGCTCCTGTGTGTCCCCCTGCCCTGGCGTCCCCTGGGCGGGGGGTTCCCGGGGGACCTTTGCTCTCTGTCCCAGGGTTGGGGGGGGTTGGTTCGGGGCAGGGTGGCCTCCAGCTTCCCGTCGGTCCCGCAGGCGCCGCGTGGGGCCCCACGTCTGCTTCTCGGGCTTCGGCAGCGGATGTTGCCCCGGCTGGATGTTGTCCCCGGGCAGCGGGCAGTGCACCCTGCGTGAGTACAGGGCTCTGGGGGAAGGGGGGGGGGACAGGGGTGGGCCAAGCTGGGGGGGTGGGGGGTGTCCCTGCCCTCCTGACACCCCGTGCCCCCGGCTCCCGGCAGCGCTCTGCTCCTTCGGCTGCGGCAGCGGCTTCTGCATCGCCCCCAACCTCTGCTCCTGCCCGGATGGAGAGCAGGGCATCACCTGCCCAGGTAACCCCCCCCCCACCCCCCCCGGTTCCCGGTCACGCCGAACGCCGGCACCCCCTGGGGTCCCTCCTGGCGGGGGCACGTCGCTCCTTGTCACCTCTCCTTGCAGCGTCCCCCAGCGCGGTCCCCGTCCCCGGGGAGCAGGTGCCACAGCGGAGGCCTGGGGCGGGGTGGGGGGCGGGGGGGTCGCCGGGGTGGCACGGGTGCCCCGTGGTGTCCCTTTGCCCGTCTTGCAGAGCCGCCGGGGACCTGCGGGGAGTACGGCTGCGACCTCTCCTGTAACCACGGCGGGTGCCAAGAGGTGGCCCGCGTCTGCCCTCTCGGCTTCGCCATGGTGGAGACGGCCAACGGCATCCGTTGCACGGGTGAGCCGGGACTGGGGGGCGGGGGGGACGAATCCCGGGTGCGGGGGGGGGGGGTGGGATATGGCGGCGGCGGTGGTTGTCCCCCTCTCCTCCGCCCCCGGCCATCTCCGTCTCTTCCCCTCGCTCCCCCAGACATCGACGAGTGCCTGAGCGCTGCCTGCGAGGGTCTCTGCGTCAACACCGAGGGCGGCTTCGTCTGCGAGTGCGGCCCTGGCATGCAGCTCTCCGCCGATCGCCACAGCTGCCAGGGTGCGGGGCTAGCGGGGGGGCAAGCGGGGGCCAGCTTGGGCTACTGACCCTCAGCCTTCTCCCCCTGCCCTCCGTCACCAGACACGGACGAGTGCCTGGCCACGCCGTGCCAGCATCGCTGCAAGAACAGCATCGGCAGCTACCGCTGCTCCTGCCGGCCCGGCTACCACCTCCACGGCAACCGGCACTCCTGCGTGGGTGAGCCCCGCGGCCCCTCTGCCCTCCCCGTGCCACCGAGCCAAGGGGCCAGAGGTGGCCCGTTGAGCCCATCGCCACCGCGCTGTCACCGTGCCCGCGTCCTTGCCTTGGTGACGGTGGAGGGGGTGGCACCTGAGCCGTATCCCGGCGTGCAGCGTCTCCTGCCCCGGGCAATGACGTGTCCCCCGTGTCCCCCCAGATGTCAACGAGTGCCGGCGGCCGGGCGAGCGCCGAGCTTGCCAGCACGCTTGCCACAACACGCCGGGCAGCTACCTCTGCTCCTGCCGCCCCGGCTACCGGCTCAGCGGCGACAGGGTCTCCTGCGAAGGTATCCGGCTCCTTCTCCAGGGCTGGGGAGCGGAGCGGGACACCCCCGGCTCCCCGCTTCCCCCCGGTGATGCCTGTTCCTTCCTTCCTTCCTAGGCTATCCCAAATCCATCCTGGCACCGTCGCCCATCCTGCAGTCCCTGCAGCATCCCCCCACCCTCGTCCTGCTCCCTCCCGGCTCCGGGGGGTCCCTCCTGCTCCCCAGGGGCTCCCCCTCATCCCATCTCCCCGCCGCAGCTCCCGGTACCCAACTCCCTTCCTCCTCCTCCTCTTCTCCTGCCTCCGTGTCCCCGGCCACCGAGCCATCGCCGCCGCGGGCGGTGGGAGCCCCCGGCACCTCCGCCCCATCAACCCCCCACTGCTGGTACCGGGGGGCTCCCCGGGAGCCGGGCGCTCGCTGGATGGAGCCGGCATGCCGGAGTTGCACCTGCCAGGTAATTTCCCCCCCCCACCGCTTCCCCAACCCCCCAATCCCACCCTCCCCGTCCCCCTGTCCCCACGGCGTGTGGCTTCGCAGGGGGGCCGTGTGCTGTGCGAGGCCGTGAGCTGCTCCGTGCCCTGCTCCCACCCGCTGCCCGCCCCGGCCGGGGGCTGCTGCCCCAGCTGCGCAGGTGAGCCCCGCTGTCCCCACCCTGTGTCCCCCAGCCCGGTGTCCCCCTGACACCCCCACACCCCCCACACCCCCCCCCCCCCCCCGACCTCCCAGGCTGCCTGCACGAGGGGGTGGCCAGGGCCGAAGGCGACGTCTTCACCCCGTCCGCTGGGAACTGCACCGTCTGCCTCTGCCTGGTGAGCCCCCGCCGTCCCGCCATGGCAGCACCCCCGCCCCGGCGTGATGTCCCCCCCCCACCACCACCATGTCACAGCTGCCCCGGTGACAGCCCCCACGTTCTCCTCCCCAGGCTGGGAACGTCTCCTGCATCTCCCCCGAGTGCCCCCCGGGCTCCTGCCCCGGCACGGCCCCGGCCGACTGCTGCTCCTGCCAGCCAGGTGGGTGCCCCCCGGACCCCCAGCCCCTGGGAGCTGGGGGGGGGGCGGCTCTGCTGGGGGTGGGGGTTTGGCAGGGGGCCGTGTTCTGCTCCCCAACCCCAGCCCTGCTGCCCCCCTCCCCCCCCCTCCCCCAGCAAAATGCAGTTTTCGGGGCCGTACATACGCGCACGGCGCCCGCTTCACCCTGGACGGGGACGAATGCACCACCTGCGTCTGCCGGGTAGGTCCCGGGGGGCTGGGGGGGGGGTCCTGGGTCCCGTCCCCCCACCCCCAGGGATGCTCCAGGGCTTCCCCGTACCATCCTGCTGGGGGGGATCCAGCCTTTGCTGGGGGCTGAGGCAGGATGGATGGAGACGGGGCTGGCTCCGGCTGGGGGGCCAGTGGGTGAGGCGTCCCCGCGTCCCCAGGGCGGCGAGGTGGAGTGCTCCTTCGCCCCCTGCCCCGCGCTGGACTGTCCGCAGCACCAGCGGCATCTGGGCCCCGGGCAGTGCTGCTTCACCTGCCGGGACCCCCCGGCCCCCGCCGGTGAGCCCACGCCGGGGGGGGCACCTGGGGACGGGCAGGGCAGGATGGGGGGGACAGTGAGGACAAGATGGAGGGGACATTTGGGGATGGGCAGGGTGGGATGTGGGGGACAGTGAGGACAGGATGGAGGGGACATCTGGGGATGGGCAGGGTAGGATGGGGGGGACAGTAAGGACAGGACAGGAGACATTTGGGGATGGACAGCGTGGGATGTGAGGGACACTTGGGGGTGGGCAGGGTGCGAAGGGGGGACAGTGAGGACATGATGGAGGGGACATTTGGGGATGGGCAGGGTGGGATGGGGGGGACATTGAGGACAAGATGGAGGGGACATTTGGAGGTGGGCAGGGTGGGATGTTGGGGACATCTGGGAACAGGATGGAGGAAGCATTTGGGGATGGACAGCGTGGGATGTGAGGGACACTTGGGGATGGGCAGGGTGGGATGGGGGGGACAGTGAGGACAAGATGGAGGGAACATTTGGGGACAGGCAGGGTGGAATGGGGGGACAGTGAGGATGGGATGGAGAGAGCATTTGGGGATGGGCAGGGTGGGATGTGGGGGACAGTGAGGACAGGATGGAGGGGACATCTGGGGATGGGCAGGGTGGGATGTGGGGGACATTTGGGGACAGGCAGGGTGGGATGGGGGGACAGTGAGGATGGGGTGGAGAGAGCATTTGGGGATGGGCAGGGTGGGATGTAGGGGACATTTGGGGACGGGCAGGGTGGGATGTGGGGGACAGTGAGGACAAGATGGAGGGGACATTTGGGGATGGGCAGGGTGGGATGTGGGGGACACTTGGGGATGGGCAGGGTGCGAAGGGGGGGACAGTGAGGACATGATGGAGGGGACATTTGGGGATTGCAGTGTGGGATATGGGGGACTTTTGGGGATTGCAGTGTGGGATTTTGGGGACAATGAGGACGGGACGCAGGGGACATCTGGGGATGGGCAGGGTGGAATGGGGGGACAGTGAGGGCAAGATGCAGGGGACATTTGGGGACGGGCAGGGTGGGATGTGGGGGACAGTGAGGACGGGAGGCAGGGGACATCTGGGGATGAGCAGGGTGGGATCTTGGGGACAATGAGGACTGGACGCAGGGGACGTCTGGGGACGGGCAGGGTGGGATGTGAGAATACCTGGGTAGAGGGAGGGTGGGATGCGTGGGACAGCGGGGGACAAGGAGGAGGGGATGCAGGGGACGCGTGGGGACAGGGAGGCCAGGGGAAAGTGGAGGACGTGGGGGTGCGTGGGGACTGGCGGGGCGTTGGGGGAGCGGGGGGGGGGGGGGGGGCTGCGAGGTGAGGAGTGGGCACAGGACGGGTGACGGGGTGTCCACCCCCTGTCCGTCCCCCCGCCGCCAACCCCAGGTTGCTTCGTGGATGACAACGGGGTGGAGTTTCCCATCGGACAGATCTGGTCTCCGGGCGATCCCTGTGAGTTATGCATCTGCCAGGTGAATGAGAACCTGCTCTGCTTCACTCCTCCTACCCGGCCCCCCCACCCCCCCCCCCGGCGCACGGCTCCTGTCCCCCCTCCCGCCCTCGGCATGCCCGGGCTGCTCGCGGCCGTGGGCCCCGGCGGCTCCCCGCTTCCGTGGGCTTGAAACCCTACGGTTTTGGGCAGCCCGAGGTCTCTGTCAAGTGTTTCTCCCCCGCAGGCAGACGGCTCGGTGAGCTGCAAGAGGACGGACTGCGTGGAGACCTGTCCCTACCCCATCCGCATCCCCGGGCAGTGCTGCCCCGACTGCTCGGCAGGTGATGGGTGCTGGTTCGTCTCCGTCCCCTTCTCCGTCCCCCTCCTCCGTGCCCTTTCTCTGTCCCCCTCCTCCGTGCCCTTTCTCTGTCCCCCTCCTCCGTGCCCTTTCTCCGTCCCCTTCTCCAACCTCCTTCTCTGTCCCCTTTGCATTCTTTCTCCATTCTCCTTCTCCATCCCTTTCTCCATCCCTTTCTCCATCCCTTTCTCCATCCCTTTCTCCATCCCTTTCTCCATCCCTTTCTCCATCCCTTTCTCCATCCTCCTCCTCCATGCCCTTCTCTGTCCCTTCTCCATCCCCCTTCTCCGTCCTTTCTCCATCCCCTACCCCATCCCCTTTACATCCTTTCTCCACCCCCTTTCTCCATCCCCCTTCTCCATTCCCTCTGCATCCCTTCTCCATCCTCCTTCTCTATCCTCCTCCATCCCCTTCCCCATCCCCTTTGCATGCTTTCTCCATCCCCCTTTCTCCATCCCCCTTTCTCCATCCCCCTTTCTCCATCCCCCTTTCTCCATCCCCCTTTCTCCATTCCCTCTGCATCCCTTCTCCATCCCCCTCCATCCTCTTTCTCCATCCCCCTTTCTCCATTCCCTCTGCATCCCTTCTCCATCCCCCTCCATCCTCTTTCTCCGACCTTTCTCCATCCCCTTTCTCCGACCTTTCTCCATCCCCTTCTTCATCCTCCTTCGCATCCATCCCCTATCCATCCCTTCTCCATCCCCTGCCCGCAGCCCCGGGCAGGACCCGAGCCAGCAAGCCTGGCCTTAAGCAGAGGGGTCCCCAGGAGGTCCCCGAGCCATCGGGGTGGGGGGGACACACGACACGACCACAAATGCCCCCTCTCCTCCCCCCAGGCTGCACCTACATGGGAAGGATCTTCTACAACAACGAGACCTTCCCCTCCGTCCTGGACCCCTGCCTCAGCTGCATCTGCCTGGTGAGGGCTGCGCCGGGGGCAGTGAGATGTCGGGGGGGGGGGTTGGCTCCTGCCCCACGGGCTGAGCCCTGGTTTTTTCCTCCGTTACAGGAAAAAGCTCCCCCCCCCCCCCGCCTCCCCCCCCGCCCAACCTTCCTCTTTTTCCCCGGTGGGGGCTAACGCCCGGGTCTTCCCACGTCTCTCGCAGCTGGGCTCGGTGGCCTGTTCGCCCGTGGACTGTGCCATCTTCTGCACCTACCCCTTCCACCCCGAGGGCGAGTGCTGCCCCGTCTGTAACGGTAGGAGCCGGGGCTGGAGAAGAGGTGGTGGGGGTCAGGGAGGGGGGGGGACACCCCATCACCTTGTCACCCCGTCCGGTGACACCCCCCCGCTCCCTGCAGACTGCAACTACCAGGGCAGGAAGGTGGGCAACGGGCAGACCTTCACCCCCGAGGGACAGCCCTGCACCCGCTGTACCTGCCAGGTGAGCGGGGGGCAGCCCTCCCCGGGGGGGGATGGTTCACAGAGCACCCCCCCCCCTTCAATACCCCCCCACCTTCCCCCGTTTTCACCCCTCGCCGCCAGCTGGGGGAGGTGAGCTGCGAGAAGAGGCTGTGCCCCCGCTCCTGCGCGGAGCCCCCCGCGCTGCCCGCCGCCTGCTGCCCGCCATGCCAAGGTAACGGGATGGGGGGGGGGGGGGGGGGGGGGCGGGGGGGGTGCCTGGGGTACCGGGGGATGGTTCGGGGACCCCCCCAACCCCCCGTGGCCTGCGGGATACGTCCGTGCTGCAGCACCCTGGGGTGGTTGGGTGCCCCCCGGAGGGGTTCCCGGCGTGGGGGGGGGGGGAAGGTGGGTGCTGACCAAAAGCATCTCTCCGTTAGTCGCAGACGCCCGGCTCCCGCTGCGGAGCAGCGACCTGTCCCCGTCCCCGTCCCACGAGGACTCACCCGCTGGCACCCCTCACCCCAGCCCCCCCGCATCCACCCGGCCCCCCCGGCACCGCCTGGCTCAGCTCCTGCTTCCCAACGCAGCCCCCCTCGGCCCTTCCGCGGGGAGCGGGGGGACCGGGGAGCCCCCTCCGACCACGCTGAGCCCCCCCGGGCGCCCATCCACAGCCTCTCTGCCCCCCGACGCCCCCTCTGAGGCCGCAGCCCCCCCACATCCCACAGGCAGCCCCGGTTCGAGCCCCGAGGCTCAGGGACCCCACGGGGACACAGACCCCTCTTCTGTGCCACCGGCCAGCGGGGAGAGCCCCGGTGGGCACGCGGCTCCCTAGGGAGGGAGGGAGGGAGGGATGGAGAGGAAGAGGAGGATGAAGAGGAGGATGAAGAGGAGGAGGGGGTCTTGCAGGACCAGCAGGCCTGGCCCACCAGGTCCCCGGGGGTGGGTGGGTGGGTTGGGGGGGTTGTGGGTGGCAAGCAGACAGGGTGGGCAACAGCATCCCCGCTCCCACGGGCCCACGGCCACTGCCCTCTCTCTCTCTCGAGGTCCCCACCTGCCCCGGGGGTCCCCCAGCCCCTCACCGCCCCCCCGCCCTTCCCCCCCCCCGAGGCAGGACTGTGGGGCAGGACCAGTGGCCCCCCCACCACCCCCAGGCTCTCTGGGTACAACATGTGGGGCTGGGAGATGCTCCTGGCCGGGCTGGGGTGCCCCGTGTCAGCCCCCCCGGCCGCGGCACGCGCGCCCCCAGGGTGGGTGCTGCCCCCGGCTCCTGGCGTGGGGAGGGGGCGAGCTCCCCCCCCCCCCCCCCCCGCCCCGGCCACCAATAAAGTCACCCTGATATTTATGCCCCGTCCCCCTGCTCCTGCTTGCACCCACTGGCGTGCTGGAGCCAGCTTTCCCTCGGGTGGGGGGGCTTTGGGCTGATTCCCCCCCGCTCCCCGGGATGAAGAGGGTGGTGCCGGAGGTTTTTGTTCCCCCCCCACCACCCCCGAGCGGGGTTTGGGGACAGGAGGGACGTGTCCTGCCCCGGCGGCTGGGGACTTCATTGCGGAGTCTCTGCCGAGAGGAGCCGAGCAGGGGGAGAGGGGTTTCGCGGGGCTGGTTTTGGCTGTTTTTAGCTGGTTTGGGCTGATTTGGGCTGATTTTGTCTCCTCCTGGGCAAGACTTCCCGGAGGCTCGACCTGAGCAAAGGTCCCGGGAAGCGTTTGGAAGGCGCCGAGGTCGGCGCTGCCCCTGCGAAGGGGCTCCCGGAGCACTGCCCTGCCAGGGGAGATGGTGGAAAGACGGGTCCGTGGCTCCCGGGAGCATCACGGGGGTTTATCCAGGTGGGATCCAGCGGGGAGATGGGGGGTGATTAGCGGCACGAAGCACCCCCAGCACCAGGATGGGACCCACCACCCTCCCTGAGCCCCAGACGTGGGCATGGGATGCTGATGATGCTGTGCCCTGTTGCCAGCATGGGGACGGAAAGCAGTGACACCTTTACGTGGGGGTGCGCGGAGGCACGTCCCGGCCCCGGTGAGGAGCACCGGCCGCCCTGATAAAGCCCCCCCCCGGGTGCCCGGTTGGCAGCACGGCTCTGTCCCCGGCGGCCCGGGGCTCTTCCCGGCTGCGGGTGCCTCCAGCCCCACATCTCCACAGGCTCCAGGGGTGTTTGTGGGGCTGAGGGACACCACCAGGGGGTGGCTCTGCCCTTGGGATAAGGTGGCACCCCATCTGCGCCCCCACCAGTGTCCATTTCCCATGCCCAGGGCCGCGGTGGCAGCGCCGGGGGTGGCCGTGCCAGCCCTTCTCGGAGGGACACAGCACAAGGGGGCTTCTCCACAGCTTTATTGGGCTCGGTGGCCGGAGGGGACAGGAGCGCTGGGCAAGGGCCAGCCCTGCCAGCCACCAGGCTGGGGACGCCAGGACTGCTGTCTGTCCCCGTCCCCAACGCCGAGGGGCGCTCAGGGCAGCCGGGACAGCCCCACCATGTTGGTGGCCCTGTTGAAGATGACGTAGTACTCGCGGATGAAGACGTCCCCAAGGATCCAGAGCTCGCCCGACTCGGTGGGGACGTCCATGCCTTGAAAGCCGAGGGTGCAGTACCCATTGCTCTGCGGCGGGGACATGGTGGTGGTTACCAGCTGCCCGGAACCACCCCCCCAGGCCCTCCCCGTTCCTCCCCGCGGTGGGATGCTCACCTCCAGCACGTAGGCCCTGGGTGGCACGGGGAAGGCTTTGCCGTTGATGTGGAAGACGATGCTGGGCAGTCTGCTGGCGGCACTGCAGCTGATCTGGCCGGGGTCGGGGTGGGGGGGACACACGCGGTGACAGGTGGAGGTCAGCGGCCACCCCAAGAGGGACCGTGGACCCCGGGGAGCGATGGAGCAACCCCGAGGTCTGGCTGGGCACCCCGAAGGTCCCCAAAGCCTTGCGCGGTCCTCTGGGGCCTCACCTCGCCGTTGGAGTTGGCACCAAGGATGCTCAGGATGGCGCCGAGGGCTCTGTCGGGCACGGCCAGCAGCGAGGTGCCCGTGTCCACGATGGCCTGGCAGCCGAAGGCGCAGGCGATGCCCTCGCCACCGATGGAGACGCTGGGGAGAGGGGTGCGGGCTGAGCCTCCTGGGCGCGGGACGAGGGGCCGCAGCCCCCCAAAACACCGGTTGGGGGGCAAAGGGGAGCCACCGAGGCCGGGGGCTGCGCCGGGACTAACCTGTCCATGCGGATCTGCCAGTAGGTTTCGGCAGAGAGGGGGATCCAGGTGATGCCGTTGATGGTGTATAAGGGGTCGATGGCGCCGAAGAGGACAAAGCTGCCGCCCCGCTCGTCCCTGCAAGCGGGGAGCCGTCAGGAGGGGGTCCCACCCCGCCAGCCATCAACCGGGGAGGGGGGGGGGCTTTGCTGCCATCCTCCTCCACCGGTGCCGGCAGCGGTGAGCCATGTCCCCCAGGAGCCACGGGGCGTCAGGCCACCAGCGAACGGTGTCGGAGCCAGCCCCGCCGGGGGGGAAACGGGAGAAAACCCTCGGTAAGGGCTAGGGGGGGGGCTCCAGCCGGGGCTTACTTGCTCAGGTAGACGGAGAAGAGGTCCTTGGCCACGAGGTTTTGCATCATCATGTTATCGAAGACAGGGGTGGCCCCGGAAGAGGCGATGCTGGGGAAAGCCAGCCCCAGGATGCCATCGAAGGGGGTGTAGTAGAAGAAAGCACCGGGCTCGGTCTCAGCCAGCCCGAACATCTGATTGAGGACCTCGATGTTCGCGACCTGGCCAGGGAGAGGGAGAGGGGGTGGGTTTGGGCGGACGATGCCCCCGCGTCCCCCCTCTCGGGTGGGGGACCCTGGCTTACGGTGACGGTGTCGTAGCCCAGGACGCCGGACATGCTGCCGGTGCCGTAGGCGATGTAGAGGCTTTCGTTAGTGCTGATGAAGGTGGAGGATTCCGCGGGGTTGAAGCGGTTGTGGTTGCCTGAGGGTGCAGGAGGGAGACGGTCGCGGTCCGTCCTGTCCTCAGGACAAGGGACGACCCCCCAGTGCCCGGAGGACATCCCTTGGGAGAGACAGGGCAGAGCCGGCCTCGGCTCCCAGCCCTCCCCGGGGGCTCCCAGAGCCAGGCAGGGCAAGGTGGGGTGGCCGCAGGGCTAGTGGACACCTACTGCAGGCGGGGCTGGAGCAGTACACCGAGGGCACCCACAGGTTGGAGGAGCCGGTGTCAAAGACGACGGTGAACTCCTGGGCTGGGGTCCCGATGGAGATGGTGCCGAAGTACTCGTTCTGGCAAAGCGGGATGGGTAAGGGGCTAGCGGGATGGATCACGGGCTAGTGGGATGGGTAAGGGGCTAGTGAGTCAGATAAGGGGCAAGTTGGTCAAGTAAGGGGCTAGGAGGATGGATAAGGTGTTAGTGGGTCAGGTAAGGGGCGAGTGGGTCAAGTAAGGGGCTAGGAGGATGGGTAAGGGACTAGTAGATCAGGTAAGGGGGTAGAAGTATGGGTAAGGGGCTAGTTAGTCAAGTAATGGGCTAGGAGGATGGGTAAGGGGCTAGTGGGTCAGGTAAGGGGGTAGAAGTATGGGTAAGGGACTAGTTAGTCAAGTAAGGGGCTAGGAGGATGGGTAAGGGACTAGTAGATCAGGTAAGGGGGTAGAAGTATGGGTAAGGGGCTAGTTAGTCAAGTAAGGGGCTAGGAGGATGGGTAAGGGGCTAGTGGGTCAGGTAAGGGGGTAGGAGGATGGGTAAGGGGCTAATGGGCCAGGTAAGGGGCTAGTTAGTCAAGTAAGGGGCTAGGAGGATGGGTAAGGGGCTAGTGGGTCATGTAAGGGGGTAGAAGGATGGGTAAGGGGCTAATGGGCCAGGTAAGGGGCTAGTTAGTCAAGTAAGGGGCTAGGAGGATGGGTAAGGGGCTAGTGGGTCAGGTGAGGGGGTAGGGATGAGGGTAAGGGGAAGGGTAAGGTACAAGCGGGTCAGATAAGGGGCTAGTGGGTCAAGTAAGGGGCTAGGAGGATGGGTAAGGGGGTCAGGTAAGGGGCTAGGGGGTCGGGTAAGGTGGCAGCCGCCCCCGTGGGCTGCCAGCCCGGCCGGTGCCAGCCCCTGTGCCCCGCCATGCTCACGTCCAGGTAGTTCTGCAGGGGCTCGGCGGCGATGCGGGAGCGGAAGTACTTGGCGGCCGGGTCGAAGGGGTGCTGCTTCAGGTATTTCTCCAGCAAGCCGTGCTCCCGCAGGGTCTGCCGCAGGGACTTGCCCTTCCTCAGAGGGACCCTGGGCGCAGGGGGGACGCAGTCGGTCACCGGGAGGTGGGCGGCAGGGAAGCGCCCCGGGGGGGGGCGGCGGCGGGTAGCGCTCGCCCTGTGTCTTGTCCCCCAGCCCCTCGTGTGGGACCCCGGGGGCCATAGCGGTGGCTGGGTGGGGGGGGTGGCGGGGGGGGGCAGCAGTTTGTCCCCCCCACATCCCTGCTGGGAATGGTTTGGGTTGGAAGGGACCTTAAAGCCCACCCAGTGCCACCCCCTGCCCTGGGCAGGGACACCTCCCACCAGCCCAGGTTGCCCCGAGCCCCGTCCAACCTGGTCTTGCCTCCCTCAGCGTGGGTGCTGGGGGGGGGGGGGGGTGTCCTGTTGGGGGCCGTGTGGCACCCCCGCGCTCACCTGGAGATGAGGCCATGGCCCAGGGCCACCAAGCCAAGGAGCAGGAGCAGCTTCATGGTGCCTGCTAACAGCCAGCGCCTGAGGCGAAGGGACACAGGGAATGTGCCACCCGTCCCAGCCCGGCTCCTTATATCCCGTCCCAGCCTGGCTCCTTATATCCCGGCCAGGCTTGTTTGGTCACCATCCCTGATAAGAAAGGCAAACGGCTCCGGGGGCAGTTATCACAACGTCCTTAAGGGAAATGTTGTCGTGGGGCGGGGGGGAATGGCAAGCTGAGGGCTCTCCATCCACCCTGGGGTCAACCAGCGGGGCCGGGATGCGGGGATGCTTGTGCCAGGCTGGGGGAGAAGCACCCTCCGGTTTACTCCGCATCCCGAAGGGGGAGGCACTGGGCCAGGGTCGGGGGGGGGGGGGGATGGACACCGGTGAGGGGGACACGGGGCTGGCTGTGGTCATTTCTGGGCATTTCCCTCTCCTTCTGAGCAGCCGGGGAATTACACAAGCCGGAAACACGCCTGTGGCCGAGGAACCGCAGCGTAAATCATGTGCCATTTAGATAAAAGCGTTTGGCTCCCAGTCGGCTTTAGCTGGCTGGGGTGGGGGGGGGCAGGGGGTGACATTTTCCCCCAGCCCCCAGGGTAAATGTGGTACGAAGGCTCCTCGGGCTGCTCCAGACTGTCCTTGCCCTGCTGTCTGCGGAGTTTGTCCGGGTGGAGCCGGCATGGAGATGTGGGGCTGGCACGGGACCACCGGTCCTTTGGGGTCCCCTGGTGCCCCCCCAGCCCTTTGCTGGCAGGTTTGATGCTGGGGGTTGCAGGGGATTGTCCCTTGGGGGAGCTGGGGACAGCTGGTGGCTACTGCCCTGAGCACCCTGGGGTGCCCACCCACGGGTGACAGCGAGACACGGGTCCAACCTGGCCTTGAACCCCTCCAGGGATGGGGCTTCTCTGGGCAACCTGGGCCAGGGGCTCACCACCCTCACAGCCAACAATTTCTTCCCAATATCTCATCCAAATCTCCCCTCTTTCAGTGTAAAACCCTTCCCCCTCGTCTCACGGCTCCCCTCCCTGATCCAGAGTCCCTCCCCAGCTCTCCTGGAGCCCCTTGAGGGCCTGGAAGGGGCTGGAAGGTCTCCCCGGAGCCTTCTCTTCTCCAGGCTGAACCCCCCCAGCTCTCTCAGCCTGTCCTCCCAGCAGAGGGGCTCCAGCCCTCCCAGCATCTCCGGGGCCTCCTCTGGCCCCGCTCCAACACCTCCGTGTCCTTCTGATATTGGGGCTTCATCCACCTTCCTCTGTCCCAGGGCCGCTTGCAGAAATGGGACCAGCTCGCGGGGGTCAGGGGGGTGAAACTGGGACCAGCTGGGGGAAAGACCAGCTCAGGACGTCGCCGGTTGAACGACGCCAAGGTCGCCCGTGTTGGGCTGCGTCGGAGGCGCCCGGCGCTGGACCGGGCGTCACAGCCTTCGTCACAGCGCCACGCGTGTGAGATGTGGCTGCTGGCACGGTCACCTTGTCCCGCGCTCGGAGGAAAACAAAGCCAGATCCAGCGCCAAGGAGCTGGGGACCAGCCTGCCCAGAGGCACCGCAGGGGCTGGAGCTGGTTTTCCTCCCTCCCTCCCTCCCCGTTTCACCCCAGCTCTGAATAATTAAAGAATTAAGGAGAGATGCTAAATTGCACTAGGGGAAATGTGATGAGTAAGAACCTGGGAGGATCCGATGGGTGATGTTGGGGTGGGGGGAAAAGGGACAAAACCCCTAATTCTTCCCGAGCGAAGAAGGAAGGTGCGATGTGTCCCGTTCTGGGGGGGCGGGTCTGGAAAGGAGACGGTCTTGGCTGACCCCCAGAATGGAAAGCCTGGACCAGGCGGGAGGCCGCGGCCTGAAAACCCCGCGGGGAACCTTGGCGTGGCGTAACCGCTGGCCTCGGGAGCCAGCCCCTGCCTGCAGGTCGCCGTAAACCGCAGAGAAAAGCGGCAAATTCGACAAGAGCTTCGCTCCCCCCCACCCCCCCCGGCCCCCTGCGAGGCAGCAGCGCCTTTTGAAGACGAGCTCCGAGAAGGGGCAGCCCCGGCAAAGGGGCTGTTCGGCCGCCAACGCGTCCGCGCTGCGCGGGGAACGTGGATTCGTAGAAGGTCATCGGAGGGGAAGCGCTCCAGGACGCGTCCCTCGGTGGGGCGGCTGCGCTGGGACAGCCCCCACGGGCTGCGGGGCCGCGTTTCTTCCCCCCTGTCTAGGTTTGAGCCACACGGGATTAATTGCTCGTCTAATGCTGGGGAAAACTGTACTTTTAGAAGACTCCGGTGTCTGAATTGGTGGCAATATTCGCTTTACAGCCGGCTCTGGTGTGGGGGATTCAAGGTCTCAGCGTTTCCGAGCTCGCCAGGTGCGGGGATGAGGAGGAGCGAGACCCGGGCGCTTGCCCCAAGCTGCCAACAGGGTTATTTCAGACCAGGAATGTCACATTTGATATAAATTAGACAGTTTTCTAAGGAGTTCTCTCTCTTTCTCCCTCTCCCCCGTGCTGGCTGCCATCCTGAGCACTCCTCGCCCCGGTGCCGGAGCCCGGAGCCCTTCCCTTCCTCCCGCAGCCGCAGCGCTCGCAGGGTCCCACATTGGCTGTCCCTGCGGGGATGCACGGCTTCCGCTGATGGAACGGGATGAGTATAATCCTTGTGCATTTTAGATCGGTATCGGGATCAATATTGCTTCTTTTATATTACCAATGTTAATTATTTAGTCTCATTCTATTAAATCCTTTTACATTTCAACCCTGGGGTTTCCTTGTTTTTCCCCGATTCCCCTTCCCGGGTGGGGAGGGGTCATCGGGTGAGAGAATAATTGTTGGAGTGACAATAAATTGTGGCGGGTTTCTCAAACCATAACCCCCCCACACCCCCGCAGCGGGTGTCTGCACGCAGGGAAGAAGCTGTTCCTGCCAGGCAAAGCCTCCTCCTCCTCCACAGCACCCCCCGGGGGTTTCGCTGCCCCACGGGGATGCCTGGCAGGGCCGGGGGGGCTCAGGCCTGGGCTGCTGCAGAAATTGGGATCAGCTGCTGCAAATCCCATTTGTATATGAGGGAGATTCCAAACTGGAGCTTACTGGTTTGCTTGGCTATTGCTTGTCCTGTGCTGGGAGCCCTTTGTAAGCGTCTTTGCCGGTGGAAGGCAGACATCGTACCCTTGCAGAGACTGGCCCGTCGACGGCCGTGCTCATGGCGGGGGGCGGTTTGGAGAGCTGTCAAAGCTGCCACCTTCCCACCCGTTCATCCTCCAAGGACTGGAGCTCAGGACTTTCTCCAGGGAGGCTCCTCAGGATCTACCGGGATTGGCACGCATTCCGTGCTGGGGCAGATAACGCCGCAGGAGGTCCACAGGGGCCGGTGTGGGCTGCAGGAGGTGGTGGCCACAGCTTCACAGAGCTGGTAGCCACGGGCACGTGTCGGTGTGGCTCCCACATGGAGAGGAAGGTTGTGCTGGAAGGCGGAATGGTCCTTGGTCCGGGAGGAGGTGACTGGTGGGTGTGGGGGAGCAGGGAGGTCAGTGTCCCCCTCCTGGGGCAGGGATGGAGGTCCGGGTGGTGCCGGGGTGGAGTTTCTTTCCTCCATTTGTGGGAAAGGTGACGCTCCTTGAGCAGAACACATCTGCTCCGGGTGGGGTGACGAAGGGCCGAGCTGCCTCCAAGGTGGCCTTCAGCACCGATGCTCACCCTGCGTTGGCTTTGGTAACGAGCAGAAGACACCCGAGAAAGAGAAAGCTGAAGGGCAGCAACATTTCAGGTGCCGAACTCTGCCTTCGGAGCAAGTTAGCGAGTTGGGTTTTGGGGACCAAAGCCCGGACTCGCTGTCCCACCTCACTTCAACCTGGTCTCTCTTGCTTTTGGGGCCGCTAAGTTTTGGGGCTGCTAAGTTTTGGGTTTGGTTTTTTTTTGTTTGTTTTTTTTTTTTTGGTTTTTTTTGCCAGAACATTAGAGGAAATGAAAACGAGGAGTTTCTCAACAGCTGCATACCAATTTAATTCTCTTTTTTTTTTTTTTTTTGCCAGTCAGCACATTCAGACACAACGCAAACCCTCGCAGGGACCAACCTGTGCTCTCACGGCAGCCCTCTCTCCGGGCAAAGAGGATTTTTGGGGCGAAGGCTCTCCTTGTATTTAAAAAAACAAACAAACAAACAAACAAACTGGAGAAACCTCATGCTCAGGACCAGTGTTTTAGGGGAATATAATTTGGTTTATTCTGTAGCTCGGTCGCCCTGGCAGCGCTGGGTTCGCCGGCAATTAAAGCTCCGTTTTCCAGAGCAGCAAAGGAACGAGAGAAGCTGCAGCAGCGGAACGCCTGCTCCGTTTGGATAAAAAGGTACGTCCGGTGTTTCTGGGCGGATACGCCAGCCTCTAGGTGAGCTGGCCTCTTCCAAACACCCAAACCCCATCCCAAATTCGGGAATTGTATTCATCTCATGAAGACTCAAAGCAATTTTTCAGTCTTTTACTGCAGCCCCCTTACTGCGTGCAGTTATTGCCGAAACAGAGCCCCACGTGCAACGTTGCAATCACTGAGGGCCGGGATTTCATTTTATTTTTTTTTTCCAGTGGAAAGAAGTAATTTGTCAAACGATGGGAAGTTTGGGGGTGAGCACATTCTTCTCACAATAGATCCCACCGCTAGGAGCCAATGAAAAACCGTGTGTGTTCAGACAGGCATTGATTTTTGGGGATGCCTCATTACCCACAGCACGAAGAAGCTGCGGAATTCAGCCCCCGAAAAATCTCAGAGCAAATATTCAGCGCCATTAAAGTCAAGAACAAAAGAAAAGGGGGGAGGATGGGAAAAGACTCACTTTCGGGCTGCCAAATGATTTTTCCCGTCGGGCTGTGGAGACAATTCCTCAGAGGAAAAGCCCCAAAGCGCGTCTGGTGACCCGAAGGGGAAGGTCTAAAGCAGGGCAGGCAGCCCCGGGCACCGCACAGCTCTCGTCACGCACTTGGCATCGCCGTTCCCTTCCGTCTTGATGGAAGGATGGAACCCAGGGGAAGGATTTTGCTGGAAAAACATATGGGCTTGGTCCTTCTCGGGCTGCAACTGGTGGTGGCTCATGCTGGTGGCTCCAGAGATAAGGGTCCGCTCCCTCCGGGACCTGGAGGTCCACTGCAACGAGGTGGCTGAAGCCTTGGCCGGACAGACGGATTTCAGCCCTGTCCCGGTGACAGCGTGACCGTGACACCGTGGCTGCACCCTCCTTCCCAAGCCCTTTCCACCCTGGCACCCTTCAGTCTCCATTAATTCCGGTTTTCAGAGCCCTCGGGGGAATCTCAGCCCCTGGGAGTTTGGAGGCAGATGCGGTGTGATCCATCGTCCTGGTTTCAGCGACACAGGATTAATTTCTCCTTCAGTAATTTTAATTTGCAGTAAGGTCTCTTCTAACGCTGGGGAAAAGTCCACTTTTAGAAGACTCTGGTGTCTGAATTGGTGGAAATATTCGCTTTACAGCCAGCTCTGCTGTGGGGGATTCAAGGTCTCAGCGTTTTCGAGCTCCCCAGGTGCGGGGATGAGGAGGAGCGAGACCCGGGCGCTTGTCCCAAGCTGCCAACAGGGTTATTTCAGACCAGGAATGTCACATTCGATATAAATTAGAAAGTTTTCTAAGGAGTTCTCTCTCTCTCTCTCTTTCTCTCTCTTTCTCCCTCTCCCCCGTGCTGGCTGCCATCCTGAGCACTCCTCGCCCCGGTGCCGGAGCCCTGAGCCCTTCCCTTCCTCCCGCAGCCGCAGCGCTCGCAGGGTCCCACATTGGCTGTCCCTGCGGGGATGCACGGCTTCCACTGATGGAACGGGCTGAGTATAATCCTTGTGCATTTTATATCGGTATCGGGATCACTATTGCTTCTTTTGTATTACCAATGTTAATTATTTAGTCTCATTCTATTCAGTCTTTCTACATTTCAACCCTTGGATTTCCTTGTTTTTCCCCGATTCCCCTTCTTGGGTGGGGAGGGGTCACTGGGTGAGAGAATAATCGTCTAAACGACAAAAAAATGCGAGTTCTTCAACCACAACACCCATCTATCACGTAACGCCCTTCCAGCCTCGTGCCCCGGGACGGGAGGGGGAAATCAGCCGCACAAACAGCCCGGCGGGTTCATTGTGTTGTCAAAGATGGGGATGGCTCCGGAGGCAGCGATGCTGGGGACGGCCAGGCTCGGGGTGCCATCGAAGGGGGCGCAGCACAAAAAGGAGCCAGGCTCAGGCCAACGGGATGTTTCCAACCTTGGGAGAGAAACGGAAGGAACAAGACACGCTGGATTCTGGAAAAAATCTACCCTTTGGCCCCAAAAGGAGCAAGGAATCCTGAGGAAACTCCAAAACCAAGCTGCAAAGAGCTCCAAACACAACTCTGCTGCATCCCCAGCGCGGCTGAGGGGAGGGCAGGGGGCAGGCAGCGCACGGCGGGGCACTGGGTGCCCAGTTTGGGTGCCTGGGCTGGGTGGCAGAGGGTGGCCGCTCTGTCGTAGCTCAGCTTGGCGGCAGAGGGCACCAAACGATGCGGAGATCCCCGCTGTGTTCTCCAAAGGCAGACGAAGGCCAGCTGGAGGGATGGATCCGGAGGCTTTCAGTTCTGGTTTGCCTGTTCCCCACGCAGCTGTGGCCGGGTTAGGATTCCTGTTCAATAAAATCCCCCAAGAATTACGCTTTTGTCCAGAAAAAATGTACGATTTTGATGGCTGAGTAAGGCTGGATTGGACTCCCTGCATGCAGAGGAGCTCACGAGGAACTTGGGCAACGCAGAAGCACTAAATCACTCATAAAAAGCGCTAAAATAAAGTACCCGGTGGCCCCGGGTGGGTGAGGGGAGGCCAGCTGGTGGCCGGAGCGGTTGTGGTTGACTGCAAAGGCAGAAGAGTTGGGTGGTGACCATGACCCGCCCCCCCCGCCCCCGCAGAGAAGGACGGCGGCGGCGCAGGACTGGTGACAGGAGTATTTTACGCTCCGCTGCTCCCAGTGATTGGCAGCAATTGGCACGGGAAGAGACAGTCCCTCCAAAGGTCACACGAGCGAGACGCGCTGGAGATAACTCACAGGGTTCCTCGCGCAATCTAGGTCACCAACGAGAGGAGACGGGCGCCTCCAAAAGCTGCCTTGGCTCCAAGACGGATCCCCGAGTGGCAAATTCCCATCAGGAACGCAATTGCCGCAAGGACCGTTGCGAATTATGCGATCAATCCCGATGGCCAGGTGCCTGAAAGTCTCCAGGGGAGCCGTCCAAGATTAGGCAACGCCACTTCTGTGGCTCACCCCAAATATGAATTTTCAGGCTTTCTGTACGGCAAAGGACTTTGCTGACTAAGCTCGGGGACGGCTTTATCCAACTTTACCCGTGCAGGCTTGAAAAGCTCAGCCCGAGAGGAAAAAAAAAAAAAAAAAAATCACCTTATTGAGATATTCCTTATCTCGGTATGTGCAAATTAAGGAAGTAAACTTGTTTTCCAGTCCCTGTTCCTGGTTTTTCCTGTGCCTCCTGTAAAGGCGTTATCACACATCACATAATTGCTTTATCAGAACTGTCAGATGAAAGGCACAAAGGCAGGGAGGGCTGGTTCGAGGCTCCTGGGGTATCAAACTCCTATGATTTATGGAAGAATATTTGATTAAGTTATCAAGGAAGCCCCCAGAGATGTAGGTTGGTCCTTGCCGAGCTGGTGGCGGGGGGGGGGACACACGACACTTTTGCTGGGGTAGGACCCGTGGGTGGCCAGGCCACCTCTCCGCCCGCTGTGGCGCATCGTGGATGGTGACGAACACCTTTGGTGACCTCGGTCTGTGGTTGCTAAATCAGTGAATGTTATTCTCTGACTGGGTGGCTTCGATAGCGGCCGGACCGCGTGGACCACAAAACTTCCTGGTTGTACAAGGGCAAACGCGGAAAGGGAACTGGTTTGATTGCGGTTCGCTCATGCGAGAGGCGGCGGACAGATGGCCTGACGGCTGGGCCGTGGTGCCGAGAAGAGCGGAGAGAAACGGCGCTTTCCACTAAAGTCCCGATTAAAAGACGGGGTGGGATTCTGAGAAAGGCTCTTCCGTGGTATGAATCCTCCCCTGTTGAGGAACACGGGTAACAACGCGTTGAAAACAAACAGCAGCACATTAAAAGAAGAAAGAACAGCACTATCGATTTTTTTTTTTTCCCCTTTATTGGGAAACGCTCCAAATTTCATTTGACTCCTGGGCTCAGAAGGAACACCCAACCAAAACCACAAATGAACTTGGCCAGATAATAAACAAAAGGCGAAATCCGACAAAGGATCGGGATCGCTGAGCTTTTTGTTGTTTTGTTTTGTTTTGTTTTGTTTTTTAACCTTTTGCTAATTGGGTGTTCATTTGCTCTCTAGCCTTACACCGCCACCCTCCACTTCGGAGCCCAAGGAGCTGCAATCAACATCAGCTGCACTAACGAGGTCCTGCATCGATAGCGGACTCTGGAAAGTTTCCATTTCGCTCCCAAACACTTTCTAGATTACAGCTTCGCTTCCTCAAGCGAGCAAAGCGTCCAACTGACCTCAGCTGCTCCAGAAGCACGCGCCGTAGCTGAACGCTCCTTACCGAAAACGTTTTACTCCTTTCTGCCAGCTTTGTCCCAGGCCACGAGCGCTCTGTTGATGCAGAAACAGCTCGAAATTTGGTACGCGGTGTAATTTAAACGCTTACCCATTTTCGGTTATTTTGACTCGCGGTGGGTATTGGCTATCGGCCTTTGTGCCTTTGAGTCTTTCAGCTGATAAAGGAACTGTGTGAAGTATCATAATGGCCAGCTGAAACCACCTCTTATACAAATTAAGTAAGCAGATAATGGGCACATCATTCAGAACTGACCAAAACCCACCCATTTAATCACATTTTTGATTGCCGGGCAACACTTTATCATTCAACGGGATAATTTTCCCTTTCTTCCTTCATTGCAAAGAACAAATCTGAACACAACTTAGTTTACCCACTACTCAGCCTTACATCTTAACAGAAATTAATATAAATTTAACGATTACAAGGGCTCCAGCCCTTCCACATCCGTGGAGACTGCTTCTCAAACAAGCCGTGAAAATATCGATCTCCCTTTGGAAAGTCAAGTTCCCTTCCTCGCAATAACATTGGGGTTTGACCCGGTTATCAGCCACGCCACGAACAAATGGTCCCTGATTAAACCATACGGGGACTTATTAGGATTCATGTGACTCGTATTTATTATACAACAGCCAACAGGCCTCACGTGGTGCGTGTCTCTGGCAGGGACGAGGTGCCTTTCCCGACATACGCGCCGGGATCGCAGCACTTCTCTAACAGCTGGGTGACCTTGCCCAGCCTCCCGCCGTCTCCTTCACCGTCCTCTCCCCTCAGCACCTCGAGCCCGTCTCATCCGGCAACGCGGAGCTTTCCCCCATCCTCACACAATCCTTAGCACCGCTCGCGTCTGGCGGGGATGTGGAAGTACGGGTGGAAAAGCGGAGGCTGGCTTCGCGTAGAGGGTGATGGCGTCAGAGCTTCCTCTCTCCTGCTGCTCAGGAACTTTCCCGTTTCACGTGAAGAAAACCTAATGTGGGTATTCAGCAGGGATTTGCTTTTATCTCTTGGTTCCAGCTACGCCACCTGAAAAAAAAAGCCGTAACATGAATTTTTGGCACGTTGCTGAGGTCTGTATGTACAGCTTTGACCTACAACTAAGTGCTCCATATCCATTATCTCACCTCCCCTGCTTCTCCGTCCCCTCTTCTCTTGCACTTCCATCAACCCTTATCCCCCACCTCCACCTCTGCCGCCCCTTTACTGCCACGTACCTCGCCATGCTCGCTTCCCCTCCATCCCTTTCCCCATCACAGAAGTTTTAATTTCGTTTTCATTTCTCACAGGGCTGGATTTAGCCGGATGACGGCCAAGAGAATTCCGAGTCACCCGAAAACAACAGACATTTGAGTGCCTGTAGCAGCCAGCCAGCCTGCGGAGAACAACGTGGCTTTTGCAGCGGCTCTTCTTGCTCTTAGACCTCTGCAAAACAAGAACAGCGGGAGGAAACTCCCTGCGTGGGAAGGGCCCAGCCACGAGGCGTCGGCGAGGTCCTGACGAGGCAAAAGCTGCTTCAAATCTCACCGCGAATCCAACCCGAACCCGCTACGCCTGAATTTCAACCAGCTGCCTGCCTGTAAGCAGCAATAAGCTTTGTTGTAATGCCTTCCTTTTTAACTCTTGTCATAATGATTAATCTCGCCTGATCTTTCTCTGCGGCTCTATGGCTTTCCGCTTTTCGGAACCAGCCGGCGAAGACAAAAGCGTCCACGCAGCAGCTGCTGCTCAGGGCTCACGCAGAGACTTTTGAATCGATGTATAGATCAGCGGAGCTGCCCTCGCCGCTCCAAACCGCGATGGCCCCGAGGGCAAGGTGGGTGACTGGGGGAACCCCCTGCTCACCGGCGGCAGCAGCTCCTGCTTTACCGTCCCTGGGCCGACCAGAGAGGCTGTTAAATCTATTACTTGCAGTGCTCAAGCTCAGGCCCTACTCAGGTATTTGCTAAGAAGAGTCAGGACGCTTCAGTAACACCAATTCTTCCAAGAAAACATAGAAGAAAAACTCGATTAGAGTCAATTATAAAGCAGGCAGCAGGGGGAAGGTACCAGAGCAGCGGGGATGGTACCAGAGCATCAGGGCAGGCCGTGCGTGACACGAACAGGTAAGATATAAAGGCTTAATGAGACCATAGCTGGAGGAGAGCCACACCGTCAGGCAAAGCCGACGTATTTATTACTGAAAGGCACAATATTTATAAAATACAGCCGATCCCCACGGGCACGGCAACCCTGAGGCCTAGGCCCCAGCGCCCGCTTCACCGCGACAAGATGACGGCGGCGGCGGAATGTACCACCCGCCTCCTCCCCCCGCCTCGCCGGGGAGGGGAGACGCTTCCCCCCCACACCCCGCCCCGGCATCGCGGTGGTATCGCCCACTTCCGCTGCCGCGCCGGAAGCCGGAAGTGCGCGGCGGAGGGAGGGCCTCGGTGGCGCGGCGGTGAGTCCCGGGCGGGAGCGGCGGAGACGATAACGGGGCCGCTCCCGGTGTTTCGCAAAGGGGAGGTGGGTCCGGCTCGGCCTGCCGCTTCCCCCGGCGTTCACGGCCCTTCCAGTGGGCGATTGCAGCCGCTACCCGCCGGGACCTCAGGGGGGAAGGGTGGGGGGGTTCGGCCGGGCCTTGTACCGGGAGCCGCCGCCGCCGCGGGAGAAGCCCCGTCCCGCCCGCTCCCTCCCGGTTGCCGTTCCCTCCCACCTCCCAGGACAGGCCCGGTGTTGGCGGAGCAGCCTCCGCCGTGTCCCGGTGGGAGAGCGGCCCCGGGCGGGCCTCGCTCTCCGCTCCCCCGGGGCTGCGGAACGCGGAGGCCTTGGGCGGGCACCCCCGGGGCTGCGGAGGCGTTTCCCTAATCGGGGACCGAGCACCGAGGCGGTGACCCGGGTACGGCAGTCCTGTGGGTAGCCCCTCGCCGGTGTCCCCAGCCTTTCCGAGCGGCGGGGACCCACGCGTTGTCCCTCAGAGAGGCAAAGTGTCACCTCGCTGGCTGCTTCTTACCGGAAAGCTGCTAAAAACCGGTGAGATCTGTGAGGCGAGAGGCCCAGCCCCATGCTGGTACCCGGCTGGAGCCAGGGAAGTGCCCAGCTCTTTGTGTCCCATCTCCTGTGGGCCATTCGGCTGCTTCCCACAGACCATCCCTGACCTCCGTGCTCGGAGATTGAGCTCCCCGTTTGCCACTCTCCCTGCTTTTCCCCTCTTAAACTCTCTGAGCCTCGTTAATAACAAAAAAAAACCAACCCACCCATAAGTTTATTTCTGTTCTCAGAGTGATCGAGTTCCGTACGCGTATACGTAGCAAAGGAGCTAATCTCCCAGCTTTTTTAGGTGGTTGTTACTGGGACGGGTTTGGCTGGATGCTGGGTGAAGAGATTTGGTAACGCTGAGCTTTACCGTGTCGTTACGTGCAGAGGCTGATGCAACGTTCCCAGAGCGATAGCGTTGGGATGCCTCACCCGGGTGAAAGGTAGAAGAGCCACGAGCAATTAGGACACCGCTGAAATCCCCATCGGCTCTTGGGTATGGTGCTTTCCCTCTTGGCGTTTCTCCCACGTTTCTCCCCTGTTTTTTAATGTGTTCCCGCATTATTGCATCCCACATCTTAGAACCTGTGTCACGAGCGGCTGATATTCGCTAAATATTATCAGACAGCCCAGATTATTTGGAGTAAGTCATGGACTTACTTTCACTTTCCTCCTTAGTGCAGGAAATCCATTAATTCCCTGATTTTAATAATATTTCACCAATTTTTAAAATCGCGAGTTCACCACGTGTGAATGATGCCATCACTTCGTGTTTTCTAAGGGAAAACGCAGTGAGGGAAGCGACGGCAGCACGTAGCTTGTAAGGAAAACGCTTAGTAAAACTCATCAAATGAGACAGGAGCCGAGGAACTGGAGAGATGGGGAGGTACGGGAAGGCACGGGTGGCGACGGTGGCCCCACCGGTGACCGTGGGCACGGTCGGATGCGAGCAGATCCAGGAGGTTTGTTCGGGAGAGCAGGAATCTGGAATGGGACGGTGCAGTGAGAGCCAGCTGGAGTTTGAGAGCCAGGGTGACATCGCGCTGCTAGCGAGTGGCTGTGAGTAGGTGTTTCCCTGACAAAACCGTCTGGCGCGCACAAGTAATTCCTTCCGAATATGCTGTGAGAAGGGAAAAAAAAGTCGGTTGCCAAAGCAGGAAGGAGTAGAAATGTTCTGTTTTCCTTCTCACTCTGCCCTCGGTCTCGCTGATTCTTTATAGCACAGGGGAACCTCTCTGCTGGAGCTGTTTCAAGCAGTTTAGCAAAGCTGGTTTTAAATCCCTAATAGGATTAGTACCTATTTGCAGTTGGCTTTAGAAAAACCTCGTCGTTATTTGCCTTCCTTTTCCCCGCCTTAGGAGTCTGCAGCTCCTCTGGGAGGATGGACACCCTGAGGAACCGGACGGTGGAGGAGCTTCGGGAGCTGCAGGATAATGCAGAGGAGATCGAGCGCCTGGCTCTGGAGTCGCAGGAGGTAACGTGGGGCCGGTGGGCTTCGTTAGTCTAACGAGGAGCAGCTGAGGGAGCTGGGGGTGTTCAGCCTGGAGAAGAGGAGGCCGAGGGGAGACCTTCTCGCTCTCTACAACTCCCTGAAAGGAGGGGGTAGCCAGGGGGGGTCGGTCTCTTCTCCCAATAACAGGCAACAGGACAAGAGGAAACGGCCTCAAGTTGCGCCAGGGGAGGCTTAGGGTGGATATTAGGAAAAATTTCTTCATGGAAAGGGTTGTCAAGCCTTGGAACGGGCTGCCCAGGGAAGTGGTGGAGTCACCATCCCTGGAAGGATTTAAAAGCCGGGCAGACGTGGTCCTGAGGGACGTGGGT
The DNA here is from genome assembly GCF_964199755.1 of Larus michahellis. Taxonomy (NCBI): domain Eukaryota; kingdom Metazoa; phylum Chordata; class Aves; order Charadriiformes; family Laridae; genus Larus; species Larus michahellis. The sequence goes on along the minus strand of NC_133899.1, from coordinate 92,584,962 downwards.
TAGTGGTGGGTTTGTCAGTATTATGTTGATGGTTGGACTCCATGATGTGAAAGAGCCCTTCCAACCTCGAGAATTCCCTAATTCTGTGACTGTCGCGTCTCTTTCCGCAGGTTCAGGAGCTGCAGCTGGAGCGGGAGATGGCCCTGGCCGCCAACCGGAGCTTGGCCGAGCAGAACCTGAAGTTCCAGGCGCCGCTGGAGACGGGGCGCACCGACCTCTCGAACAAATACGAAGAGCTGCAGAAGCTGGCTGAGCGGTGTAAAGAGCAAAAGGCAAAGCTGGGTGAGCGTTTGCAAACCTTGCACCCTTTCCGATGGAGTCACGTGGGCTGTAGTTAGCGCAACATCCTTCCCTTTTGCTTCTGCCTGCCTTGGCCATAGCGAGCAGAGAAACTCTCCAGAGCGGTGGCAGAAAGGACTCTGCTGCGTATAAAGTCTATATTTTCTTGGTCAAACTTAGCTGGGCAGATCAAGGATGCTATCCTAGCGAAAAAAAAAACCCTTTCCTCTTCACATTTTCTCTTTGCATCAGGAGTTTCCAAGGCAGGACGGCTGTTTGCTGATGGTTTTTGTCCCTGTTTGCATTTAACGTTTTGCTCTGCTGCTCTCTCGTGTTTCCCCAGAGAAATTTTCGGCGGCGATGCATCCTCAGACTTTGCTGGATCTCCTGCAGGTGGAAAGCCAGAAAATCGAAGAGGAGTCTGAGGTGAGCTTAAAGTTTAAATCCGTTAGCAATTCGAGTGGTTAGTCCTCCAAGACTTGAAGTTACGCTCCCAAGACTAATCCCTAAAATCAAGGATTATCTCTCTGTAGTTCGGCGTTGTTGCTCCAAAAATTTGGATTGCCCTTTGTTTGCTTGTGTGTGGTGCGATGCTTCCCTCTGTGTCTCTGAGAGGTGTAAATCCTAAGAAGAGGAGAAGAGTAGAGGGACGCGGTGCTGATGTCTCTCTCCTCTTCCAGAAAATGGCCGAGAAGTTCCTGGAAGGCGAAGTGCCCCTGGAGACGTTTCTCGAGCAGTTTTCCGGCATGAGGAAGTTGTCCCACTTGCGCCGGGTGAGAGTTGAAAAGCTGCAGGAGATCCTGAGGAAGTTGGAAGCGTCGCAGGAACCCGGCAGGGACTCTCAGCCGCAGCTGCCTCCTCACGTACCTGGGCCCGTGGAACCCCCAAAGCCTTCGGGGGCTCCTTCCTTCCCGTTGCCCTACAGCCCGGCCCCGAGCGTGCCGGTGGGCCCCACGGCCCACGGAGCTCTGCCTCCCGCTCCTTTCTCTGGCTCCCCGGTCACCGTGGGACACGTTGCATCCTCTCAGCCCAGCACCCAGCCCACATATCCGTGTCCGTATCCTCCAGGTCCCGGACACCCGCCGGCTCAGGCTGCCGATTCCGCACCGGGGTATCCCAAACCCCCCTCGGGAGTCTCGGCTCCAGGCTATTCCTGGTCTCCATCCAGGGGTCCGCCTCAGCCCCCACCGTTTGCCGGCTCTCGCCCTTCTCCTCCACCCCCCAGACCCGGGTACCCTCCCTACTTCCCCGCCGCGACAGGGAGACCGCAGTGCCCCTACCCGACCCAACCCCCTCTCCCGAATTTCCCAATCCCCCCGCAGCCTCCCTATCCTCCTGGACACCCCCCGCCCTTTGGATACCCCCCGCCACCGAACCCTCAGCGCCCCGCTTGGCCTGGCTACTAAATCGGGACTCCTGGGGGAGCGTCTCCTGATGCTCCCACCTCTTTTTTTTTTTTGTGAACTGAGGAAGAAGAGCGACTCGAGAGAATTGCTCTTCGCCCCATCGGTGCGAAAGCATTACGCAGGAGAAGGGACAGTAGCGGCTCCGGGGACTTGGTGGGGGGGGGCGGATTCGGGCAGGCTGACGCTGCCCCCGCGAGCTGCTACTCGGTGACGATGGCTGGTGGGCTGAATTGTTGGCTTCCAAATGGGCTCGTCCGGGCTCCGGTGTGAAAGCCAGGTTGTCTAGGTACCGAGGAATGCTGCGCACTGACTGCAGCCCCCCTCCTCCACGCCCCGAGACACTCCCCCCAGCCCCCCGCCATTGTCTGCGCGTGGGTGAGCGGGAGAGACCGCGCCGCGTGTGCCTCTCGTTTGCTGGGCGCGTAACGGGTATGTCGTCTTCTCATTCTAAGCCTTTGCACAGGTCTTCCAAAAGACGCGCTGGGGATCCCTGACGGTATTTCTGACGCAAAAATACTCCTTTGCTTTCCCAAGGGCTTTCCTGGAAGCCAGAGGCGGAGCCAGCCCGTCTCCCCCCCCCTCGGGGTGGTTTGGGACTGATGGCAGCCAGCTCGCCCTTTGGCTGGGCCAGGCTTTGAGATCTAGCCGTGGTTTTACGTTGGGGAGGGATAACTCCCCCAACCAGCTCTTCTGGAGCCCTTCGCAGCCCGTCAGGCTCCCCCCGGCGCTGCCAGGACTGGTGGAGAGGTACCAAAGCAGCGGCTCTTCCCAGTTCTGTTATTTTTGGGTGCTTCCAGCTCACCGGAGAGCAAAAAACCACTCTCGCTGCTGCGTCTGTCCAGCACAGGAGCCTTTCCCAGCCCGTGCGTTGCCTCACGGAGGGCTCCGGTAGCTCCCCAGAGTTCAACGCCTGGATATTATCTGTGTTTTTGAAGTAAAATAGAGTGACGCGACGTCTCGGGCTGCTGCTGCTTTTGGGGGAAGGAATCTCTCGGGTGACCGGAGCGGGAATCGACGACTCCTGCCCAGCTCTGGGAAAACGCTGGGGCTCCTGGATTCCCGGCCTCTCCCGCAGCACCCAGGGGAACGGGGCGGGGGGGAGGAAGGGGGGGGCTTTAGGGTGCTGCGGGCTCCCCCTTCTCAGGAAACACTAGATAACGGAGGGAGCGACAAGTTAACGGTACCGGGATTTGCTTTGCTCAGCACTTTATCCTTCGAGTCCTGCCTGTTATCCCCGTTAAGTTATTTATAAGGAAAGATTTACTAATGGACTAGAACGAGGCAAACGCTTGTGGGCTTGGACGGAAGCGATTCCCTGTCTGTGGTTAATTACAGTAATAAAATTTGATGAACTGCACGCGGGGGTCACGGCGGCGCTTGCTTTCGGAAACGGCGGGGCGTGCAGCTGACGCGTTCTATCGATCTTTTTATGGCCCTCCTGGCCTCCCTACACCCCACTTCCCCTGGATTTTGGTCGATAAAACCTTTCGCCCTCTCGCAGGACCATCTTCTTCCCGCTCGTCTCTCCTCCTCTCTGGTTTTCATCTTCCCTAAGGGGCCCGTTTAGCCTGGGGCATCTTCCGCGTCAACCCATCTTTCCCCTCCTCTGGCACCATCCCGCGGTTTCCCTCCCCGGTTGGGAATTAGATGGTCGAAGGCCCGGCACCGGTGGCGTCAGAAGGAAGAGAACAAACTGTAATTACTAGAAAAAAAAAACAACAAACAACCCAAATTTATTCCAACACTTATCGCTCGTTAAATATCTCAGACTTGTTCTCGGTATTTCTGCCTTCCCCGTGCTCCTCGCATCCCTGCTTTGCTTTCTGCCTCTGCCCAAATCTCGCCGCCGTCCCACGCAAAGGCTGGTTTTGCTGCTTTCCCCCCCACCCCACCCCCCCGCCGCCGCCACCGTCTTTCTTCATCTTTCTCCGAAGCTCAGCACCCCGGTATCGCTTTCAGCCCGGCCGGGGTGGGAGGAGGAGTGTGGTTATCCCGGTTTTGAGAGAGGGAGAAGCCGGCAAACCCCTTTGGGAGCGTGGCCGCCCCGCTCTGGGTGGGGGTATGAAGCCTGTTGCGACCCAGCTGCCTTTTAGACTCATAATTTAAACAAAACAAAAAAAAATAATCCCCCCCCCCCCACCGGCTTCCCTCCTACGAGGGAGGCTCAAAAGCAAGAGGAAACTTGCTCGGAAAGGTGCTGGGGTACCGGGGTGCAGCCGAAGCCGAGCCCTGCGATCCCGGTGCCCGGTACGGAGAAGACGGGGCAAATTTGGCTCCGAGTCGAGCAGGGACTTGCCGGGGCCAGGGGTTTGTCCTGGCCCCTGAGGTCTCCCGTGGCAGGGCCGGGGGGGGGTTGTCCTGGCCCCCAGGGTCTCCCGTGGCGCTTGCGGGGGGATGCGGGTAGGTTTTTGTCCCCCGTCTCTTCCTTCAGCTCAGCACGGCGTGGAATCCCAGCAGGGTTTGGGTTGGAAGGGACCGTCAATAATCATCTCCTTCTTCCCCCCCCCCCCCGCCGCCGCCGCTGCTGCTGCCGAGGGGGGGTTCAGCTGGATGGGGGGTTGCTCCAAATTTTTTAGGCTGCGTCCCACCTCTGCCTGCAGGGCGGGAAGGTGGCTGAGGACGGAAACAAGGTCGCTTACCCCCCCCCCCCCCCCCCCCAAAATGCAAGAAAAGCCGCTAATTCAGCAGTTGCTCAGCTTTGTCACCGCGCTGGGTGGGGGGGGGGGGGGAAGGCTCTGCTGGGGGACCTGGGCGGCCTGGGGGGGGGGTCCCAGCTCTGGTTAGATGGGGCGGGGGGGGGGGGTGTGTGTGTCACACTCTGCGGGTGGAATGAAGGTCGTAGTCGCTGTCGGAGGAGTTGTCCGGAGGGTTGGACGCTCTGCACGCACCTTCCAGGGCTGCGGGGGGGGGAGACGGATGCGACAAATTATGGGGGTTGGGGGGGGGGGGCCGGCACAGCCCCTCGCCCCGTGTCGGCAAAACTCTTGCCGTGATGTTTTCACCCCGGGCGGACTCGGGGGGGGGTGGTGGGGGGGGGGGGTGTCATTCCCCCCGGTGCCTGCGGGATGGGGAGTACGGAGGAGCCGTTCCCGGCGTCCCCCTGCCCTTACCTGGGTAAGCCGAGAGGTGGGAGCTCTTCTGGGGGGGCTGAACGTAGTCGTTGTCCCCCCCCTGCGCCCGCTGCCCCTCCGCCCGCGGCCTGGGGGCGACGGTGCTGTTGCGGTGGAAGGAGACTGGGAGCCGCGGGGGGGGGGGGGGGGGGGGGGGGGGAGAAAAAGTCAGGATTAATTTTTTTTTTTTTTTTTTTTTTTCGGGGAAGGGAAGGGGGGGGAGGAAGGATTTGGGGCTGAAACAGAAAGGTTTGAGGCGACGTGCGCACACACACCCACACACACACGCACACACACCCCCCCCCCCTCACTGGGAAGGGGGGGGGGGGCCTGAGTAAAAGCGGGGTTCGGTTCTCCCCGGCTGAGTCAATATCGCGCCGATGAGTCAACGCGGCGGCAGGAAACCGGGGCCGGGGGCTGGGGGCGAGCCCGTTCGCACCTCCGCCTGCTGCGGCCGGCGATGGGCTGGGGGGCGGGGGGGAGGTGATCGGACCCCCAGCCCCACGGAGGATATGGGGGAGGGGGGGGGGGCACGGCCGAGCTGCTCCTCACCCGTCTGGTTGAGTCCCGTGGGCCCGATCCACTGGCGCTGCTTCTTTTTGGAGACTGGAAGGCAGAGGTGGGGCGCTGAGTTGGGGGGATTTCGCTGGGGGGGGGGGTGGGGGGGGTCTGCCCCCATGCCTCCTGCCTCCCCCCCCCCGCCCCCGCCAGCTCCATATGTCATCCCGAATAATCTCCATCCCAACCCCCCCGATAATCCCCCCGCCGCCCCCTGAGACCCTCTTTTGTGTCCTAATCCGTCCCCCCCGCGGCTTGAAAAAGGCACCCCGCTCCCCTTCTCCGTGCCCGCGCCATGTGGGGCGGGCTCGGGGACAATGGGGCGAGGGGGGGGTGGTGGGGGCGATCTGTGGGGCTGAGTGGCACGTACATCTCCTGACCCCACCACCACCACCACCACCATCTCCCCGCCGCAAGGAGATGGGGGGGGAAGCTGCAGGGATGGATGCACGGAGCTGCCAAAGTGGCGATGGCAGAGCGGGATGAGGAAGAAGAGGAGGAGGAGGAGGAGGAGGAAGAAGAGAAGAGGGTCCGGAGCTCGTCACCTACTTCTCTTCATCAGCCTCCTGTAGGCAGGAGGGCCGCAGATGAGCAAGAGGACGCCGAAGAGGAGGAGAGCCAGGCAGATGCTCGCGACGGTGCCTGCCGACGTGCCGACGGGAAGCGGCTTGGAGTCCTGGCCTGGGGACAGAACGGGTGTCACCGGGCGAGACCCTCGTTGCCCGGGTGGTGGCCGATGGCGGCAGCTTGAGCACCCCCCCCCCCCTTGCTGGGAGGGCTGCGGGGAGCCCCGCAGGCCAGGCTTTCCCCATCGCCTGCCCCCAGCTCCCACCCTCTGCCCCGTTCCCCGGGCGTTCACCCTTGGAAATCCCAGATCCCAGCGTCAGGGGACGCCTGGCACTGGGTGCCGCGGGCTCCACCGCCCCATGCCCCGCCGTCCCCCCCCAGGGGGGAGTCAAGCCCGGCACGGCGGCTTACACACGATTCTGGTCCGGGAACAGGTCTGGGGACGCCCCAGCCTGGTGGGGCAGAGGTGCAGGGTGGGGACCCCGCAGGTGACACCCATGACGGGGGGGTCCTGGACCTCGGCGCTGGAGGAGAGGTTGCCACACCGCAGCTCCTGGCACAGCTGCCGGCCCCGTTGGGTTCGCTGCGCCCAGTTGTCGCACAGCACCCGCCATTGTCCCTCGTGAAAGACCTCGATGTCCCCTTCGCACGGCGTGGGACCGGCCGCCAGCCTCCGCAGGGCCCGGGGCTCGGGGCCTGGGGGAGAGAAGGCAGAGAGGGCTCAGATCCGGGGGGAGACATCTCAGCCAGGGCTCGGCCATCGTCACCGGCGCGTGGTCCTCCTTCCCGGGATGCTCCCGGCATCTCGGCTTCTCCTTGTGCCCCGGGGACCGGGGGATGCGCCCGAGCCGTCGCGGGGTCACGCGTTGAGGAGCTTTGAGCCGTCCCCGTGGGAGACGCGGCGGGGAAGCCCGCTCCGCCAGCTGCCGCCCGGCAGCCCCCGAGACCACCCCCCCCGCCAAAACCCCGCGGGAGGGCTGCTGAGCTGGGGCAGATGGCAGGACCCCCTCCCAGCCAGCCCCCTCCTCGCCCCGCGGCTCGGCTCTCCCTGCTGCGGCGCCGGCACCAAGCTCTTCTGCGGGGAGATGCTCAGGGAAGGGAGATGCTCAGGGAAGGGAGATGGTCACGGCAGGGAGGTGGTCACGGCGGGGGGATGCTCAGGGAAGGGAGATGGTCACGGCAGGGAGATGCTCATGGTGGGGAGATGTTTGCAGCAAGGAGACGCTTGCGGCAGGGAGACGCTCGCTGCGGGGAGATGCTCAGAGCAGGGACAAGCTCACAGCAGGGAGACGGTCACGGCAGGGAGATGCTCACAGCGGGGAGATGGTTGCAGCAGGGGAGATGGTCACAGCAAAGAGATGGTCACGGCAGGGAGATGGTCACGGCAGGGAGATGGTCACGGCAGGGAGATGCTTGTGGCAGGGAGATGCTCACGGTGGGAAGATGGTTGCAGCAGGGAGATGCTCATGGCAGGGAGATGGTAATAGCAAGGAGATGCTCGTGGCAGGGAGATGGTCACAGCAAAGAGATGGTCACAGCAGGGAGATGGTCACGGCAGGGAGATGGTCACGGCAGGGAGATGCTCATGGCAGGGAGATGCTTGTGGCAGGGAGATGCTCACGGTGGGAAGATGGTTGCAGCAGGGAGATGCTCATGGCAGGGAGATGGTAATAGCAAGGAGATGCTCGTGGCAGGGAGATGCTCACGGCGGGAAGATGGTTGCAGCAGGGGAGATGGTCACAGCAGGGAGATGGTCACGGCAGGGAGATGGTCACGGCAGGGAGATGCTTAGGGAAGGGAGACGGTCACAGCAGGGAGATGTTCGTGGCAGGGAGATGCCTATAGCGGGAAGATGGTTGCAGCAAGGAGATGCTCATGGCGGGGGAGATGCTCCTGGCAGGGAGATGGTCATGGCAGGGAGATGCTCATGGCAGGGAGATGCCCATAGCGGGAAGATGGTTGCAGCAAGGAGATGGTTGCAGCAGGGGAGATGGTCACAGCAAGGAGATGGTCACAGCAGGGAGATGCTCATGGCAGGGAGATGCTTGTGGCAGGGAGATGCTCACGCTGGGAAGATGGTTGCAGCGGGGAGATGGTAATAGCAAGGAGATGCTCGTGGCAGGGAGATGCTCACGGCGGGAAGATGGTTGCAGCAGGGGAGATGGTCGCAGCAGGGGAGATGGTCACAGCAGGGAGATGCTTAGGGAAGGGAGATGGTCACAGCAGGGAGATGTTCGTGGCAGGGAGATGCCCATAGCGGGAAGATGGTTGCAGCAAGGAGATGGTTGCAGCAGGGGAGATGGTCGCAGCAGGGAGATGCTCATGGCAGGGAGATGCTTGTGGCAGGGAGATGCTCACGGTGGGAAGATGGTTGCAGTGGGGAGATGGTAATAGCAAGGAGATGCTCGTGGCAGGGAGATGCTCACGGCGGGAAGATGGTTGCAGCAGGGGAGATGGTCACAGCAGGGAGATGCTTAGGGAAGGGAGATGGTCACAGCAGGGAGATGTTCGTGGCAGGGAGATGCCCATAGCGGGAAGATGGTTGCAGCAAGGAGATGCTCATGGCAGGGAGATGGTCATGGCGGGGAGATGGTTGCGGCAAGGAGATGCTCGGTGGCAGGGGAGATGGTCACAGCAGGGCGATGCTTAGGGAAGGGAGATAGTCACAGCGGGGAGATGGTCACGGCAGGGAGATGCTCATGGCGGGGAGGTGGTAATAGCAAGGAGATGCTCATGGCGGGGGAGATGCTCGTGGCAGGGAGATGCTCGCGGCAGGGACATGCTCACAGCGGGGAGATGGTTGCAGCAGGGAGATGCTCATGGCGGGGAGATGGTAATAGCAAGGAGATGCTCGTGGCAGGGAGATGGTTGCGGCAGGGACACGCTCACGGCAGGGACATGCTCACGGCAGGGAGATGCTTGTGATGGGGAGATGCTCGGGGCAGGGGATATGGTCATGGCAAGGAGATGCTCGCGGCAGGGAGATGCTCGCGGTGGGGAGATGGTCACGGCAGGGAGATGGTCACAGCGGGGAGATGGTCACGGTGGGGAGATGGTCACGGCACGGGGATGCTCAGGGAAGGAAGATGGTCGTGGCAGGGAGGAGCTTGCAGCAGGGCAATGCTTGTGGTAGGGGGATGCTCATGGCGGGGAGACGCTCGCGGCAAGCACCCGAGGGGTGCGGACGAGCAGGGTGCTGGGCCCTGCCGGCACACCCGGCCCCCCTGTGTTGGTTTTCGGGGGCGCCAACATGGCGCTGGCTGCGCGCTGCTCTCGCTCCCCGCCTTTCCCTATGGGCAGCGCTGGCACGATGGGAGCCCCGGGGGGCTGGGGGCGCCGCTGCCGGGGAGCCAGCGCCCGGGGGAGATTTCCTGTTTTGCCTTGGCACGCCGGAGAGGAAGAGCAGGAGTGGGTGGACGGGGTGCACGGGGCAGAGGGGGACGGGGCTGTCACCCTTCTCGGGGCTTCAACCCCCCCGCCCCTCCCCGGGCCGGCCATCCAGCCCAGCGATCCCACCTCCCCGGGGTTTTCCCAGCGGGAAAAGCAGCCGGTGGTCCCGGAGCACAAGCCAAGCAGTCGGGGAAGTTGGGAGCCGTGGCGGGACGAGTTCTCACCGGAGCAGATGATGAAGGCGGGCGTCCTTCCCCGCCGGGCGCGGGTCCTGTTGAAGCAGTCGAAGAGGGGCCGGTTCTCGCAGGGTTCCGTCGCTTCCCACCGCACCGGCAAGTGGCTTTTGGGCTCCGGCTCGGCCTGGCCGCGGCCGTCGACGGCGGTGCCGCAGCCCAGAGCCCGGCAGAGGCGGGTGGCCAGCTCCGGGGACACCCCCGGGTTGGCCGCCACGGCCCCCCACAGCCCTTCCCTGTGCAGCTCCAGGAAACCCAAGCAGTTGGAATCTCCATCCACCAGCTGCAGCCTGGCGGGTCCTGCCGAGGGATGGCGGGGCCGGGGGGGGGGGGAGAAATAATCATCTCGTTACACACCGGGATGTCATTTCTTCCCGTTATTGAGAAGAAAGTCCCCGAGCTTTCCGCCTCCGACGGTTAATTAACCCGTGGATGCTGCAAACGCTATTAACGAGACCCGGCCGCCTCGGCACGGGACGGGGCTCTTACCGGTGGGCTCCGGGGTGGTTCTGGGGGTCGCCGGCGGGGGCTCTGAAAGGAGAAAAGAAGGGTCAGGTTGTGTGGGGGAGGTGATCCCCAGGGATGGGGGGGTCCGGGCTCACCGCCACAGGCGAGGACGGCGTGCTCCGTGCAGTTTGCCGGCACCCACTGACACGCCGTCACGGTGGCCACCGGCCGCTGGCACCGCAGCGTCGAGTTGCGTGGCTCCTTCCCGCCGGTCAAGACGAGCTGGAGGGGCTCGGCCATGGGGGGGCCGCAGCCCAGCCGCTGGCAGATGTCGCCCCTGAAGGTTTCGCTCGGGTTATCCCGGCACACGCGGTTCCATCGGCCTTTCCACTTCACCTCCAGCATCCCGGCGCAGCGGCAGCCGCCGCCGCGGAGCTGCAGGCTGAGATCTAGGGGGGAAAAAAACACGGGCGTTAGGGGGTTTTCCTTCCCTTGGCGGTGCCTTTTTTTGGCTTTTTTTTCCACCCAGAGGTTGGGGGGAAAAAAAAAAAAAAAACAACGAAAAAAAGCCCTGGCCGGGTTTCGGCGCCCAGAGCCGGGCAGCGGCGTGCCCCGCGATGGCGGCCGGAGCTTCTGGCAAAGTGGGGCAGGAAGGAAACGGAGCGTTATTTTTTTTTTTGGGGAGGGGGAGACCCGGCTGCAGCTCCGGCAGCTGCCACGCTAAACGAAGGAACCGCTAACGAAGCGGCGAAGCCATGCCCAAGGCATCGTCCATCCGTGTCCCCCCCCCCACTCCCCGGCCACGCACGCTCACCTGCGGGGATGAAGGCGGCTCCTCCGGGGACGGGGACGGCTGCAAGAGAGAGGGGGACAAGGTGTCAGTCCTTAGGGACACCTCTTGGTCACCTGTCGCCGGGTTATTTTTTGTGGGGGCCGGGGGGAAAAGGTGGTTTTGGAGGTTCGGGTCGGCCTTTCGCCGGGGCAAAAGCGCGGCCGGTGGGAAGGAGCTGGCGGTGGCCGGGAGCTCGGTGGCCATGCGGTGCCGACCCGGCTTTGGTCCCCCAAAGCTCGGCAATGGGGACACTTCTGTCCCCAAAGCTCCAGTCCCCAAGCTGGCCGCGTGCCCTCGGGGACCGGAGGAGGAGGAGGAGGAGGATGTTGGGCCGTGCCGGCATTTTCCTTGGCGATCGAAGAGCATTTTCTGGCTTTTTTTTTTGTCGATGAATTTGCTCTCCCTCCTCCTCCTCTTCACACCTTTTAATGAAAATAAATCAATCCGCGCGACCTGGCCGTAGCGCTGCCTGCCGGCCTGGGGGGATAATTATGGCTGGAAAAATAGGCAGACGAGGGCTGCCGGCTAATTACCGCTAACGAACTAACATCCCTGCTGGTAGGAAGGTAGGGCCAAGCGACCGTGGATGGTGCCGCCATCGCCGCCGTGAGCCGGAGCCGTGCCCGCCCCGCCATGCCGTGCCGTGGGGATCGAGGGATGGCGGGCAACGGGGATGGGGAGACGGCTGGCTGCCCCCCCAGCACCCCTAGGTTGATTCCCGGGATGTGACGAGCATCCCCGAGGACCCCCGGAGCTGGGGTTTGGAGGGCGGGGGGACCGGACCCGCCTGGTTGGGGCCGAAGAGCGCCCGCGTTTCTCCTCGCTGCCCGCGTTTCGGTCTGGGCTCGGCAGCCTTGTCACCGGTCCCCAGCCCCTGCCACTGGTCCCCAAGCCTGGCCCGAGCCCCCCGTGGGCACACGGGACCCCCCCGGCACGGTGCCATGGATGAGACGAGACGCACGTAGGGCCGAGCTCCCCCACTCCGCCGCCGAAAGATGCCCGGCAGCGGGAAAACCCAAAGGTTCCACCATGGCATTGCAAGGATCCCGGGTCCCACCGGGCATCCCTGGCAGCAGTGACCCCGATAAAGCAGACGTGTCCCCCAGCCCCCCTGAAGCCCCCCCCCCCAGCCGCCGTACTCACCCCACGTCCCCAACAAGAGCAGCAGGCGCAGGGCGGGCAGCGGGGCCGCCATGGGCACGGCCGGCCGCCTCCTCGGCCCCGGCGCTCGGCGGCAGAGCCGGAGGATGGCGGGGTGAGGGCGGAGTGGGGGGCGGTTTGGGGGGGGGGCACCGCCACCTCCGCTACCCGGCCTGGGGAAGGCGGGCGAGGGGGGCCGGGCGGGAAGAACGGGCTGTTTTTCCTCCCTCTGTGGTTTTGTGCGTCACGTCTACACGCTCGTTTGAAGTCTCGAGTTCGGCAGCTGCCTCCCCGGGTCCCGCCGAGCACGAGGGCGAGGGCAAAAGGGGAGAGAAACCCGGGGGGGAAAAAGAGGGGGGGGGGGGCGGGGGGTGTTTCAGCCCCCCCATCCCCATGCCGGCGTCCCCCCCTGCCCCGTCTCTGCAGAGGGTGGGAGTGTGGTGAATATACCCAGCGCTGGGGGGGGTCGGGGGGAGCCCCCGTAAAAGCTTCGGGTCCCCACAAAGCTGCCAGTGGCCGAGCGAGAGCCCGGAGGTGGCACCCAAAGGAGAGGTGGGGGGCGCGAACCTGGGGGGGGGGGGTTTGGGTGGTGGGAGCCGGCGGCATTCACCCAGGGGAATCCCAGCCCCCGGGAGCTGTTCTGGGAGCTGGATTCCAGCGGGGAGAACTGGCGACGGCACCAAACCCGAGAGCCCAAGCTCCCGCGAGGGCTGGATCCCACCCTCGGTGCCACGGGGAGCCCGGCGCCCGCTCTCACCTGCCACCTGTCCCCTGCCACAAACAGCCTCCCCTGCCTCCCCTCCTCCTCCTCGATGGCTTGTCTCGGCTCCGCACCCTCACTGCCACCTGCGGTCACCGGTCAAGGCGAGTGTCACCGCGGGGCAGGAAATGTGCCAGGCGCTGCCCGTGCCACCAGCTCCCGCAAAGGAGGTGATGCACGCCGCACCATGCCATGCCACGCCACGCTACGTCACGTCACGCCGTGCCATGGATGCCACTTCACACCACTCCGCGTCACGCCATGCCATGCCGCGCCGTGCCACGCCACATCACGCCATGCCACACCATGCCATGCCACATCACACCATGCCATGCCACGTCACAGCATGCCATGCCGTGCTGCCACGTCACACCATGCCATGCCACGTCACACCATGCCACGCCACGCCACATCACACCATGCCATGATGCACCATGGCACACTGCACCATGCCACGCCATGCCACCCCATGCCATACCGTGCCACGCCACGTCACACCATGCCACATCACACCATGCCATGCCATGCTGCCATATCACGCCATGCCACGTCACATCATGCCATGCCACATCATGCCATTCCACGGCACACCACGCCATGCCATGTCCCACCATGCCATGTCACACCATGTCATACCATGCCACGCCATGCCACGCCACGCTGCCATATCACACCATGCCACGCCAGGCCACACCATGTCACACCACACCATGCTGCACCATGACATGCCACGCCATGCCACGCCGTGCCATGTCACACCATGCCATGCCACGCCACGTCACACCATGCCATGCCACGCCATACCATGCCACATCATACCATGCCATGCCAAGCTGCCGTATCACGCCATGCCATGCTGCTCCATGCCACACCACGTCACACCGTGCCATGCCACGTCACACCATGCCACGCCACGCCATGTCACACCATGCCACATCACACCATGCCATGCCATGCTGCCATATCACGCCATGCCACGTCACATCATGCCATGCCACATCATGCCATTCCACGGCACACCACGCCATGCCACGTCACACCATGCCACGTCACACCATGCCACGTCACACCATGCCATGCCATGCCACGCCATGCCATGCCACGCTGCCATATCACACCATGCCACGCCAGGCCACACCATGTCACACCACGCCATGCTGCACCATGCCATGCCACGCCACGCCGTGCCACGTCACACCATGCCATGCCACGCCATGCCATGCCACTCCACGCCACGCCACACCGAGCCACCACGTGCCCCACAGGCCGCGGCAGCACCCGAGGCACCGTGGCGGCCCCCTGGGGTGGGGATCGGGGAGGTTTCATGCGGACATATCCCCGCTTCCCCCAGTCGCTGGCACCCCGGGGACACCGTCTATCCCTGCAAGGGCACGTGGGGCACAGGCGGTGGTGGTCTGGGGGAGGGCGAGGCGTTAATTGATTGTGCCCTAATTAATTCCTCCAAATCCAGGTCATGCGTGCTAACGAAGGCAGCTGTTTTCCATTGACCCGGTGGCATTTCTGCTGAAAGGAGAGGGCCTGGGGAGCAGTGATTGGGGGGGGGGGGGGGGGGGGGGGGGGGGGGAAACTGGTTTTTCTGGGCAGCTTGGAGAGATTTTTTTGGGGGGAGCTCCTGTCCCCTCCTGCTGCCACTGCTGCCACTCTGGGCTGCTGCCCCGCAGCCACGGGATGCTCCGATCCTCAACCCCGGAGCCGGGGTTTGGCCCTCCTGGGAGTTTCCTGCCCCCAAGCTCTCTCCGGGGTGCAGATTTTCCATGACTCAAGAGGAAGCCGGCCGGGGGTGGCGGGAGGGGGGGGTGGGTGGCAAGCGGCCGTGGGCCGCCGGGCGCAGGCGGAGATGCTCCGGGAGGTCGGGCAGAGATGCCGGGCAATGCCGGCAACACGAGCACTCCATTCCCAGCCAGGCCCCCGGCATCCCTGGAGGGGCCCCGGCTCAGTGACCCCCTCCCAGTTCCTTTGGGAGCCTCCACATCCCTTTTTCCAGGTGGAGCGGAGGGGCCCTGACCGCTCTGGACAGCGATGACCCCCCCCCAGTTGTTGCAGGGTTGTGGGGTGCTCCCCATGGCCCCCGCTTGTTCCCATCCTCTCCCAGTCATCCCGGGGGTCCTGCTGGCCCCCAAGACCAGGCTGTGATGGGAGCGAGCCCCGCTGGGGTGTCCCATGGAGTCCTGGTGCTGTGCCCCCCCCGCCACGGGCTCTGCGCTGGCATGGATTTGGGAAGGGGGTGCAAGACCCAGACTTTCTCCTGGGTCAACCCTTCCCATGGGATTCAGCCGGAGCCGCGCTGGGGGTCTGCAGGGTGGGGGGAGCCGAGCCCCCCCTCACCCCAAATCGACCTGAGGTGGGTGATCCACCCTCCGGCATCCCGGGATGTTTGGCCTCGAGGAAAGCTCCACCTTCTCCCCTTGTCCCCAGGGTGCCTGAGCCCCACGGACGTGGGTCCGGAACTCCCCTGCAAATCCACGTCTGGGCTCCGGAGGCCCCGAGATGCCGCCGGCAGGATTGGTGCCGCGGCTCGGTGAGAGCATCCTCGCTCTCGGTGAGAGCATCGGCTGCACGCTGGGACAGAGAAGGACGATTATCATATCTTTCCGGAGGGGGTCGGGAGGGGGTATGTGGGATGGGGGGGTGGGGGTGGGGAAGAGCTAGGACGTGCCCAGAAGGCCGCGAGAAGCCTTTTAAGAGGCAGGAGCTGCCAGCGCGCCGCCCGTTATCCGAACGACGACGGCGGCAGCGGCATTTCCCAGCACCTCTCCCCGCCCAGTAAAGGGTTGGCACCGACGTACCCATCGTCGGGTGGCTGGAGGTGACACGCGGATCCTTCGCCCCCTGTCCCGACGGGGAGTGGGTTATCCTTCCCGTCCCCCCCCCCCCCCAGCACCGCGAGGGCATCGATGGCCCCGTGGGTACCAATTCCCGTCGGTCCCCGCCTTGGGAATCGG
Source organism: Larus michahellis (assembly GCF_964199755.1). NCBI lineage: Eukaryota > Metazoa > Chordata > Aves > Charadriiformes > Laridae > Larus > Larus michahellis. The sequence continues at coordinate 92,569,277 of NC_133899.1, read as the reverse complement.
TACCCACGGGGCATCAGCATCCCTCAGGTGGCCGCGGGCAACGGCCGCCCTGGCAAAGGTGCCACCGCCTGGTACGGGGAGCTTCGAGAGGGGCCGGGGGCACACGCACACACACGCATACACCCCCCCCCATCCGTGCACACCCCCCCCCCCGCGCCCGACTCCGTCGCCTCGCTCCTCTCCCCTTTTGTCTGGGGCCTTTGTTGCTATTTCGGTGCTTCCTCCGTTGTTGCGGTTGCGGCCCCTTTGTTCGGTGCCTCTCGCCTCGGTAAACAGCTGGAGGATGTGGCGGGAGGTGGAGGAGTTTTGGGGGGCGCGCGGGGCCGGGGGGGGGGGGTGGGGGGGGCAAATTTTCCACGGGGCCGGGTCTTGAACCCCAACCTCCGCCGCGGCTCCACCTCGTCGCACGCCGGGGAGGTGGAAACCCGCTGGTGGGAGACGTGCCCCGGGGTTGGGTTTGCCGTCGGAAAGAGCCAGGGAAGTTGCCCCCCCACCCAACCCCCCCAAATCTCTGGGGCAGGGGGGGTCCCAGCCGCAGGGGTGATGGCGGGGTGACCCCCCCCCCCCACCCCACACCATCACAGCCCGCAATGTCCCTGTCCCGGGGTGACGCTGCTTCTCTCGGGCATCCTTCTGGGTGGACTATGGGGTGCCCCCGTTTTCACCCCAGCGTGGGGGATGCTGGAGGGGGTTATCCCTCCCGCGGGGGGGCCTGTCCCCACCCCCTGAGCTCCGGGCGAGGGGGACAAACCACCCCCCCCCGCCCTGGGCTGGAAGCTGGTTATGTCCCACTTTTTGGTACCTGCCCTGCACCCCCAGGCTGGGGTGAGAAGGGTCCGGGACCCCCCCGCCCTGCGCCCAGCACCGTCCGCTGCGGTTGGGATGGGACCCAGTGCCTTCCCTGTCAGCGTCCCTCGAGCCCCCCCCGCCAGGGTTTATGGGCACGGTGGCCAGTGTGTCCCCGGGATGGGGAGGACGGTGGCCCGGTGGGGTGCAGAGAAACTCCAGGTGGCCACCGTATCCATCCCCGTGTTGCTACGGAGCGTCGGGGACGGCTGTGGGACACTGTCACCCCACGTCCCCACCACCTGCCGCCCCGCAGGGCCAGCCCTGGGGACTGGTTGCCACCCCCAGCCCTGGGGACTGGTTGCCGTCCCCAGCCACGGGGATCTCGGGTGCTGCGGGGCTGGATCAGGCCCTGCCTTCCCCCCTCCCTGCTGCCGTGGGCTGGGGACGGGGTGGGGGGGTCCGGCTGCTCCTGCCCTTGGGGACAGATCTGCAGGTCGTGGCTGGGGGACGGGACGGGACATCACCTGGCAGCCAGGTCCCCGTCCCCAGCCAGGCAGGGGATGGCAGAAGGGACATCTTTAGGTGACCCGTGGGAGCGCTCGGTGACCCAGCCTCGTGGCAGGGCTGGTGACAAGCCACCCCCATGGCCGAGGGAGATGGTGACCGGCCACCCCTACGGCCGAGGGAGATGGTGACCCGCTGGGAAAAGCTTTTAATGGCAGCACGCAGCTCGCCTGAGCCGAGCATCCTCCGGGTACCACCGGGACCTGTGTCCGCCCCCCGGCAAGGAGGAGATGGCTGGAAAAGTCCAGAAGGGAGGTCGGCAGCGGGATGGCGAGTCCTCGGTGTCGTCCCCCCTCCCCGCCACGTCCGTGGACATCGGGCAGCTTCAGTAGGCAGAGCCCTGGATGTCATCGTAATCGCTGCCCTCGGAGGAGTCGGGGTCTTGCGTGTGGCCCCCCCCGGGGCAGGAAGGAGCCGGCCAGCCTGCGAGGGAGAGAGAGACCCCCTCAGGGAGGTGGGCAGGGAGCAGGAGGAGGATGCTGCGGGGGCAGAGGAGCCCTGAATCCCCCCCGGACCCTACCACCCAACTCCCGCCCTGCCAGCGCAGGGGTCCTCACCGGGGCGTGGGGACGGGTCCCCGGGCGGCTCCTGGCCCTGCTCGTTCTCATACCACTCGCCCGAGGAGGTGCTGGAGCTGTCGGCGGGATCGGGAGCTGCCGGAGACGGTACCCAGGGGTGGGAGAGCACTGGGGCGGGCACGCAGGGGGCTGCTGGGGGAGCTGGGGGAAACAGGGACTCTCACTGGCACCTGCCATCCCTGCCCCCAGCCCCCGGGGTCCCCCACTCCCGTTCCCTCCCTGGGGTTGTCCCCATCCCTGCTTTCGTCCCCAGGGTCCCCCCACTCCCATTCCCCTCCCCAGGGATGTCCCCATCCTTGTTCCCGTCCTTGGGGTCTTCCCATCCCTTGCTCCCATCCCCAGGGTTGTCCCCATCCCTGTTCCCATCTTTGGGGTCTCTCCATCCCTTGCTCCCATCCCCAAGGCTGTCCCCATCCCTTGGTCCTGTCCCCAGGGCTGTCCCCATCCCTGCTCCCATCCTTGGAGCCCCCCCGTGCCCATTTGCCTCCCCAGGGCTGTCCCCATCCCTTGCTCCTGTTCTTGGGGTCCCTCCATCCCTTGCTTCCATCCCCAGGACTGTCCCCATCCCTGTTCCCCTCCCTGGGGTCTCTCCATCCCTGCTCCTGTCCCCAGGGCTGTTCCCATCCCTGCTCCCATCCTTGGAGTCCCCCTATGCCCATTCGCCTCCCCAGGACTGTCCCCATCCCTTTCTCCCCTCCCTGGGGTCTCTCCATCCTTGATCCTGTCCCCAGAGCTGTCTCCATCCCTGCTCCCCTCCCTGGGGTCTTTCCATCCCTTGCTCCCATCCCCAGGGGTGTCCCCATCCCTGTCCCCATCCCTGGGGTCTCTCCATCCCTTGCTCCCATCTTTGGGGTATCCCCATCCCTGCTCCCGTCCCCAGGGCTGTCCCTATCCCTGCTCCCCTCCCTGGGGTCTCTCCATCCCTGCTCCCATCCCCAGGGCTGTCCCCATCCCTGTTCCCCTCCCTGGGGTCTCTCCATTCCTGCTCCCACGCCCAGGACTGTCTCCATCCCTGTTCCCCTCCCTGGGGTCTCTCCATTCCTTCTCCCATCCCCAGGGCTGTCCACATCCCTGCTCCCCTCCCTGGGGTCTCTCCATCCCTGCTCCTGTCCCCACCCCTGTCCCCATCCCTGGGGTCTCTCCATCCCTTGCTCTCATCTTTGGGGTATCCCCATCCCTGCTCCCGTCCCCAGGGCTGTCCCCATCCCCGCTCCGGTCCCTGGGACCACACAGCCCACTGGCGGTGCCCACCTGTGCCGGGGCAGTCGGTGTAGCCGTGGGTGGTGGGTGCCGGGTGCCGGTGGGCGCCGTGGGCGGGGGGCGGCGGGCAGACCCAGGCCTGCGGGGGGGCCATGCTGTCGTTGCAGTAGGGCTCGGTGGAGGAAGAGGAGGAGGTGGAAGAGCTGCTCGCCCTGCAGCGGGATGGCACTGCGGGGGCACAGGGCTAATATTAGCCCCCGGGGCTGTAGGGTGCCCCCACCCACAGTGGGCAGAAGGCCAGCGGTGCGGGACAGAGGGTCGGGACCCCTCGTGTCGTACCCTCCGCAGGGAATGGCTCCATCCCGTCCTGGCTGGGCATCAGCGGGAGTAACTGGTCCCTGGGATGTTGGCGCAGGGAGTCTGCGGGGAGGGCAGGGAGGTGGGACATCAGCCGGGGCACCCCGGGACAGGGTAGGGGGGGTCCTGGGACAGGGTGTGGGGGGGTCCCAGGGCCGGTTGGACGCTCACTATAGAAGGTGGAGAGAGCCACGGGCGGCTCGCTGCTGAAGTCGTAGTGTTCGTAGTCGGAATCAGAGTCGAAATCCTTGGCAGTGGGGAGGGCTGTGACCAGCGGGTCTGGGGGGACGAGATGGGGATTGGGCAACCATCTGGGCCCCCCCCCCCCCTTCCCCCCCCCACAGCCCCTCAGGGAGGAACGGGTGACCTGCCAGACCTACCTGGTCCTTTGGGCAGGCTGGGGGGCATCTCCCTGTAGTCGTTGGAGGTCCCGGAGGGCGCGTCGGGGCGCTGGGTGCTGTGGTTGACCAGCACCGCGCTGGCTAATGCGGGGGACGACACAGCGTGGGCTGGGGGGACAAAACCGGGGGTGGGGGGGGGGATGTGGGTGTCTGTGTCCCCGCTCAGCTGCCCCTGGGCTGAGCCCAGGGAAGGGGGTGGCCCTGGCTGGGCTGCAATGTCCCCCCACTTCCGTGGCCAGAGCCTGCCGTGCCCCCCCGTTTTGGGCGGGGGTGGGGTGGGGGTGGTTATTACCGCTCATCTTCCTCAGCCTCAGCAGGGCGGCGGTGAAGGCCAGCACGGTGAGCAGCAGCAGCGCCGCCAGGACCAGGCAGAGGACGAAGAGGAGCACGTGCAGGGGGGACTGTCCCCCCGCAGGCGGGGGGCCCTCCTCAGCTGAGACAGAGAACGGACACAGCTCGTGACACCCGGGGACAACCTTCCCCCAGGCTAAGCCGGGGGGGCGAGTGGGGTGCTCCCTGCAGCTCCCCCACCACCACCCCAAACCCAGGTCGCGGTCGAGGCCCTGCGGGACACTCACCGCTCAGGAGGGTGACGTTGCTCGGCGTCACCGTGGCCACGGGGGTCGGCGCCTGCAAGCCCTGGGAGCCTGGCAGGAGGGGGACAGGGAGGGGGGAAGGGGCAGAAGAAGTTGGGTTGCAGCTTCTGGGGACCCCCCACCCCGCCATGGCTGCAAACCCCCCCCGCCCAACGCCCCCGGGGCTGGCTGGCGGGGGGTTCCGTACCATTGCAGACCACGCCGACCGCCCGGGACTGGTGGCAAGGAGCCGATTTATTGTAAGCCCAGCGGCAGTGGGCTAGCGAGGGCTGCAGGCTCTCGCACTCGTAGACCATCCTGCCGGGCAACGTGTGGTGGAAGAAGAGTTTCCGGAGGGGCTCCCCGCAGCCCAGCGTGCGGCACAGCACCCTGCCCTCCATGTCGTACCACGTGCTGTCGCACACCGTGCTCCACGTGCCGCGGAAAAAAACCTCCACCCGACCGGCGCAACCATCCCGACCGCCCGAGAGCCGCCATTCCTGGTGTTCTGCGGGCGGAGAAAAGGACATGGGGATGCTCTGCCTGCATCCCTGCCTCATACCGGAGCCCAAATCCTACGCGATGGCTACCGGACCCGGCACCCACCTGAACACACCACGCCGGCGTCTTCCTTATGGCTACAGTCGTGCTCCATCATGGCCGGGCATTCCCAGAGATGCTCCTCGTGGCCCTGGCAGCCCACCTCGTCCCGGAGGATGGGGCCACCACCTCGGCCGAAGGCGGCGCCGGCGTGGACGCGTACGGCACGGCCGCAGCCTAGCTGGCGGCACACCACGTCGGCGTCGGCCATGTCCCAGGCGTCGTCGCACACCGTGCCCCAGGAACCCCCCTGCTCCATCTCCACCCGACCCTCGCACCGGCTCCGGCCGTCGGCCAGCCGCAACGCGCCGGGACCTGGGCGAGACGGAGGGGACGGGACGGTGGGGTAGAGGTGGCCTTGGCACTGTCCCCCATGCCACCGCCGGCCCCCTCCCCAGAGAAACGGGGGTACAAGGAGGCACCCGGCTCTCACCTGGTGTCACCGAGGTGTTCCCAGCCACGCCGCCCACCGGGGTGCTGGCAGGTCCCGTGGGCTCCGCGGGGGCTGCGAGGAGGAAGGGAGAAGGTGGGGGGATGAGGGGACTGAGCCCACCGGGACACCCCCCACCCCCCACTCCGGCCATGCGGGGCTGAAGCTCGGAGCAGGGCTGGAGGTGGCACGGTGGGAGGAGGGGGCCGATGGCCGCAGGACAGACGGACACCCAGAGCCCCGCTGAGAGCTGGCAGCCACCGAGGCGAGAGCAGGAGTGAGGTCTGTGGGTATCGGGGGTGGGGGGGACAACCCCCCCTTTTTTGGCTCATCCCCAGCTCTCCTGGCCGCGCTGAGGAGCAGACGGACCGGCTGCCGGGGGCGAAGCGGCCACCTCGCTGCTCCCGTGCTGGCCGCCGGGCTGCGGGTGGCTCGCAGCTGGCAAACTGGTGGGGATGGGGCACCGGGTGGCACCCCGGCAGGCAGCCGGGGGGGTGGGGGTGGGGGGGCAGATGGAAGGGGCACGGGAACGTGCAAATCCCCCCCCCCGGAAAGTGATGCTGATCCGGGGAAAAGCAGCCAAAATGGCCTCCCCAGCCTGCCACAAAATGGGCGGCTTTTCTTCCACCCCTCGAAGTCGATCCCAGTGTCCTCACATCAGCTCTCCAAGGCGGGGGTGGGGGGGGAACACGGGGACATGCCCTGGGGTCAGACCCCCCGCTGCCCCGCCACCGGCGCGGGGTCCGTTCACGGGGGTCGGGGGGAGGCAGAATCTGGCCCTAAATAGGGCGACAGGGGGGACACAACTCACCGGTGGGAACGCCGAAGCCGGGGGTGCCCTCGTGAATCCGGGGTGCCACCGCCGTCCCTGCCAAACAGAGAGGGTCTGCCCGCTGCCCGCACCCCCAGCTTGGCCCCCCCGCCATGATTTAGGGCCGCGGGGATGGGGGGGGAGTGGATGCTGGTGACAACACGGTCACGTTTGAGGTTTTTCCCTCATCCCAAGGGCACGGCGTCGTTTGGAACCATGGAAATCCCACCCTCCCTGTCCCCTCTCCCCCCACCCCGCCGGGCTCCCGTGGTTATCGCCGGGGGGAAAAAAAAAAAAAAAAATAAAAAAAAAAAATCACCATTTCACTCTTTTTGGGGTGAAAGATTCACTCCCCAGGGCTGAGGCGAGACGCGCTCGCTGTCACCGTCACCGGAATTGTGGCTTTCTCTCTCCCCCGCCTGCACGGGCTGCCATAATGCCATAATGGCATTAACAATTTCTCACCAAATAAAGGGGCATTTTTCTTTTTTCTTAATTTCTATCAGCTCGCCAGGCTGATAGAGCCCGCTCCTGTCTTTGCCGGGGGCAGGGCGGGGGGGTGGGGGGCTGGTGAGGTGCGTTGCGTGGGTGTCCCCATGGGTGGCCACCGTGGGAAGCCACCACCTCTGCTGGTGTGCTCTGGCTTGGCGTTAAAAACATTAAAGGTAAGGGATTAAGGGGCGGGGGGGGAGGCATGGGGGGGCAGAGCCGCTCGGTGGCATCCGGCAGCACCTCGGCGAAGGTGTGGGAAGGAGCCGTTAGCGGAAACGAAGGCGATGGCGACCGTTCCCCCATTGACAGGAGGCGTCGAGGCTGCTGCTGGCAGCCATTTCGGGTGCGAAACCAGCCTCAGCTCGGCCGCTTTGGGGGGGAGCAGGTGGCATCGTCCCCAGAAAAACGCCCTGGGGTGATGCTGGTGACATGAGAAGGGATGAGGTCCCCAAAAACCATCCCGGGGTGATGCTGGTGACACAAGCAGAGGGGCTGAGGTCCCCAAAAGCTACCCTGGATGATGCTGGTGACATGAGCAGATGGGATGAGGTCCCCAAAAGCTACCCTGGATGATGCTGGTGACACAAGCAGATGGGATGACGTCCCCAAAAGCTACCCTGGGTGATGCTGGCGACATGAGCGCACAGGACGGGTCCCCAGAAACCATCTTGGGGTGATGCTGGTGACACAAGCAGAGGGGCTGAGGTCCCCAAAAGCTGCCCTGGGGTGATGCTGGTGACACGAGCACACAGGACGGGTCCCCAAAAGCCATCTCAGGGTGATGCTGGTGACACGAGCAGATGGCACAGGTTCCCCAAAAGCTGCCCTGGGTGATGCTGGTGTCATGAGCAGAAGAACTGAGGTCCCCAAAAACCATCCCAGGGTGGTGCTGGTGACACAAGCAGAGGGGCTGAGGTCCCCAAAAGCCGCCCTGGGGTGATGCTGGTGACACGAGCAGATGGGATGAGGTCCCCAAAAGCTACCCGGGATGATGCTGGTGACACAAGCAGAGGGGCTGAGGTCCCCAAAACCCATCCCGGGGTGATGCTGGTGACACGAGCAGACAGGACGGCTTTTGCTCCGTGCCTACCAAAACCAGCAGAGCCATCATCCCGTCCCCATGGGGCTGGGAGCTGGCGGGCGGGCTGGCCCCGACAGCCCTTTTAGGGTCCCCAGAGTCACCAGCCCCCAAGCTGGGACCCCCTTCCCTCTGTCCCACCGGGCGTCGAGGAGGGACCGAGGTGGGACCGGCCGTGCCGGGCACCTGGGGAAGGAGAAGAGCTCGGTTTTGGGGAACTGCCCGCGGAGCATCCTCGCTCGGCGCCCAACCACCGCCGGTGACATCCTGCTCCGGCAGGATCCAACCCCGGGGAGGTGGCAGGTACCCAGCTCCGAACCCAGCAGAGCCATCGCCCCGGTGTCCCGGCACACGGAGAGGGACGGGAAGAGACATCGACGTACCTTGTCCGGGCGCGGTGGCGGAGAGAGCCGTCAAGAGCAGGCAGAGCCCTTCCATCCTGCTCAGCATTCGTGGGGCAGCCCCATGGAGGTCGGGGAGCCGGTGGGTTGGGTGGTCCCGTCCTCCCGCCACCTCTCTCAGCGGCTCGGGGACATGGTTGGGATGTGGCCCCGCGTTCCGCCTGCCGCTCACGCACTCCCTGCTTCCGGCTTGTGGTCGAGGGCCGCAGGAAGCCACCTCAGCGCCGTGGGGCGGAGGAGCACGATGGGGCGGCTCCATCCTGCACGCTGGTAGGGGGGGAAGCAGGGGGGGTCAGGCTGCGCTCGGGGACCACGCCACATGCCTGTGGCATCCCCCGGTGTCACAGGAGCCATGGGGACCCGGCGCTCCCACCCCAGTTCACTGGCGGGTGGGTGGACGTGGAGCTTGAAGGAGCCACCATTTGCAGGTCCTGGAGTGTCACTGTGGTCATGGGCTTGGGGACAGCATCACCGGTGGGTCCCAAGCTCCGGGACCTCCATGGGGTGACGGAGACGAACGTGGGGCTCCCTCCTTCTCCCCCAGTTTCTGGGGCTGAGGTGGGCAGGAGGACACCTGCGAGGCCATGGGAAGGTGTGACGTGGCCGGCACCTTTCGGTGCTGCCCATGAGAGGGTCCTTCACGCCCTGCACTTCCCATGGGGACCCCAAAGACGTGCCATCCAGCTCCCCTGCCTCTCTGCATGCCGAGCCCCGGCAGGAGGGTGGTCGGCGGCAGGTAGGTGGATGTTATGAACAAGCTGGGCTGGGCTGGGTCCCCCCCACAGCCAAAACCGTGGATTTAAGGCTCTTCTTCCCTTGCCCAGCTGCTGGTCATCACCGAGCTCCCCAAACGCCCTGTCCTGGAGAGCTCATCCCTCTGCCAGGTGGGGCTGCCGGATGGCTGGGGGGCTGCTGCATGGCTGGGGGGATGGCAGGGGCCGTGGGGATGCTGGATGGCCGTGGGGATGCTGGATGGTTGTGGGGATGTGGGGGCCACGGAGATGCCAAGGGTCGTGGGGATGCCGGGACTGTGGGGATGCTGGGAGCCGTGGGGATGCTGGGGGTCATGGGGATGCTGGATGACCATGGGGATGCCGGGGTCCACGGGGATGCTGGATGGCCGTGGGGATGCTGGGGACCATGGGGATGCTGGAGACCACGGGGATGCTGAGGGCTGTGGGGATGGGGGGGCCATGGGGACGCTGGATGGCAGTGGGGATGCTGGGGGCCATGGGGATGCTGTGGGTCGTGGGGATGCTGGGGGCCGTGGGGATGCCGGGGGCTGTGGGGACGGGGGGTGTTGCCTGGGGTTGGCGTGGCGACCTGGTTGAGGAACGGCACGGCGACCAACCATAGGCCGCTCGGTCCATCAGCTCGCAGACACCAATGCGGTGGACGGCAAATGGCGTTTATTAGTACGTGACACAGCCTTATATGGCTCGAGTTTACAACGTCACTTCCGTCTGCTCACGTCATCAACTAACCACTGTTGGGAGAGGGGCTCTATCTTTCCGTACAGCGCAATATCTTCCGGCCGCCAGACCCTAACTACCTACATTTCCCCCCTCCCTATGGATAACCAAACTAGCTAAAAGAGAAAAATAGAAAACTTGAATAAAAAACATAAGGCACAGTGGACAGGTGGAAATTAGGGGGTAACTGGTAATAACGGGGTGTAACTTGGGGCAACTAGGGATAATTAGGAGTAACACAAAGTAAACACATTCTTAAAGCAGTTGTCGGCGTTCTACCAACAGAATGTTAACCTTCTCTAGCCGGCTTTTGACGAACGACACGAGCCTATTTAGTATACAGGGTCCAAAGATCAGTGCCATTACGATCATTGCGATCGGCCCTATCAAGGTAGATATCAGGGTGGTTAACCATGGTGAATGGTTAAACCATGATTCGAACCAGTTTTGTTGTGCCTCTCATTCCTTTTTCCGTTTTTCTAATCCCTCTCGCAATTTGGCCATAGTGTCTCTCGCTATTCCGGTGTGGTCCGCATACACACAACACTCTTCTTTTAGTGCAGCGCACGCTCCCCCTTGTTGTAAAAACATCAGGTCTAATCCTCTTCGATTTTGTAACACGACTTCAGATAATGATCTAATCGATTGTTCTAACGCAGTTATTGATTGTTCAATTCTAGCCAAGTCTTCGTCTACTGCCACCCTCAAGGCATTAAATTCTTTACTCTGTTGCACCAAGGATGCTACTCCTGTACCTAGTCCCGCACCTCTTATGAGCATTAGAGTAGCTGCCGTTATTGCTGTAAAGGGTTCCCGTTTTGACAGATGATGTTCTGGGGTGATGTGCGAGTCGTAGACAAAGTCGTCGGAATGGTAAAAGATCTTAGGGACTATAGATACCTGGACACAATACTCTGAGGATTCATTAAACTTTTCCAGCGACAGACAAGGTGTAACTCCCGTAGTAGAACAAACCCACTTGGCATTTTGGGCCGGTATTAACCACTTTGCTGGGGTCTTAAGTTGTATCTTATTAATACGTGGTTGTTCTTTGTGCTTTGGGACTTGGCCTACACACACACGCCACTTCCCACCACCTGTGTCAATGTAATGCCTTGCTTTTCTGTGTCCCATATGCACTGGGCCGGATTTGTACCATTTACCTGTATAGGTATGTCCCGTACCCCTCAGGTATGTCCCCTACAGCCTCATAAAAAGGTGGCTTTATTCCGTAACACAACCAGCAATGTTCCGTAAGATTAGGGTTAGTTTTGTTCAATACTTGGTAGCTAGCTTGCATCATTTTCCAGAGGGGATTTCCATGAGGGATTTTGGTGATGCGTGTCGCTACCGGTGTGGTAGTATATTTTTCTGTTGATGTTTCCTGGTTGTTGGTCTCTTTAGTCATGTAATCTTGACTGGGGGTGGTCAGAACTGCTTCATTAACAAATGCTTGGTTGGGGCCTACTGGCAGTGGATCGTTCGGGACAACCTCCTTTTTTACGAGGATTAAGCCACCCTCGTCTGTCCCTGGTTCCATGTACCTTATTCCCCAAATTCTCCCGAGTAACCAACTATCCTCTTGGGGCTCAGTGACATTTAAGAAGAGGTATCGGCAATTTCCACGTCCTTGTCATGCCTGTGGTGGAATGCACCCATATGGACCCCACTGGACTTTCAGGTATCTGTCTCTACCGCTACCCGGTATCCAAGCAGGGGCTATGGTCTCACATCCCCAACGGCTACAATAGTATTGGGTAGGGTAGTTACAATACCCCTTCCCAGGATTCGAGCCAGGACACATATAAAATCCTAGGTATTCCCAACATCGGTCTCTCGGGACAAGCTGGCACAGAGAGGCATTAAAACCGGGCGCGCCTGATGTTATTTGAGTTGCGATAACTTGGTGGTCCTCTAGTCGAAGGAAGGACCATTTAAATGGCTGGTGGTGAAGGTGACCTGATTTTACCTGTCCTATGGTGACAAGGTCTAAAATCAAAATCACACAAAGGCATCGCAGTCGTCGCTTGGTTTCTGCCAATGCGGGGCTCCCAGGCTTGGATAGGGCGCCTGCTGGCTTGTCAACTTCTTTTGCCACTGGGGTATACGGGTTACGGGGGTGTCCGATGATCCGGTCCTGTAAACAGAAACTCACAGTTTTCATTAATTTCGTTAGTCTTATTCTGAAGGTCCGGTTTAATAGACTTAAGCGGACACCATTTAATTCTGCCATCTTTTCTGACCGCAGCATACCCTCGGCCTGTCAGGACTAACTTCCACCCTTGTTCTTAATCTCCCAGCTCATTTCTAACTATGACCGACGGGCCGCCTTCTAGCGCTCGAGTGGCCCAATGTTTTTGGGCGGGGCTGTTCATCGCCTCTCCTCTGGGGAACTGGTTTAGTGCTAATAACGCAGTCGCTAGCAAGCACGCCTGGTCTCCTGAGGGAACAGTGTTGGTAAAACCTTCTGGTTTTGCTAGTACCTCCAATTTAGATTTCAGAGTTTGGTTTGCTCGTTCTACTATGGCTTGTCCTGTGCTATTATACGGGATGCCGCGTATTAGAGTAATACCCCATTTCAGAGCGAATGCTTGGACTGATTTAGATACAAAGTTCGGACCATTGTCTGTTTTGATTTGATTAGGGACGCCGAGCCACGCCATGGCTGTTGGCCAATGTTGGGTGGTTGCTTTGGAGTCGGTCTTAAGGTGTTGTGTAGCTACAATCACCCCGCTATATGTGTCTACGGTTACCGCTAGCCACGCTCGAGGTTTCAGCAACTGACAGAGCGTAAAATCCGTCTGCCACACCTCGGAGGCTTTGAGACCTCTGGGGTTAACTCCACTGGACCACAGTGGTACTTTTTGGCAGTGGGGACACGTAGCTACTATGTGTTTCGCGTCAGTGGCTGAAATCTCACATCTCTTTGCTAGCGCTTTAGCTCCAATGTGGAGAGATTCGTGTAGTTGGCGGGCATCTCTTAGTGTCCATAATCCTTTAGCAGCGGCATCTGCTTTGTCGTTACCGGTTTGGAAAAACCCTTTAACTGGGGTGTGGCTGTTGATGTGGATGACCGATATGGTACCTTTTCGGGAAAAAAGCGCTTCTTCTAGCATTAGAGCTACTGTAGATGTTGACACAGCGGGCCCTGACATGGCTAAGCAAAGCTTGGCCACGAACATTGAATCAGTTACTATATTGAGATGTTCCGTTGGAAACAGTCTGCACGCTAGTACTACGGCCGCCGCTTCCAGCTGTTGGACTGAAAGCGCACAATCGGTCATTTTAATGCAGTGCCATTCTCCTCCCGATTGCCATACTGCTGCCGCGGTTGAGGTCGCTGAGGATGCGTCTGTGAAGACCGTTGGTCCCGACTGGGGCCGGTCCATGATCTTCTGTGGAAGGTCGATATCAACAATTGCCAGCATTTGAGTCCAAGGGGGCTTTGTGGCATACTGGACTTCTCCACCAAATCCGATGAGGGCTATAGCTAGATACTCTGACATTGCCACTGATTGCGTTGGGAGCCGTTTGCGGAAGGGTAGGTATATTCTGGCAGGTTCAATGCCTAGATGTCTTAGGGCGAGTTTTCTGCCTTTCATGATGAGGTTACCAAGGCACTCGACTCCTGGGGAGAATGCACGTGACGGTTTTCCCAGGACTACCCATTGTATTGGTTGAGCTTTTTCAGGGGGGCCCTGGGCCAGTGCCCCTACTCCCCCCCCTTCCGTGAAATGCACGTACAGATCGAGTGGTACAGCTGGGTTCCATCTGGCGAGTGAGCTTGACGATACCTGACGCTCGATAAAGTCAAGAGAAGTCAGTGCTTCCGGCGTTAGAGTTTTTGGTTCTCACGGGTGTTGTCCTTTTAAAAGATCGTATAGGGGGGCCATGGTTTCTGGAGGGACCAGGACGATATTGCGGAGCCATTGCAAGGACCCTACTAGCTGTTGTATATCATGAAGCGTTTTGATGTTTCGACGGATTTTCATTTGGGGGGGGGGTCACGTAGGAGCTTGTGATCCCCACTCCCAAAAAACTAACACATGGTCCTTTTTTAATTTTTGCGCTCGCGATCTCAAACCCGCTTGTTTTGAGAGTCTCTGAAACCGTTAGCACCAGCTGGTCCACTTGACTCCCTGATGGCGCGGCGATCAAAATATCATCCATATATTGAATGATAGTCGCAGTCGGGTCGCTGCGTCGGACCGGTGCCAACGCCTGATCCACTGTGATTTGACAGATAGTAGGTGAGTTAATCATTCCTTGTGGCAGCACTTTCCACTGGAAGCGTAAGTTGGGGCGTTGGCTATTTGGAAACACGACGGAAAAGGCAAACCGTTCCTTATCCTCCTCATGCAGGGGTATTGAAAAGAAACAGTCTTTAATATCGAGGACAGCGCAAGGTTGCCCTTCTGGTATCATAGAGTTCATGGGCAACAGCGTTTGGACAGGACCCATTGGTTGGATTCTTTTGTTTACTTCACGTAGGTCATGGAGGAGGCGAAACCCCTCACCGTTCCGCTTGGGTATTACAAAAACTGGGGTGTTCCATGGGCTAGTAGAAGGCTCTATATGGCCTCGTTGTAGCTCGCGATCGACTAGCTCAAGAAGAGCATCCATTCGAGGCTTCGACAGGGGCCACTGCTCGACCCACACTGGATCGGACGATTTCCACGTCAGTCTAATTGGTGGAAGTGGGTGTACGGCAGTGGCCCTTAAGGTAAATTTGTCACCCTGGCATTTAATAGGGCTAGAGCGTCCCTTCCCAATAGTGGTGGGACTCCTGACATGACATATGGGAAAAGGTTGATGGTTTTCTCCGGTCCCTTTTCAGAGTGAAGCATAATTGCTATTAATTGGGCGCTCTTCCGAGCTTGGGTTAATCTCCCAACTCCGCCCACCATGGGGGCGTCTTCCAATTTCCAACATGGGGGCCAGCTCGGCTCGGGAAGAACTGTAACATCTGCTCCGGTGTCAATCAAAAAGGGGACCTTAATGGTGGTGCCATTGGGGATATTATAGAGAGAACAGATCCCCCACACCACCGGTGGGTTGTCACACGTTATTGCCAGGGCCACCCCAAGGTCTCGCCCCCAAGGGGTGGTCCTTGCTGTCCCTGAGATAAGGGCTGACTCAGTTGGACTATCGGTTGGGCCATAAAGCTGGTCGCTTCTCGAGGGGGCAACGGGTTCGAAAGCGCTTCGCCCCACCTGGGGTTGGTATGGCTGGGCCGCGGGGAGCTGTGTGGGAGAAGGTTGTGTGCGGCCCAGGTGCCCTCTCCCCCTCCCGTTTCCCTGAATTTTAGTTCTGCATTCCTTAGCGAAATGTCCTTTCTTTCCACAAGACCAACACGGCCCTCTAGATCGATTCTGGCGTGGGGGGAGCGCTGTCGGCGGGTCCCCCAACCGAGGGCAGTTTGCCACAACGTGGCCCGCTTGGCCGCATTTAAAACATGCCATCAGATTAGTTATTGCGGTGCGAACAGCCACTTGAATCGGGGCTAAATGCTCTTCATTCACGACATGCTTAATCATGTCTGCGATAGTTGACCCCGGGCAACGACCGGGCCTTTCGCTTCCGGGCCTTTCGCTTCCGCGGGCAGGGTCGAGGAGTCGACCGCTGCCTGAAGGCGATCTACGAATGGCGTAAAGCTCTCTACTTTCGTTTTGTTTTATTGTGGACCGTGGCGATGGCTTGGCGACAATTCTAGAGGCTACACGAATAGCTTCTCTGGCCGCACGAGTGGTCGTCATAACTTCATGGGCCCGCGTGCCTTGAGCTTGCGCGTGGCGGGTAACCATTGTAGGGTCCGTACCAATTAGCCACTGCAGGCTGGAGCCGCGTAGCCGGTGGTCCGCTCCGGTTCCTCGGGCTAGTTGCTTCGTACAGTTGTCCTCCCATTGTTGTTTAAAAACAATCATCCCTGCTGCGTCAAAGATCAATCTACAAGTTTGTTTTATATCGAACGGGAGCATGTTGTCTCCCCCGAAAACTCCGTCTATGAGGGTGGAAACCATGGCAGAATTAAGCACTTTGCGATTGCTTTAACAATCGCTTGTATATCCTTAGGATTTATTGGCGAGTGGACCCTTTGTCCCCCGTCCGTCACCCGGCCCGGGAACGCTAGCGTGGCCGATGGGGCCCAAGTGGCGCATGCGATCTTTATTTTTCTCCAATCCGTGAGGGGAATTTTTCCCCCTCGCGCTTTCTCTTCATTGCGAATCGGGATATTTTGGCTTTTGACTCTGCCTACCCCTATTTCCTCCTCCTCCTCCTCCTCCTCCTCCTCCTCCTCCTCCGAACTTGAATGGATTGCGCGCCGCTCCTTCCAGGTGGCGCCTTCCTCCCTCTTCCCGCCGGGGGCATCTTCGCCTCGCCCTTCCCCTTTGTGGTCGGGGCCATCTTGGGGCGCACAGCGGGGGTGGTCTCGCCCAGGGGTCCTCAGACTCCCGCTTTCCCTGCGGCACCCCTGGCCTCCTCGGCTAATTTGCCCCAGAAGGATTTTGTTTGGTTTTGTCCCTCCGCGAGCGGGATGGGGTTCGGGGATTGGGGGGCGGGGGGCGTACCACCCTCCCGCGAGTCCGTGGGCTCAGCGGGATTAGCGTCGTCCGGGGGGCGCGGGGTCTGTGTGGCTGCCCCGACTCCCAATTTCGGGGTAACCAACAAACAGTCCCTTGCCGCCCTCCAGGTATCCTGCTCCCGTGTGGCCTCCTGCAAAGCCTGTACGACTTTTCCCCATGACTTAAGATTTTTCCCACAACCCGAAGACATCGTCTCCTCGGCTAAAACTTTAGTACGTTTGTCCCACGCTTCTGGGTGGAGAATATCCACTGGCTGGTCAATGACCCCAATTTGGAAAAGCCTCGCAACTGCAAGGGTAAAATCTTTGGGCCTACAATCAATCCCCCACTGCTTATGTACTTGGGATAAGACCTTCACAAGGGCTTCCATCCTCCTTGCTGGTCCTGCTCTGGGAGCGTCCTCCCCCGACCTCCCCCGCCGGGCTGGTCCAGCCGCTCCGGCCGCCGTTCACCCGAATCCAGATGACGATTCCCGGGTTTCGGCACCACTTGTTGCCTGGGGTTGGCGTGGCGACCTGGTTCAGGAACGGCACGGCGACCAACCGTAGGCCGCTCGGTCCATCAGCTCGCAGACACCAATGCGGTGGACGGCAAATGGCGTTTATTAGTACGTGACACAGCCTTATATGGCTCGAGTTTACAACGTCACTTCCGTCTGCTCACATCATCAACTAACCACTGTTGG
The DNA here is from genome assembly GCF_964199755.1 of Larus michahellis. NCBI lineage: Eukaryota > Metazoa > Chordata > Aves > Charadriiformes > Laridae > Larus > Larus michahellis. The sequence continues at coordinate 92,552,260 of NC_133899.1, read as the reverse complement.
GAGAGGGGCTCTATCTTTCCGTACAGCGCGATATCTTCCGGCTGCCAGACCCTACCTACAGGGGGGGCCATGGGGATGCTGGATGGCAATGGAGATGCTGGATGGCCATGGGGATGCTGGGGGTCGTGGGGATGCTGGGGGCCATGGGGATGCTGGGGGTCGTGGGGATGCTGGATGGCAGTGGGGATGCTGGGGGTCGTGGGGATGCCGAGGGCCATGGGGATGCTGGGGGTCGTGGGGATGCTGGGGGTCGTGGGGATGCTGGGGGCCATGGGGATGCTGGATGGCAGTGGGGATGCTGGGGGTCGTGGGGATGCCGAGGGCCATGGGGATGCTGGGGGTCGTGGGGATGCTGGGGGTCGTGGGGATGCCGAGGGCCATGGGGATGCTGGGGGTCGTGGGGATGCTGGGGGCCGTGGGGATGCTGGGGGCCACGGGGATGCTGGATGGCAGTGGGGATGCTGGGGGTCGTGGGGATGCTGGGGACTATGGGGATGCTGGGGGTCGTGGGGATGGGGGGGCTGTGGGGATGCTGGATAGCCATGGGGATGCTGGAGACCACGGGGATGCTGGGGTTCGTGGGAATGGGGGGGCCATGGGGATGCTGGATGGCAGTGAGGATGCTGGGGGTCGTGGGGATGCTGGGGACTATGGGGATGCTGGGGGTCGTGGGGATGGGGGGGCTGTGGGGATGCTGGATAGCCATGGGGATGCTGGAGACCACGGGGATGCTGGGGGTCGTGGGAATGGGGGCGCCATGGGGATGCTGGATGGCAGTGGGGATGCTGGGGGTCGTGGGGATGCTGGGGACCGGGGGGCTGGGGGGGGCTGGGGGGCTGCTGGATGGCCATGTGGCTGCGGGGCGCCGTGGGGCTGCCGGGGTCCACGATGATGACGCCGGAGCCCATGGGGATGCAGGGGGCCATGGCTGCAGGAGAGGGGGGGGTGCTGCCTTTTATCTCTTCCTCTGCCCCGGGGAGCCCGGGGGGGCTTGTTTGGGCGGCAGGGGGGGGGGGGGATGCAAGGGCATGGAGGAGCTGGGGGATGCTGGGAGGGGCTGGAAAATCCGGTGGGATGGGGGGGAGTTTGGGGGGAGTGTGTGTCTGGGGGGGGGGGGGGGGTGCGTGCCCGTGTGCTCCCTCCCCTCAACTTCCCGCCTCGCTCAGCTGCTAATTTTTTTAATTTTAATTATTATTTAAAAAAAAAAAAAAAAAAAAAAGAAGAATTAAAAAAAAAAAAAAAACCAACCCGAAAAAACTTACGGAAACTGAAAAGCTTTGCGCTCTCTGGCTCACCGCCGAAGTCCGTTGGAAAATATCAGCGTGCGAGAGGCAAACAGCCCCCCCCTCAGCTCCCCCCCCCCCCACCCCGCCCCGGCCCCATTTCCTTAGGAAATCAGGCTGCAAAACAAACTCCTGTGGGTCGGAGATTTTGGGGGCGGGAGGGGGCGGGTGGGGGGAACCGGTGCCGTAGCCTTGGGCTTGGCTTTACGCTGGCCCTGGGGGGCTCCGGTGGGTGCCGGTGGGTGCACGATACCCTGGGGGAGGCGGCGGGGGGGGTGTCTGACACCCCCGGAGCAGGGGAAGACGCCAGCCTCAGCGAGGGGCTTCGGTGCCCAGGACCCAGCGGTGCTGGGAAGGGGCGTGTGTGTGTGTGGGGGGGGGAACCCCCAAACCCAGGTTGGGGGCCGGGGGGCACGGGGAAAACCCCCAGGAAGGAGAAGCCGCGCTGGCTGACGGGGGTTTTTGGCTTCCGAGCCGTCATATGATGCCGGAATGGGGAACTGGGAGCCGGGGAGGGACAGGAGCCGAGGACGCCCACCCCAGGGTGGTGGAGGGGGGACACGACCCGGAGAAAGACCGAAGGGGACGGAGAAGGGGAGAACCGAAACGCTCCGGGGCATGGGGGGGACGGGGGAGGGCGGGGAGCGGAGCCCCTTGTTGGGGGGGCCACCCCTGAAGGGCCGGGGGGTGGCGTGCGCGGCCGTGCTGGCCATGGAGGGGCTGGAGAAGGCGGCTTTTTTCGGCATCGCGGCCAACTTGGCGTTCTACCTCACCAGCAGCGCCTTGGGCTGGGGGGGCAGCCAGGCGGCCTGCGCCTGCCTGCTCTTCCTGGGGGCTTCCTACCTCCTCTCGCCCGTGGGGGGTTGGTTGGCCGACGTCTACCTGGGCCGCTACGGGGCGGTGGCCATCAGCTTCTCGCTCTACCTGCTGGCCGCGTCCCTGCTGCCCGTCACCGCCTGGCCGGACGGGCGGCTTTCGGTGTGCGGGCACCCGCCGGCCGGCACCACCCTCAACTGCTCTTGGCACCGCGGCGGGACTTGCCGGGGGACACAGTACTGCGCCCCCACCATCTACGCCGGCCTCCTGGTCATGGCGTTGGGCGCCAGCTCCGTCAGAGCCAACCTCACCCCCTTCGGCGCCGACCAGGTGAGGAGGAGCCCAGCGTCCTTCTCCTTCTTCCCGTGGGAGATCACCCCCCCCACACACCCCCCACCATGGATCTGTGGGTCTCCATTCTGCCGAGCCGAGGTGGGGAGGGTCTCCTGTGAGGTTGCACCTCCAGAAGATCACCTCCAAAGCCTTCGAGACCCTTGGGAAGTCCTTGCCGGGGGAAGGAGGGAGGGAAGGTGGGAAGTGAGGGGTGGGATGGGGCGTGGGGGGGGCGGCGCTGGTGGGATGGGATAGGGGGGGTGCGGGAAGGTGGTGGGATGGGACCTGGGGGATGAGGGTGGTGGGACGGGGGAGGAAGCAGGAGCCCTGTGTTCAGGGCTGAGAGCCGCGTCCCTCTGTGCTGGCAGGTGAGGGACCAGGGCGGTGACGCCACGCGGCGCTTCTTCAACTGGTTCTACTGGAGCATCAACATCGGGGCCGTCTTCTCCCTGCTGGTGGTGGCCTTCGTCCAGCAGAACGTCAGCTTTCTGGCCGGTTACCTCATCCCCGTGGCCTGCCTGGCCTTGGCCCTCCTCATCTTCCTCCTGGCCACCCCCACCTTTGTCACCAAGCCCCCCACGGGCAGCCAGGTCTCTGCCATGATCAAGCTGGCCCTGCAGAACCGTGGCTGCGCTTGGTTGGGGGCCAGCGGGACCAGGTGAGAAGGGTGACGAGGGCTCCGTGGGGTGCTGAGCCCTTCCACCATGACCATTCCCACACTGTCCCTCTCCCCAGGACGAGCCGGCGGGAGCCAGGAGACCCTCTCCCCAACAGCAGACCCCAACCTGGAGCCCCTTCGCTCGAGGAGGACCTTGCCAACTTCCAGGTGCTGGCCCGGATCCTGCCGGTGATGCTGACCTTCATCCCTTACTGGATGGTCTACTTCCAGGTGAGGTGCGGGGTGGGCTCTGCGCCAGGCGAGGACCATCGGTGGTGGGAGGTCCATCCAGGAGATGAGCCCACGGAGCCACCATCCCGTTGTCTTGCAGATGCAGTCGACGTATTACCTGCAGGCTCTGCACCTCCGCATCCCCAGTATCTTCCAGCACGGCCAGGACCGCACCAGCATCCTCCAGGGCTACACGGTGAGGGATGGGGCCGGTGGCTCCGTGGACCAGTTGGATGAGGGACAGGTTGGATGAGGGATGGGGTGGGAGCCGGGGCATCCCACGGGATGCTGAACTCCTCGGTGAGGGCTGGGGCTTGACCTGCCTCTGCAGTTCCCAGATGCTTGGCTACTCCTGGCCAACGTGGTGGTCTTGCTGGCCTTGGTGCCCCTGAAGGACCACCTCATCGACCCCTTCCTAGCCAGGCGGGGGCTGCTGCCCTCGGCACTCAAGCAGATGGCCCTGGGCATGTTCTTCAGCCTCGCCTCCATCCTCGCGGCGGGTAGGACCCGGGCTGGGATGGGACGCTGGGGTGGGGATGCTGGGATGGGGACATGGGATTGGGACGTGGAGATGGGATGCTGGGGGAGGAATGCTGGGGTGGGGACATGGGATTGGGACGCCGGGGTGGGATGCTGGGATGGGGATGCTGGGGTGGGGATGTAGGGTTGGGACACCGGGGGGGGATGCCGGGCTGGGGTGCTGGGATGGGGATATGGGGTTGGGATGCTGGGATGGGGATGCTGGGATGGGACGCTGGGATGGGACCCTGGGGAGGGATGCTGGGGTGGAATGCTGGGGTGGGATGCTGGCGTGGGATACTGGGATGGGGGCACTGGAGTGGGACGCTGGGGAGGAGTGCTGGGAAGGGGACATGGGATTGGGATGGTGGAATGGGATGCTGGGGAAGAATGCTGGGAAGGGGACATGGGATTGGGACGCTGGGATGCGACGCTGGGGTGGGATGCTGGGATGGGGATGCTGGGGTTGGGATGCTGGGGTGGGGATGTAGGGTTGGGACACCAGGGGGGGATGCTGGGATGGGGTGCTGGGATGGGGATATGGGGTTGGGACGCTGGGATGGGATGCCGGGATGGGACGCTGGGGTGGGAATGCTGGGGTGGGGATGCTGGCGTGGGATACTGGGATGGGGGCGCTGGAGTGGGACGCTGGGGAGGAATGCTGGGATGGGGACATGGGATTGGGACGCTGGGGTGGGATGCTGGGATGGGGATGCTGGGGTTGGGATGCTGGGGTGGGGATGTAGGGTTGGGACACTGCGGGGGGATGCCGGGCTGCGGTGCTGGGGTGGGGATATGGGGTTGGGATGCTGGGATGGGATGCCGGGATGGGACGCTGGGGAGGGACGCTGGGGTGGGATGCAGGGATGGGGATGCTGGCATGGGATACTGGGATGGGGGCGCTGGAGTGGGACGCTGGGGAGGAGTGCTGGGATAGGGACATGGGATTGGGATGCTGGGGTGGGATGCTGGGGTGGGATGCTGGGATGGGGACGCCAGGATGGGGATGCCAGAGTTGGGATGCTGGGGTGGGACGCTGGGGTGGGATGCTGGGATGGGATGCTGGGATGGGATACTGGGATGGGAACGCCGCGGTTGGGACGCTGGGGTGGGATGCTGGGATGGGGATGCCGGGGTGGGGATGCTGGAGTGGGATGCAGGGATGGGACACAGGGGTGGGGACGCTGGGCTGGGACACAGGGATGGGATGCTGGGGTGGGACGCTGGGGGTGGAACGCAGGGATGGGATGCTGGGGTGGGGATCCTGCCGCGGGCAGGGACTCGGTGGGTGTTCAGCCTCCCCCTTCCCGCATCCCGCAGGTGTCCTGGAGCGGGAACGGCTGCAGTACGTGCGCCGCAACCAGACGGTGCCGCAGCTCGTGGGCAGGGACCGCTACCCGGCCGTCACGCTGCCCGTCTGGTGGCAGGTCCCCCAGTACCTGCTCATGGCCAGCAGCGAGCTCTTTGCCAGCATCCCCGGTGAGCGGTGCCCACCTCCCCCCGCCCCCCCCCGGAGCTCCGGACACCCCCCCAAGCGCAGAGTTGGGCTCGATGGAGGAATCCCAATTCATTCCAGCCTTTTCCCGTCGCTCTCTCCCGCAGGCCTGGAGTTCGCCTACGCCGAAGCCCCCAAGTCCATGAAAGGTGCCATCATGGGGCTCTTCTTTTTCATCTCCGGGGTGGGCTCGCTGCTAGGGTGGGGGCTACTAGCCCTCCTCTCGCTGCCCCCCCGCGGCTGGATGCGCTGCCCGGAGAACTACGGTGAGAGCGATGGCACGGGGACACGGGTGTCACCTCCTCCCTGGAGGGGAGGGGGGCTTTGTGGCCGGTGGGGACGGGGTGTGGGACGTGTGGGGGTGTCCTGAGGGTCACATACCCCCCACCCCCCAACCCCCCCGGGCTCTGACCACCCTCCGGCTCGCAGGGAGCATCGCCGGTTGCCGCATGGATAACTACTTCTTCCTGCTGGCCGGCATCCAGGCTGTCACCTGCCTGCTTGTCACCTGGATCTCCAGGCGCTACCGGCGCCCGGCACCGTGGCCGGGTGTCCCCCACCTCTGCAGGGGACCGGAGGACGACTGACGCGGTGCCGCTGGGGGTGACAAGGCATCACACCCCCCCCCCCCCCCCCACTACCACCACCATCCCCCCTTCCCTGGGGACAGGGATGCTGGTCCCAGGGCCAGCAGGGCGGAGGGGGACGGGAGCCTGAGCGGAGCTGTCACCCCGTCTCTGTGGCCCCGTTGTGGGGAGGGGACCTGGCCGAGAGCAGGGTGACAGAGTCTGGGGGGGGGGGGGAGGAGTGTCTCTTGCTGTCACCCAGGGTGATTTGGGGGTGTCCCGGGCTCACTGGGACAGACTGGGAGGGGTGGAAATCCCCACAGCACCCCCGAATAAAGGGACCTGCCGGCCCATCGCTTGCGGCTGCCGTTGCAGGAAGGACATTTTGCCGGGGATTGGGGACACTGGGGACATACATTGGGGACACTGGGGACATTGGGGACCAGCCACGGTTGCGGGTGGGGAGGGGGGGGACGCAGAAGGGGCTGCTCCTGGATGCCGGGGCTGGATGGGCTGAGGATGAGGAAGGCGGCAGCCACGTCCCCGTGGCAGGGCAGGGAGGAAGGATGTCCCTGTCCCCAAGGTCACCCCGGCTGGGACGGGGCCAGTATCGGTCCCCGAGCCCTTCCCGTGACCAGCGTTTGTCCCTCAACGTCAAGGGCATGTGCCCCAACGTCCCCGGGGGGGCTCCGTGCCTGGCAGAGCCGGTCCCCGCCGCCAGCGCACCTCGCCTCCATCATCCCCCAGCCCTGCTGCGTCGTGTCCCGTCCCCCCCCACCCCCTGCTCCATGCCAGGGGACAATGGCGGGGGGGGGGGGGACGTAAAAATAAATAAATAAATAAATAAATTAAAAAAAAAACATTTTTTTTTTAAATATTTTATTTTTGTACCAACGTTCGGAATTAAAAATCTGCCATAAATAACAGCCCCCCCGCCCCCAACTTTCCCCCCGGGGGGGGGGGGGTGGGGGGGCGGCGCGTTACAGGTAGAAAATGCCGGGGTCGTACAAAACGGATGCGGTGGGACGGGGGTTGGGGGGGGGTGGGAGGGCAACGGGGACACCCCTCCCCTCCCACCCCCCCACCCCCCCTCCCCGGGGATCAGACCACAGGACTCCATCATCATCATCATCACCATCATCATCACTATGAACACCATGGCGCAATGACACCCAAAGTAGTAAGGACACCCCCCCCCGCACCCCACCACCCCCCCCCCGGCTTCCTCCTCCCCCACCGAGGCCCCCCGAGGAGGGCGATGCCGGAGACACCCCCCCACCACCACCCATGTCGTCCGTCCCCCCCCGACCTCCCTGGGCCACCAGGAGGGACAGGCGGTGGCCCCCAGGAGCAGCACAGCCCGCTGCAGGAAGGGGATGGCAGGGGGGGACACGTGTGTCGTCCCGTCCCCCCCCAAAGGGTGGCGTGGGGAGGAGGTCGGTCCCTTACTGGGGGGTTGAGGGGGGGGGGTCAGGAGCTGCCGCGGATCCTCTCCATGTAGCTCCTGAGCTCCTCGGGGTCCCGCAGCCCCATGTCCTCGCACACCCAGCGGATGTCGTCCTCGCTGGCCACCAGGATGGACTGGACGTTGGGGGCGGGTTGGGGGGGTTCCTCGGGAAGGCGGGGGGGGGCGAAGGTGACAAATTCCACCCGCTTCCTCCGGCCTCCCCCCGGCGCGCCCCCTTCCTTGCGGGGCAGGGGAGCCGGGGCGGCGGCGGCGGTGGGACCCCCCCCGCCGTTTTCGGCACCCGGCGGCGCCCCACAGCAGCATCGCCCCGGTTGGGTGGCCACCTCGGGGGGGGGTTCGGGTTGCCGGCGATCCAGCTGCCGGCTCAATTCTTCCTGGTCGGTGCCCAACCAGACCCAGTTGTGGGGTTGGGGGGCGGTGGGGGCGGCCCCGGCATCCGGCGCCTCCTTTTGCTGGTAACGCAGGACGAAGAAGATGCAGTTGACGAGGAAGATGAAGATGGCCAGGCAGAAGACGCCCAGCAGGACGTACATGCCGATCTCCAGGTCGGTCACCCGCTGAGGAGCCTTCACCATCTCCTCCTCCTCTTCCTCCCCGCCGCCGTAGCCTTCCTCCTCCTCCTCTTCCTCCTCCTCCTCCTCCGAGGAAGACCCCAACCCTTGGAGCTTGGTGGCGGCGGGTCCCACGCCGGCGGGGTCCCTCCGCCGCGGCTCGCTGGCCGCCGTCACCGTCACCGCCTCTCCCGACATGGCCCCCTCGGCCCGCGGGAAGGGCGAGCTGAGCCGGGGTCGGCCACCCCCGCGGAGTCGGGGGCTAGCGGGAGTGGGGACGCCGCGTTGGCCCGGCCCCACTTCCAGCCAAGCGGTGGCGGTGGCCAGCGCGGCTGCCCGGTGACGGCCCCGGCGACAGGCGTCCGGGGGGTGCAGGTGGAGCTGCAGCAAAGCCCCCCGCCCCGGTCCCTCGGCCACCACCCACGGGCGGGCGGTGGGGACACCGGGGGACACCCCCCCAACGGTGGCCACGGAGGGGTCCAGCGAGGTGACGGTGACGGCGGCGTCCTGCCAGCCATACAGCTCCAGCGGGGCCAGCGTGCGGTCGGAGAAGGACAACCAGAGGGACAGTGTCGCCTCCTGCTCGGGGTGACAGCCGGGGTGGCACCGGAGTGGGGGGGGACACCGGCCACCCCGGCACATCCAGCATGTCCGTGTGTGTCCCCGTCCCCCCTCCCCGTCTCCGTCTCACCTGCTTGGGGATCCGCAGGGTGGGCGTCCCCCGGGCGGTGACGGTGACCATGGCGGGGTGGTGGCCGGGCTGTGGCCGCAGCTCCAGGGCCAGCCCTGCCACCACCTGGGCCCGCAGCTCCGTCACCGTCACCTTCTCCTCCGTCACCACCAGCGTCTGCTCCCCCAGGATGGAGGCCGAGAGCGGGGACCGCACCTGGGGGCAACGGGGGGGGAGTGGTGGGGGGGGGGGGACGCGGACGGGGACACACACCCCCCCCTTGGGAGCCCCCACACTTCACGGCCTCCATCCTCTGACCCCCCCCGGCCCCGTGCCCTGGCCCCCCAGGTCCCCTCTCCCCCCAGGACCCCCCTTCCAGCCCCACATCTCCCCCCCTCTGCCCCCCCCACCCCCTCCATCTTCCTCCCTCTCCCCTTCAGCCTCCTCCCTCCATCTCTCCACCCCCTGCGCCCCCCCAGGACCCCCCTCCAGCCCCCCCATCTCCCTCCCTCTCGTCCCAGGACCCCCCCCTCCAGCCCCCCCATCTCCATCTCTCCACTCCCTGGCCCCCCCAGGACCCCCCTTCCAGCCCCACATCTCCCCCCCTCTGCCCCCCCACCCCCTCCATCTTCCTCCCTCTCCCCTTCAGCCTCTCTCCCCCCCCCCCAAGACCCCCCTCCAGCCCCCCCATCTCTCCCCCTCCAGCCTCTCTGCACCCCCCAGGTCCCCTCCAGCCCCCCATAGCCCCCCCTCTCCCCCCAGGACCCCCCTCCAGTCCCTGGACCCCCCCGCCTCCCCCCATCTCCCTCTCTCCCCCCTCCCAAGACCCCCTCCAGCCCCCCATCTCTCCCCTTCCAGCCCCCCATCTCCCTCTCTCCCCCGCCCATGACCCCCCTCTAGCCCCCCATCTCTCCCCCTCCAGCCTCTCTGCACCCCCCAGGTCCCCTCTGCCCCCAGGACCCCCCTCCAGCCCCCCATTTCTCCCCCTCCAGCCCCCCATCTCCCTCTCCCCCCCGAGGACCCCCCTCCAGCCCCCCATCTCTCCCCCTCCAGCCCCCCATCTCCCCCCTCTCCCCCCAGGACCCCCTTCCAGCCCCCCATCTCCCTCTCTCCCCCCCCCCAGGACCCCCCTCTAGCCCCCCATCTCTCCCCCTCCAGCCTCTCTGCACCCCCCAGGTCCCCTCCAGCCCCCATAGCCCCCCCTCTCCCCCCAGGACCCCCTTCCAGCCCCCCCATCTCCTTCTCTCCACCTCCTGCCCCCCCCAGCTCCCCCCAGGACACCCCCCTCCCCCCCCCCCCACCCCCCCACAAAACCTACCTCCACGGAGGTGACCCCCGGCTCCCGGCCGACCACCACCGTGCCCCCCTCCAGGGAAGCCACGCGGGGGTCCTGTACCCGGGTGCGGTTGGCCACCAGATGGGTGACATCCAGGAGCCACTCGGGGCCGGGCAGGTAGGCGAGGTGGCGGCCACCGTCCAGCGGGTGGGCCACGAAGTGGGCCAGCACCCTCAGCGCCGTGCGCTGGTACTGGGGGCGACAGCCCCGCGCCCGCCGCTGCTCGGCCTCCTCCTCCCCGGGCTCCTCCGCCTCCCCCGGGGCGCTGCGGGTGGCAGGGGACACCCGTGTCACCAGCCCCGGCGCGTGGCACGGGGCGGGGGGGGGACGTGTCACGAGGGCGTGGGGGGGCTCCGTGGGGCAGGGACACGTGTCACGAGTGCGTGGGGGCTCAGCTGGGCAAGGGCGCACAGCGCCATGGGGCTCAGTGGGGCAGCGACACGTGTCACGAGTGCGTGGGGGCTCAGCTGGGCAGGGGCGCACAGCACCATGGGGCTCAATGGGGCAGGGACACGTGTCATGAGTGTGTGGGGCCTCAGCAGGGCAGGGGTGTGCAGCGCCATGGGGCTCAGTGGGGCAGGGACACGTGTCACGAGTGTGTGGGGGCTCAGCAGGGCAGGGGCGCACAGCGCCATGGGGCTCAGTGGGGCAGGGACACGTGTCACGAGTGCGTGGGGGCTCAGCTGGGCAAGGGCGCACAGCGCCATGGGGCTCAGTGGGGCAGGGACACGTGTCATGAGTGTGTGGGGGCTCAGCAGGGCAGGGGTGCGCAGCGCCATGGGGCTCAGTGGGGCAGGGACACGTGTCACGAGTGCGGGAGGGCTCAGTGGGGCAGGGACATGTGTCATGAGCGTGCGGGGGCTCAGTGGGGCAGGGGTGTGCACCCCAAGCACCATGGAGCTCAGCGGGGCAGCGACACGTGTCATGAGTGTGTGGGGGCTCAGCAGGGCAGGGGGCGCATCACATGGGTGCCACGGGGCTCAGTGGGGCAGGGGCACGTGTCACGAGTGCCATAGGGCTCAGCGTGGCAGGGGTGCATCCCACGGGTGCCACGGGGCTCAGTGGGGCAGGGGTGCCCACCCCAAGCACCACGGGACTCAGCAGGTCAGGCACACGTGTCACGAGTGCCACGGGGCTCAGCGGGGCAGGAACACACGTCACAAGCGCGGCGGGGCTCAGCACCCCATCCCATCTCCCTCCTCGCCCGCCTTGCCGCAGTGGTGGGGGGGGAGGGGGGTTTGATGCCGGGGGCCACCCCCCCAACCCCGCTCCCCGGGTCCCCAAACTCACCTCTCGGGGCCACTGGGCAGGCGCCAGCCCCGCACTTGCTCCAGCGCGGTGTCACCCAGCTGGACGCGCAGGGGCAGCAGCGGTGCCCAGACGGTGAAGCGCAGCGAGGCGTGCAGCCGCCGGGACCAGAAATCCACCCGCGCCCCCCGCGCCCCCCGGCTCTCCTTGCCCCCCACGAACACCGCGTCGCAGCCATCCGAGACCTGGTTGGGGGGGGGGGGGGGGGGGGGCAGGCGGAGGGGTAAAAGGGGAGCTGGCAGCGGCCCCCCCTCCCCCGCCTCACCGGGCAGGGTTGGTGGCGGGGGGGACACCATGGGGGACAATGTAAAGGCCGGGGGGGACGACGCCGCTCACCTGCAGCACTTGCTTGTCGGCCGACTCGCAGCCCGGGGGCTCGCTGAGCTCGGCCACGCCGCCCCCCGCCTCCACGGCCACCAGTTTTACCGGGACGGCGCGGGGGACCCCCGTCAGCGGGGCCGTGTTTAGGATCTCCAGCTCCTGTGGGGCAGAGAGGGGCAGGGACACGCGTCACGAGCGCGTGGGGGCTCAGCAGGGGCAGGGGTGTGCACCCCGAGCGGCTCAGTGGGGCAGGGAACTGTGTCACGAGTGCGTGGGGGCTCAGCGGGGCAGGGGTGCACAGCACCATGGGGCTCAGTGGGGCAGGGACACGTGTCATGAGTGCGTGAGGGCTCAGCAGGGGCAGGGGTGTGCACCCTGAGCGGCTCAGTGGGGCAGGGAACTGTGTCACGAGCGCGTGGGGGCTCAGCGGGGCAGGGACACGCGTCACGAGCGCGTGGGGGCTCAGCAGGGGCAGGGGTGTGCACCCCGAGCAGCTCAGTGGGGCAGGGAACTGTGTCACGAGTGCGTGGGGGCTCAGCAGGGGCAGGGGTGTGCACCCTGAGCGGCTCAGTGGGGCAGGGAACCATGTCACGAGTGCGTGGGGGCTCAGCAGGGGCAGGGGTGCACAGCGCCATGGGGCTCAGTGGGGCAGGGACACATGTCACGAGCACGTGGGGACTCAGCGGGGCAGGGCTGCACAGCGCCATGGGGCTCAGTGGGGCAGGGACACGTGTCACAAGTGCGTGGGGGCTCAGCAGGGGCAGGGGTGTGCACCCTGAGCGGCTCAGTGGGGCAGGGAACTGTGTCACGAGTGCGTGGGGGCTCAGCGGGGCAGGGCTGCACGGCGCCATGGGGCTCAGTGGGGCAGGGACATGTGTCATGAGTACATGGGCGCTCAGCGGGGCAGGGGTGCACAGCGCCATGGGGCTCAGTGGGGCAGGGACACGTGTCACGAGCCTGTGGGGGCTCAGCCAGGCAGGGTTGCACACCCTGAACAGCTCAGTGGGGCAGGGAACCGTGTCACGAGCACGTGGGGGCTCAGCAGGGGCAGGGCTGCACAGCGCCGTGGGGCTCGGTGGGGGACACACACACACACACACACATCACGAGTGTGTGGGGACTCAGCCCCCCCCGCCTCCATGGCCCCCAGTTTTACCGAGATGGCGCGGGGGACCCCCGTCAGCGAGGCCGCGTTTAAGATGGGAGGCGGGGGCTGGGGGGGGGGGGGGGGGGGGTGATGTGGGGGTGTCACCCACCTGAACGAGGGGGACGAGGGCCCGGACGTCCCGTTCCGCCACCTGGATCTCCCAGACCAGTTTGTCCTTCTGGGCCTCGGGGTCCTGGCCGGGGTACTCCACCTGCCAGGTGAGGGGCCGCGCCGGCGCCAGCCCCCCCGTCCCGTTCTCCACCCCCAGCTCCAGGTGCAGGAACGCGGGCGAGTCGGCCACCCTGCGCCAGCAGCCAGCGCTCGGGGCTGTCCCAGTAACCCCCCCCCCCCCAACTGGGACATACCGGGAGCGCTGCAACCCACAGGTCCCCCTGCTCCAACTGGGCCATACTGGGATGGGAACGGTGCAACCTACTGGTCTGGGCCATACTGGGATGGGAGGGGTGCAATGCACAGGTCCCCCTGCTCTAACTGGGCCATACTGGGATGGGAGGGGTGTAACCAACAAGTTCTCTTGCTCTAACTGGACCATACTGGGATGGGAGGGGTGCAATGCACAGGCCCTCCCTGCTCCAACTGGGCCATACTGGGATGGCAGCAGTGCAACCCACAGGTCCCCCTGCTCCAACTGGGCCATACTGGGATGGGAACAGTGCAACCTACTGGTCTGGGCCATACTGGGATGGGAGGGGTGCAATGCACAGGTCCCCCTGCTCTAACCGGGCCATACTGGGATGGGAGGGGTGCAATGCACAGGTCCCCCTGCTCTAACTGGGCCATACTGGGATGGGAGGGGTGCAATGCACAGGTCCCCCTGCTCTAACTGGGCCATACTGGGATGGCAGCAGTGCAACCCACAGGTCCCCCTGCTCCAACTGGGCCATACTGGGATGGGAACAGTGCAACCTACTGGTCTGGGCCATACTGGGATGGGAGGGGTGCAATGCACAGGTCCCCCTGCTCTAACTGGGCCATACTGGGATGGGAGGGGTGCAACCCACAGGTCCCCCTGCTCCAACTGGGCCATACTGGGATGGGAGGGGTGCAACCTACTGGTCTGGGCCATACTGGGATGGGAGGGGTGTAACCAACAAGTTCTGTTGCTCCGACTGGACCATACTGGGATGGGAGGGGTGCAATGCACAGGCCCTCCCTGCTCCAACTGGGCCATACTGGGATGGGAGGGGTGCAACCCACAGGTCCCCCTGCTCCAACTGGGCCATACTGGGATGGGAGGGGTGCAATGCACAGGTCCCCCTGCTCTAACTGGGCCATACTGGGATGGGAGGGGTGCAATGCACAGGTCCCCCTGCTCTAACTGGGCCATACTGGGATGGCAGCAGTGCAACCCACAGGTCCCCCTGCTCCAACTGGGCCATACTGGGATGGGAACAGTGCAACCTACTGGTCTGGGCCATACTGGGATGGGAGGGGTGCAATGCACAGGTCCCCCTGCTCTAACTGGGCCATACTGGGATGGGAGGGGTGCAACCCACAGGTCCCCCTGCTCCAACTGGGCCATACTGGG